>NC_062555.1:53616191-53928858 GCF_016906955.1 Phacochoerus africanus
TCCAGCAATGCCATGAGCTGCAGTGTAGATCTCAGACGTGGCTCGGATCTGGCATTGCTGGGAAGTTCCATATGCTGCAGGTGTGGCCCTAAAAAAAAAGAAAGAAAAAAAGATTAAAAAAAAAAAAAACGCTCTTTCTCACAATCCCATGAGGTGGGTAGAGAGATTATACCCATTTTTCTTGGTTTAAGGAAACCAAGACCAAGTGAAGTGGACAGGTGCTGGTGTGAGCCACCCCATCTCCCTCCTGACTTACCTGCCCTAAGTTAGCGGGAGTAGGTTTCCATGGCTGCTAAGAAGCTCGACTTGAATGAGGAAGCTTAAGCATGGGCATGAACTTCCATCTCAAGGACATTGAAAAGTAAAATGAGTTCGCTTTTAGTCTTAGGGTAACGTCAGTGATGGAACATCCAAGTGGGAACTTCATGTGGGCGTTTGGAGATGCCCGACTAGTATCTGGGCCAGAGGTCAAGGTAGAAATATGGATTTAGGGATTCCACTGAAATCATGGATATTAATGAAATAGCTTGTAACATAGGTCAGGTTGTGAGAGCAAGCACTGAAAGTACTCTGGTGATCCAAATGAACAGATTCATTTGAAAAATCCCAAGAACCTTGGAACGAGAAGGAACACGACTTGGCAGAGGAATGTGGAAAGGCAAGACTTTTGAGAAGACTTAGAGATGGACGCCACCTATGTTTAAGAGGCCATTTCTTAATACAGAAAGGAAAAGCAACAGTAATATGAAAACATAACGATCACTCAACACTGTGTACTGTAAGGTCCCCTTTTATTTTCTTTAAAGGTACACTTTTGCATCAGTCTGGGAGGATCTACATCCAAGCATTTGCAGCGATTATCTCTGGATGCTGCAATGACAATTTTTGTTTCCTTGTTTTCGTATTTTCTACATTAAGCAGCCACTGATTTTCTTTCCAGATAAAATCTATAAACCATAACATGCACCATTTTACAGGGTACAATTCAGTGCTTTTAAAAATATTCACAAAGTTGTATGACCATCATCACTAACTCCAAAGAATGTCCATCCGTCCAAAAAGAAACTCTGGACCCAGCAGCAGTCACTCCCTTCCCCCCACCCCACCCTCCACCCATTTCTGCCCTCCCTCCCAGCCCCAAGCAAGCACTGATTACCCTTTGTCTGTACAGATTTGTTTATTCTGGATGTTTCCAATGAATGGAATCATGCAGCAGGTAGCCTTTTGTGACTGGTTTCTTTCCATTAGCATCACATTTTCTTTTTGTTGTTGTTGTTGTTGTTGCTATTTCTTGGGCCGCTCCCGCGGCATATGGAGGTTCCCAGGCTAGGGGTCGAATCGGAGCTGTAGCCACCGGCCTACGCCAGAGCCGTAGCCACCGGCCTACGCCAGAGCCACAGCAACGCGGGATCCGAGCCGCGTCTGCAACCTACACCACAGCTCACGGCAACACCGGATCCTTAACCCACTGAGCAAGGGCAGGGACCGAACCTGCAACCTCATGGTTCCTAGTCAGATTCGTTAACCACTGCGCCACGACGGGAACTCCAGTATCATGTTTTCAAGCTTTATCCATGTCGTAGCCCATGTCAGTCCCTCATAGTTGCTTGTTGCCAAATAAAATTCCATGGCACGGCTGTTCCACATTTGGTTTATCCATTTCTTAGTAGACAGACACTTGAGCTGTATCTTTCCACCTTTTGGCTGTGGTGAATAATCCTGCAGTGAATGTTTATGAACACGTTTTCGAATGGATGCGTATTTTGTACAGACACATATATACCTAGGAATGGAACTGCTGGGCCAGATCTACGTGGGCCACATCTCTTTACAACTTTTGAGGAGCCACCAAAGAGTTTTCCAAAAGATCTGCATCCTTTTACATGCCCACCAGCAACGTGGGAGGGTTCTGGTTTCTCCACGGGCTCCCTAATACCTATTAACTTGGTAACATCACTTTTTTTCTGTATTTTTAGGGCCACATCCACAGCACATGGAAGTTCCCAGGCTAGGTGTCAAATCAGAGTTATAGCTGCTGGCCCGGATCCCACAGCCACTGCCACGTGGGATCCGAGCTATGTCTGCGACCTACACCACAGCTCATGGCAACACCGGATCCTTAACCCACTGAGCGAGGCCAGGAATCCAACCTGCATCCTCATGGACACTTATCAGGTGTGCTACCACTGAGCAACAACAGGAACTGTGGTAACATCTCTTTTAGAAAGGATGAAGAACACGCGTGCTAAGGGATGGAACCCATGCCACAGAAGTGACAATACCAAATCCTTTAACTGCTAGGCCATCAGTTTTTCTCTGCATATTGAATCCTTTTTTGTGATTTTTCCTCAGATGAAGGATAAAGTATACGAAGATTCTCTATAATAATAACAACAATAATAATAAATAAGCTTGCATTTCCTGGCTTCTCATTTGGCCTCTGGGAGGGTTAATGTAGAACCTCCGTGCATGCATTAGCCCACTGAATATTTACAGAAAACCCTGAGTTTGGAACCCATCCTAGGGATGAGGATAGTGAAGTTCAGAGGAGACTTGAGCCTCATGCCACTGCCCCAAAGCCCAAATTCTTAACCATCCATCGTGACATCTAAAATCCGGCCTCTCCCTTCTGCTGAGCGTTTCTGGCTATTCATTTACATATTTTCCCGGGGTGGAGGGGCAGATCTTTCTTGAGATGATTTTTCACAAGTCAGTTACAATCTATCAAACTCGGAATGCTAACAAATTCTGCAGATGCAAAGAATCTCCTATAGCATCTGTATAAATAAGCTGATGCAGGGGTGTAAACGTTAATTCAATGCTCTTTTAAAAAATGAACAACCTTGTTTTTCTGAGTTGATGTGCTATTTCTTCTCTCCTTCTGGTTCTTTTATTGGCTCGCTGGTGCCAATAAGAACGGGTTCTAAAACTGATTAGCCCCGAGAAAGACTTTGTAATCAAATAAATCTGAAGTTAGCCATGCTTTCCATTTTCTTGAGAAGCGAGATATTTTTTTTTTTCCCCAGCCGTGCCCTGTTTCCCAAAGAAAGCGTAGTAGCTTTTGTGTTCGAAAACACGACCTTCGCTTCTGTGATTGCATATGACTGCAGAACCAGTGCTGTTTGTAACTGGCCGATTTCAGCTCCTGAGATAGACTCGTGGAGGAAGAGGTATGAGGTATGTGAACAAGATCTGAAGAAAGCCTATTATTAGATCTCAAAGAGAATCAATAGAATCTAATGTAGTTTTCCTTGCACTGCATCAATAAGGCAATGTTGTTAGGAGGGTATTATGATCCTGTCTTCTCTTGTTGGTTTGAAAGCCTATTTTCTGGTGCTGGTGGCTGATCTGCCTCGAGTCCCCTATCCTCACGATGATGGTGGGGGCGGTTCATAATGCATCATCACTGCATCCATAACTTAAGGCTCACAACACCTAGGGAGATAAATAAATATTATTATTATTTATTTGTTTGGCTTTTTAGGGTCGCACCTGCAGCATATGGAAGTTCCCAGATGAGGGGTCAAATACGAGCTACAGCTGCCGGCCACAGCCACTCAGGATCTGAGCTGCCTCTGCGACCTACACCACAGCTCACGGCAACGCCAGATCCCTGACCCACTGGGAAAGGCCAGGGATCGAACCCTCATCCTCATGGATACTAGTTGGATTCGTTTCCACTGTGCCACAATGGGAACTCCTTTTATCTGTGCTTTATAAATAAATTTTAACCTGGAAAGAATACATGGCCTAAGTCACACATTCAGCTACGGAAGGTCCATGCACAATTCTAGGCTGAAATTTGATCGGCTTTAAAGTCAGGAGGAATCTGGGAAACCGAGGCTCACCCCTTATTTCTCTGCTGGTAAAACTGAGGCCAGCTGGGTAGAGGGATGGCCCTGGAACCTATATGTTGACGCCCTAAACCCCCAGGACCTCAGCATGTGACTGTATCTGGAGACCGTGCCTTTAAAGAGGTAATTAGGAGTTCCCATCATGGCACAGTGGTTAACGAATCCAACTAGGAACCATGAGGTTGCGGGTTCGATCCCTGGCCTTGCTCAGTGGGTTAAGGATCCAGTGTTGCCGCGAGCTCTGGTGTAGGTCACAGATGCGGCTCGGATCCCTTGTTGCTGTGGCTCTGGCGTAGGCCGGTGGCTACAGCTCCGATTAGACCCCTAGCCTGGGAACCTCCACATGCCCCAGGATCAGCCCTAGATAAGGCAAAAAGACAAAAAAAAAAAAAGAGGTAATTAAAGTGACATGATTCCGGTGGGCTCTAATCCATTATGACTGGTATCCTTACAAGAAGGGGAAATTTGGACACAGACACGCACAGAGGGAAGACAATGAATGCAAAGACACAGGGAGAAGACTCCCCCCACAGGCCAAGGAGAGAGCCTGGAACCCACCCTCCCGCATCACCCTCAGAAGGAACCCTGCCCACCCCTTGTCCTCACTTTTTAGCCACCAGAACCCTGAGACACATGTCTGTTGTTTAAGCTGTCCAGCCCTTGCCACTTTAACAGCAGCCTGAGCAAAAGAATACAGACGCCTCTGCTGATGCTGCATCCATGAGTCAGAGCCCCCAGGTCTCCAGACATTCATCCTGATGCCCCAAGACCGTGCCTTTGAGGCTTTCTGAGCGAAACACAGAAACCACAGACACCTCAGCTGCTGGTTATCTCAGATACCATGGAGTCTGTCTCCTCTTCCTTCAGGGCGTGGTCCCCTACCAAGGTGGTTTTTTTTTTCTTTAATATTTAGGGCCGCACCCAGGGCCTATGGAAGTTCCCAGGCTAGGGGTCAATTCGGAGCTGCAGCTGCCGGCCTACGCCACAGCCACAGGGGATCCAATTTGCATTTGCAACCTGTGGCGCAGCTGGTGGCAACGCTGGATCCTTAACCCACTGAGTGAGGCCAGGGATTGAACCTGAAACCTCAGGGGTACTAGTCAGGTTCTTAACCCACTGATCCACAATAGGAACTCCTCCACTGGTCTCTAACAAGCACAGGCTGGTCATCTGCTGACTCAGGGCCACCACAGAACAAGTAAGAGGAGGAAGAGGGCTCAGCCCCAGGTCCCTGTGATACCAAAGCCCCTCTCCTCCACGGGACCTCCTGCTCTAGGGGGTGTGGCCTCTAGGATGCCCAGGCAGTGAGGAAAGGCAGGGACCCTGGATCCAGTGAGGGGTGTGGCAGACAGAGCCTGAGGGACGCTTGGTGGAGGAGGAGGGTCCGAGACCTGAGAACCAGTGCCCCAGCTGGCAGCCACAGGAGGCAGAACAGGGGCAGCTGCTGGGGGTGCCCAGGGTGAGCCCACCCTGAAGTGGGGAGGGCATCGGTTGGGTCAGGACAGCCCAGTGGCTTGGGACTGGATACTTACTGGGGCTGAGGATGCTGACAGGTCAGTCCTACCCCAAATGCCAGTAGTATCCTCTGAAGAGTCACCAGCTGCTTCGGCCACCTTCTCCTTTTGCTTCTGACCCCTCACTGCTGTCTTGACACTGGCCCAGAGGACACTGTCCTGCGCTTCTGGGCCCACAGCCTGCTTTCAGGCTGCGGGAGAAGCGAGGCTTTCAGAAACCCGTGACCAGCCCTCTCTGCGCTCGGGGCTTTTAATCTTCTTAATTGAAATTGATTGGCCTCTTGGGAGACAGGGCTGCATTGGCCCTGAGCTCCAGCACGTGATCCACTCCTGCTTCGTTCTTGTAAAGACCCATCCACGCACCAGGGCATCTAATCTTCCCCCAAATCCCGGGCCCCTGTTCCTGACCAGGAGCAAAATCAGAAACAGGCCCGCTTAACAAAACAGCTCAGGAAATAAAAGCACCAGATAAAAATAAGGGGAGAATATTCCTGTCCCATTGTGGCCTAGCATTATAAAAAGGCCAGTCAAAACCCCATTACCCAGGAAAGATGTAATCACAGGGGGAGCGCGGGCCTTCTGCAGCTCGCAAGATAAATAGGCTGGGCTGGAGCCACTCAAAGAGCCGGCTGCGGGAAAGATAAAAAGGGAAGAAAAGCGAAAGCCCGTCTAAAGTTAAAAGAAAATACACCGAGAGAAAGGTTTGAGAATCCAGGTTTGTGTTCATCCAAACACATAACAGTCGCCCTAAAGTGACTAGAACTGGTTTACAAACCGGTTTGGCAGGTCACACCTCTCAGAGACTTTTTTTTTTTTTTTTTTAACTGCCCAACCTGCATACGGAGGTTCCCAGGCTAGGGGTTCAATCAGAGCTACAGCTGCCCGCCTACACGACAGCCACAGCAATGCCAGATCCGAGCCACGTCTGCGACCTACATGACAGCTCAGGGCAACGTCGAATCCTTAACCCACTGAGTGAGGCCAGAGATGGAACCTACATCCTCCTGGATACCAGTCAGGTTCTTAACCCGCTGAGCCACAATGGGAACTCCTCTTGGTGAACCTTTTTTCTTTCTTTTTGCTTTTTTTTTTAGGGCCACACCCGTGGCACATGGATGTTCCCAGGCTAGGGGTTGAATCAGAGCTGCAGCCGCCAGCCTGCACCACAGCCACAGCAACTCAGGATCCAAGCTGCATCTGCAACCTACACCACAGCTCACAGCAATGGTGGATCCTTAACCCACTGAGCGAAGCCAGGGATCAAATCCGCATCCTCACGGATTCTTGTCAGGTTCATTAACCCCTGAGCCACAAAGGGAACTCCTTGATGAAGCTTCTGATGGGGTTCCTTCCTCGCCAGGCTGACCACAGATCCGAAATAGGCCTCTGAGGGCTCCCCTGTACTGGGCCCATCATCTCTCCAGCTGGGCACGGGGACTGCAAGGGGCTGTGCTTGGGAACTCAAGCCACCTTATGGGCTGTCCCTGGGCTGGCTGCACGGGATGTCCCCAGGACACAAGACACACCTTAGAGGTGAGAAAGGACAGCACTGATGAGTCAGGTAACACTGGAGATGACAAACTCACCTAAGACCATCTTGCTGCCTGGTCTTCTAAAGACCAAGATGAAGGGACCAGAGTGTGCCACCCCACACTAGGTCAATTGGCCATAAGGAATATATATATACATATATATATATTTTTTTTTTTTGCCTTTTCTAGGGCCGCTCCCGCGACATATGGAGATTCCCAGGCCAGGGGTCTAATCGGAGCTGTAGCTGCCAGCCTATGCCAGAGCCACAGCAACACAGAATCTGAGCCACGTCTGCAACCTACACCACAGCTCACAGCAATGCCAGATCCTTAACGCACTGAGAGAGGCCAGGGATTGAACCTGCAACCTCATGGTTCCTAGTCGGATTCGTTAACCACTGAGACATGACAGGAACTCCCATAAGGAGTATTTTGAACTGAAGGCAAGTGAGAATCAACAAGATGCAGAAAGAGCTCACTTTCCTCCCCTTTTCTGCCTAAAAACACGGCCCAAAAATTCCCTTTGTGAAGGCTCCCCAACTCCTGTACTAGACAGAGGAGATTCTTACCAGCAAGACAGGGTCGTCACTGAGATGACTTTGCACAAAGAGACCTCATGAAAATAACCCTGGAGTTCTCTGGTGGCCTAGTGGTTAAAGGGTCCAGCGTTGTCACTGCTGTGGCGCAGGTTTGATCCCTGGCCCAGGAAGTTTCTCATGCCAAGGGCCCAGCCAAAAAAACAACAACAAAAAAAAAAGAAGAAAAAAAAAATGGCGCAACATTGTAAGTCAACCATACTTTAAAAAAAACCAAACCCTTATCTTCTATTAGTTTCCCCCTTATATTTCTCTTGTTTGTTTGTTTTAGACACGAGTATTTATTGATGGATCAAAGAATACAATTTTAATGGAACAATAAGGCACGACTGTGGATGAAAATAGTTTGCTATGCAGCCAAAAGGAGGAAAAAGCCATACTCTTAGGAATTTAAATATGCAGGCCAAGGAGCCTCTAAAGTACCTCTCCAACAGATCCGTGTCAGACAATTCTTCCCTTTTATACACTTCATATATTATATCACTTGATCACGAAGTCAGACTGATATTTCACCAAGAATTCCTCATTTTTTTTCTGTCTTTTTGTCCTTTTAGGGCCACACCCAGGGCATATGGAGGTTCCCAGGCTAGGGGTCCATCGGGAGCTACAACTGCCCGCCTACGCCACAGGCACTGCCACGCCAGATCCAAGCCGCGTCTGCAACCTACACCACAGCTCACAACAACGCCAGATCCTTAACCCACTGAGTGAGACCAGGGATCAAACCTGCAACCTCATGGTTCCTAGTGGGATTCATCTCCACTGCACCACGACAGGAACTCCCTCCTCAGTCATTTTTACGCAAGTCATCAGGCTGGCCACTCTTTCTTCCCCACTCTTTGCAATTTGTAGTGGTATTTTTTTTTAAAGCAACTCCCTTCCTAAAATATTGTGTATACGTCATGGATAGCCTTCCAAAGCAAGGAAACAAGCAAGCAAGCAAGCAACGAGTCAGAGAAAAGCAGCCAAGGACAGATATGGACAAATAGACTCATAAAGACGATGTGGGATGACACAGCCTGAGTCCATGAGGTCTCTAATAAGCTGACTTGAGCAGAGAAATTGCTCTGGTTCATGCAAAGGCCTGGAGTGCCACCTCACGTTGTGCCACCAGTGCCCCTTGGGATCAGCAGTGGTCTATGAGAGGAGCTGGGAAATCAGGGTTACCGGGCAGCTAATGATACAACACATTCAGTGTTTTGCACCTGTATTAGGAGCTGACAATGGCTTCAGCATTAACATGTTTCAGGGGTAAAATTCATAGAGAATTTTGTGCAAAACTTCAAGACACTGAGGAAAACCTTTAAATCCTGTGGACTGGGATAAATTAGGCATTTCCATAACACTAATCTTTCTACTTGAAAGTGAGAAGTGAAAAACATTCCAAGGCACCTAACACTGTGGCATAAACCATACTGCAGTGGTAGGAATACACAAGACTTTGAGGGTGCCCAGCCTCCTTGTTCAAAAAGCCATGAGAAAGTCCCCCAGCATATTGTCAGCCATTCTAGTGGGGACAGCATCCCCAAGCACAGCAAGCCTGCAGGCACATGGCTAATTTCTGGAAAGTCCGTACTGTACCAAGAAGACAGCTCTGTGGGTGTGTATGTCGAGAATCAGAGGCCAGTGGTAGAGTGACCTGGGCAAGCCACCTACAAGACCCACCTCTGCACCTCTGACCAAGGCCACCGTCTTTCAAGAACAGCTCCAACCAACAGCCCTTTGCTGACAGAGCCGAGCGCAGGGGACCAAGAGATGCTCACATCTTCAGAGAGAAGTGTTGGTTACAGAAAAGCTCCTGGAGAGGCAACATCCCAGGACCATTTAAGAGTGCAGGTAGATTAAAAACTGCCAGTCTTTAGTCTGGAATAGAAGGAAGGTCTAGAAGTCAGAGTCTGAAGATCTGGGCTTGATTCCTAGCCCAGCTTTCTATTATATAACCAGGCATAAATTCCTTAATCCCTGAGTTTCTATTTTGTTATCTGGAAAAAATACTGAACATGAGGATCAAATTAATAATGTGTGTTAAAATGTAAATGCTTTGCAAACTGTCAATCACGGTGCATGGGAGAAATTATGTCCCTTTGATCGGCCTGGTTGAACCCTTAAATCTAGGCATTCTCGGTGATCACACGCAAGCAAGGTAACCGCAGCCTTTCGATCATAGTCCTTAAGAAGCTCCCCAGAATGTCACCTTCCTTGGGCAGGCCAGGGTTAGGAGGACCTGTTGGGAGACCATTGTAGTAAGACTCTCCCTGCTGAAAGAGCTTCTCTCAGTGGCAGAGGGTGAAGGAGGGGGCAACATGTGGGGACAGAGAGGATGGGGTCGGGGAGAACCCTACTGGGTCATTTGCTTAGAACAGCCCAATGCCAGGAGTTCCCATTGTGGCTCAGTGGGTTGAGAACCTGACACAGTGTCAGTGAGGATTCGGATCCTGCATGGCTGTGGCTGTGGTATAGGCCAGCAGCTGCAGCTCTGATGTGACCCCTAGCCCAGGAACTTATGCATGCTGGAGGTATGACTTAAAAAGAAGAAAGAGAGGAAGGAGAAGAAGAGGAGGAGGAAGAAGAGGAGAAAGAGGAGGAGGAAGAACAAGAAAAAGAAGAAGGAGAAAGCAAAACCAAGGGAGCAGCTGTATGAATGGCCTGCTTATCAAAGTGAAGACACCACAGATCCAGTCTCATAGTCCACCTGTTACTCCAAGAACACTGTGTGGTCTTGAACCCGTTTGTACAGGTCACAAAATTAAGCCTTGGGAATATAACCTCACTCATACTTAACGGGTGGCACAAAGACCAGAAAAGCTACTGTTCTTAGAACAGCCGGTGATAAAGAGCTTTAACATCCAGCATTTAACCGCTTGGAACATTCGCCCGGCTCCCTGTATTTGTGATCTCCGGGTAACACCACTCTCTGCCTTTTTGCTCTCCCAGCCTTCCCCCCACCAGAATTCCTGTATTAAATCCCTCTCTGTTTGAAAATACCTAAAGTGATTTCTGGTTTTAATGACTCAATACTTACTGATGAACTCTTCTTCGATTTTTTTTCTTTTAGGTATTTGGGTATAGGCAGGCCTCATTTTATTGTGCTTAAATGTATTGTGCTTCAAAGATACTGCATTTCTCACAAATTGAAGGTTTGTAGCAGCCTTGATTAAGTCTGTGGGTACCATTTTCCCAAAAGCATTGGCTCACTTCATCTCTCTGTGTCACATTTTGGTGATTCTTGCAATATTTCAAGCTTTGTGATTATTACTGTATGTATTACAATACAGTAGTCTGTGATCTAATGTTACCACTACAACTTACTTAAGGCTCAAATAATGGCTAGCAATTTTAGCAAGAAAGTATTTTTTCCTTAAAGTTTGTATATTTTTTAAGACATAGGCTATTGCCCAATTTTTGCTTCATTTTTAAAGTTTTATTGAAGTGTAGTTGATTTACAATGCTGTGATAATTTCTGCTGTATGCCATTACATACTTAATAAACTGCAGTATAGTATAAACATACCTTTTTTTTTTTGGCCATGACCATGGCATGCAGAAGTTCCCCAGCCAGGCATCAAACCTGAGCTACAGCCCTGACAATGCCAGATCCTTAACCATTAGGCCACCAGGGAACTTCATGATAACTGTTACAGGCACTGGGAAGCTGAAATTTGTGCAACTCAGTGTATTGTGATATTCACTTTATTGCAGTGGTCTGGAACCAAACTCACGCCCGCTCCAACGTATGCCTGTAAATCCCCAAGTTTTCATGTTTGGACGCTGTCCTTTGTCCTCATCTGGCTGAATTCTTTGACAAGACCTCTTTTTATTTATTTATTTTTTAATATTCTTCAGTTATCAGTATTTCTTCCCACCACCCTCTCAATACTGGCAGCATATGCTGCTGGCCCCTAATTGGAGCCAGCGCCTCTGCTTGTAGACCACTGTTGCATTAAACTGCAAGACAAACTTAAACGTCCTGGGCAGACCCAATTCCATCCTCTGGGGACACCTCCCGGCTCCTCTAAACCTTTCATCCCACTAGGTCATTAACAAAAAAAGGTCTGTCACAGCAGGACCCTGCCCCTGATGATGGGAGCTATGCATAACTAATGAAGAGGAAAATTGGGAGCTGAAAGGCCTGATCAGACTCAACGTGTTTCTAATAATCTCCACACCTCCCCATCCTCACTTCCCGCTACATCTTCCTTCCGAAATGAGTGCTTCAAATCACTACAGCCCACTAACGTGATACAGTCAGGGAGGGAAGGATTGGGAGTTTGCGATTAGCAGATACAGCATGGCTAAATGACAGGGTCCCACTGCACTGCACAGGGAACTATATGCCATACCCTGTGAAAAGCCATAAAGGAAAAGGCTGTGTGTATGTACAGCAGAATCACTTTGCTGTACAGCAGAAATTAAGACAACGTTGTAAGTCAACTTTACTGCAACAAAATTAAAAAAAAAAAAAAATATGAGGAGTTTCCGTCGTGACACAACAGAAACGAATCCGACTAGTATCCATGAGGTTGCGAGTTCGATCCCTGGCCTTGCTCAGTGGGTTAAGGATCCAGCATTGCCGTGAGCTGTAGTGTAGGTTGCAGATGCGCCTCCAGATCTGGCATTGCTGTGGCTGTGGTGTGGGCTGGCAGCTACAGCTCCAATTAGACCCCTAGCCTGGGAACTTCCATATGCTGTGGGTGAGGCCCTGCAAAGACCAAAACAAAACAAAACAAAAACAAATATGAGGTCATTGCGCTTCCATAAGGCTTGGAAGGGTTTACTACTTGTCCAACGTCAAAGAGACTGAAGGAGGCAAAACTAGGATCTGAACCCAGCTTTCTGAGGCCAGAGCTCCAGCTGGGTCTACCATTCAAAAGCAGAGCCTCTGACAGTGACAAGTGAGCCCAGAAAGGCTTCCCAGAGGCAGAGGTGAATGCCAGAGGCCTGTAGTGAGCCAAGAAAACAATAAACAAAGCACTAGATTTTTCTTTTTTTCTTTTTAAAAGGGCCATGCCCACGGCGTATGGAAGTTTCAGGGCTAGGGGTCGAATCAGAGCTGCAGCTGCCGGCCTACACCACAGCCACAGCAACGCCAGATCCAGGCCGCATCTGTGACACAGATTGTGGCAATGCTGGATCCTTAACCCCCTGAGTGAGGCCAGGGACCAAACCCGCATCCTCAGATAGACAACGTCAGGTTCTTAGCCCCCTGAGCCACAGTGGGAACTCCCAAAGCACTAGATTTTAAATCCCAGCAAAATTCTATCTGTACTCTGCCAACATAAGGCATCTCTCGGATGAACGTTCCCTTCAGGTGTTTCTCAGCAACTCTGGAAGCATCACCATGAAAACCTCCAGTTCAGAAGTGTCTTCCAGAGTTCATTTCCCCTAAATCCCACAGACACACAGACAAGAACAGAGGTGGGCAGGATAAGCAGGGAAGGAAACCTGAGGAGAGACTGGAAGGAGGGAGACGACTGGTTTCCCTTATACACCTGTTTCTCCCACTACAAAAAGCATGTATTATTTTATAACTGAAAAGTACCAAATAAGAAAAGAGCTTGTGGCAAAGACAATCAATACTCTCCGTTCACCAAACCCCATTTTTATGTTCTTCTTGCATAACAAGAAGACATCATTTCCCAGCCTCCCTTGCACTTAGTTGGGCTTATGTCATTGGGTCTGACCAAAAGGCTGTGGGCAGAAGCAATGTATACCAGCTCCAGACCTGGCCACAAAACCCCCTACATCATCATCCACACTGGCCCTCTTCCGTGCAAACTTTTGAGGCTGTGTGATTAAGATGACACCATTGCAAGCTGGTTGCAGCCTAGATCCCTGAGTCAATTACTGGAGGAGAGCCGTCAGAGACAGTCCTTGACCTACATCAGATGATAACCTGTTCTATTAAGGCACTGAGAAGATGGGGTTTCTTTGTTACTGCAACATGACCCCACCTATCCTGACTAATATGGAACTCAGACATGGCAGGGATTTCCAATGTTCCACAGAGGTCCTGACAGTCTCGTGCATGCTTCCCACTGAACTAGCCTTTCGGTGTTTTTGCTAACTGGGTTATTTCCTAAGTTTGTATATGGATATATGTGTGTGTGTGTGTCTTTTTTTTTGCCTTCCTAGAGCCGCTCCCATGGCATATGGAGGTTCCCAGGCTAAGGGTCTAATCGGAGCTGTAGCCACCAGCCTACACCACAGCCACAGCAACAGGGGATCCAAGCCACATCTGTGACCTATACCACAGCTCATGGCAATGCCAGATCTTTAACCCACTGAGCAAGGCCAGGGATCGAACCCACAACCTCGTGGTTCCTAGTCAGATTCATTAACCACTGAGCCACGACAGGAACGCCATGTATATGGATATATTTCTGCGTAGAGTTCCTTTCCCTTCTTCTCACTTTGCTGTGTGAGTTTGTTCCATAGGGAGAGAAATTAGAGAGGAAATTGTATGTGTTATTTTACATTCTCATTTAAACCAGATCTGAAAAAGGAGGAGATTTTATTAACAATTTTATTCCCCCCTGAGGGACCATTCTGAATTTTACTATCCTATTATTTACTTACTGTTACAGTAAAATCTTGGATAAACCAACAGGGGCTGAGTTGTTTTAGACAGACGTGTGTTTCGGAGAACTTGAATTTACACATTAAGGCAGTGAAAGACTGGGCACTCTTTTTTTGGCCACACCCGTGGCATGTAGAAGTTCTGCGGCCAGGGTTCGAACTCACCACAGCTGCGACCCAAGCCACAGCAGTTACGATACCAGGCCCTTAACCCAATGCACCACCAGGGAACTCCAAAATGCTGTGGACTTTTAAATGTTCTGAGAAAAATATTTATGAAGCATAGTTGGTGAAGGAGAGAGACACAGTCTGCCTTTTTCTAGGTATTTCAGGACTCACGCAGGTTCCTTGAAGGTGCCATGCTCCCCTGAGGGCTTGGCATGCTGTTACCTCTGCTTAGAATAGTCCTTCTCTGCCTTTGCCTCCTCAAACCCTCCTTATCCTTTGGCTGTCAGCTCAAAGACCATTTCCCTTGGTATAACTGTATCCGTTTACTAAAACTCATTGCACTGTTCACTTAAAATGGGTGAATTTGGTGATACATACATAGATTGTACCTCAAAAAAACTATTAAGGAGTTCCTATTGTGGCTCAGTGGGTTAAGGACCCTATGTTGTCTCCATGAGGATGTGGATTTGATCCCTGGCCTCATTCAGTGGGTTAAGGATCCTATGAGCCATAGCGTAGGTCACAGATGCAGCTCAGTCTGGTGTTGCTGTGGCTGTGGCATAGACCTGTAGCTTGGATTCAACCCCTGGCCCGGGAACCATATGCTGCAGGTGTGGCAAACAAACAAACAAACAAAAAAAACTATTAAAAACAAAACACATCATCAAGGAGGTAAAGCGAGCCAACACTCACCCCCTTAAATATGGAAAAGAGGAGGGAAAGCTTCCCAGGGGAGAAACCTGGCGAAAACTATGTCGCCAGGTGGTCAAGGGCAACACCAACCATGATAAGTAACGTGGACAGGCCATACCCTTGATATGATATGATGAAAACGGCCTTTATGTCTGTGGTCTTCCTCCCAGCAACCATAACTCCAATCTAATCATGAGAAAGTTCCAACAGAGGCCTATCCTACAATATCTCTAACTAGTCGTCCCCAAACTTGTCAAGGTCATCAAAACCAATAAAGAACCAAAAAACTGTCATAGCTGAGAGGGGCCTAATGAGACATGAGGATTACATGGGGGACCCTGGAACAGAAAAAGTATATTAGGTACAAACTAAGGAAGACCTTCATTAAGAATAATGTATTGATCTTTGGAGTTCCCGTTGTTACCCAGCAGGTTAAGAGCCCGACTAAGTATCTATGAGAAATCGGGTTCCATCCCTGGCCTTGCCCAGTGGGTTAAGGATCCAGCATTGCCATGAGCTGTGGTGTAGGGTGTAGGTTGCAGACACCGCTTGGATCTGGCGTTGCTGTGGCTGTGGTGTAGGCCGGCAGCTGCTGCTCCGATTGGACCCCTAGCCTGGGAACCTCCGTATGCCTCGGGTGCGGCCCTAAAAATCAAAACAAACAAACAAAAAAAGTATCAACAGTGGCGCATTACTTGTGACAGATGTCGCAGGTAATGTTCATAATAAGAGAGAGACCAAGTTCGGGATCGATGGGAATGCTCCATACTATATTCACAATCTCTCTGTAAATCTAAAACTATTGTAAAAAATAAAGTTCATTTAATTCAAATTTTGAGAAAACTGCCCCAGTTTCTCAAACCACATCAGCACCCCCCCAGCCCTCCCCACTGTAGGGCCATCTAGCCATCTAGACTATGCACTAAACGAATTCGTTAACCTCCCACCGTACGCAATTCCATTTGCGTGTCTCGCTCACTATAGCCTTGGATGTTCGCAATGGCTGGAGTATGAGAGACGTCAAGGGTTGAGGCGGATTTTAGAGCAGAACATCCAGAGTGAGGGAAAAATGAGTAACCAAGGAGTCACCGAAGGCTTCGAGGCCAGCTTCACAGCTGTGTGAGCAAAGCCAACAGAGTCCCCACCCCGGGCTGGCAGGGACCTCTGTGGAGGCTCTTGGCCACCCTGGATCCAGGCGCAATCCCCCAACGGGGTGGCCTGTCCACTGCAGGTTGGGGTACAGACCCCTGGAAAGGGGGGACTGGCTTCCCTGTTTCTGCCTGGGGCCCCCCGGGTTCACTTTGCACCAGGACGGGCAGATTCTGGAGCTGGTCCTGCTTGAAGATTTCCATCTGGAGCAACAGAATGCTTTGGTAGTGCCAGTGGCCAACAAGGGGAAGAGGAGGATGGGGTGAGAGGTGCAGTTTCGGTCAAGTTTAATCTCAAGATGCCTGTGAGACATCTCATTGACAAGGTCAAGTAAGCAGTTATGAACATCTATCTACCCCCAGCTCAGGAAAGGATGAAGGTGTAGGTATAAAGCTGGAATTCATCAGCCTGTAGACAGAGCTTAAAACCAGGAGGATGGTGATGCAGCTGTTGTGAAAACAAAGGAGGATGGGTCCTAAAAAAAATTTAAACATGGAATTATCACGTCCAGCAATTCCACTTCTGGGTATGTACCCAAAAGAAGTGAAAGCCGACTTGAACAGATACGTGTACGCCATATTCAGAGCAGTGTTATTCACAATAGCTGAAATGTGGAAACATTTTGTGTGCTCATGTGCAGACAAAGAAATTGGTGTAAACATGCAATGGGATATTCTTTTTTTTTTTTTTTTAATTTTATGGCCACACCCATGGCATTTGGAAGTTTCTGGGCCAGGGATGGAATCCGAGCCACACCTGTGAGCCATGCCACAGCTGCAGCAATGCCAGATCCTTTCAACCAAGTGTTCTGGGCCACGGATTGAACCCGTGCCTCTGCAGCGACCCAAACCACTGCAGTCAGGTTCTTAACCCACTGTACCACAGTGGGAACTCCCCAGTGTGATATTCCTTTTTTTTTTTTTTTTTTTAAGGCTGCACCACAGCCACAGCAATGTAGGATCCTAGCCACGTCTGTGACCTGCACCACAGCTCATAGCAATGCTGTGTCCTCAACCCACTGAGCAAGGCCAGGGATCGAACCCACATCCTCATGAATACTAGTCAGGTTTGTTAACCACTGAGCCGTGACAGGAACTCCCCTCGTGTGATATTCTTCAATCTTAAAAAGGAAGGCAATCTTGGAGTTCCCTTGTAGCACAGCAGGTCAAGGATCCAACTTGGGTTGCTGCTGTGCCAGGGTTCAATCCCTGGCCCGAGAACTTCCATGCGCAGCAGATGCAGCCAAGAGAAAAAAAAAAAAAAAGGAAGGAAATCCTGACCCAGGCTAATAGGGACAAACCTTGAGGTCATTACGCTCAGTGCAAGAAGCCTGTCACTAATGGGCAGTACTGTGTGATTCCACTCATATGAGGAACCTAGAACAGTCAAGTTCATGGAACAGGGGCTGGGAGCAGAGGAAGATGGGGAGTTATTGCTTAACGGGTACAGAGTTTCAGTTCTGCAAAAAGAAAAAGTTCTGGAGGTGGATGGTAGTGATGGTTGCACAACAGTGTGAATGCACTTGGTGCCCCTGAACTTGCCCTTAGAAATGGCCAAAATGGTCACCTTTATGTCAATAAAAAAAGAACTTATTTATTGAATGCTTCCTCTATGCCCACCACTCTTCTAAGTGCTTGTCTTATTTAAAACGTATACAGCCCCTCATAACAATCTTTAAGGGAGACATGACATCATCAACCCCATTTTACAAACAAGAAAACAGGTGACCAGAGATGTTAAGGAACAGGCCTAAGCTCACACAGCATCTAAGTGGCTGGCCAGGAATGAGACTCAGGTGTTCTGATTCCAGAGCCCAAGCTTTTTTTTTTTTTTTTTTTTTTGGTCTTTTTAGGGCGGCACATGCGGCAAATGGAGGTTCCCAGGCTGGGGGTCAAAATGGAGCTGCAGTTGCCAGCCTATACCATAGCCACAGCAACTTGGGATCCAAGCTACATCTGTGACTTACACCACAGCTCATGGCAATGCCGGATCCTTAACCCACTGAGCGAGCCAGGGATCAAACCTGTGTCCTCATGGATACTAATCAAGTTTGTTACCGCTGAGCCACAATGGGAACTCCCCTCCCCCCCCTTTTTTTTTTAAACATACTGTACCACCTGCCAAAAGAGATTTTATCATGTGCTATTCGAATACACGTTTCACAAGAAAACACTAATTTTAAAAGTTAAAGGCTGACTTTACAGCCCACAAGCAGCTAGGTCCTGGCCTTTCACCACATTCTAACATCACTTCCCAGCACAGAGTCTGGCACCAGAGATGGAGGAAAAGTCACCCAGTTACGATCACTGTATCATCTCTGAGAAAAGAGCTCTGCGTCCAGAGACACTGCCAGGAAACACATACCAGCAGGTCTCCCACTGCGTGGAAAGGCCAGGCTCCCCCACAGCCCCTTTCCTGGTCCTTAGGAGGACTCAGCCTGGACTAAGCCAGCCCAGGAGGCCAGAGGGCTGGGCCCCCATCCAGGACAGGTGGGCTGTGGGGGGGGAGAGGTGCAATTCCTTGGCGTGGGAGAGAGGCAGTTCCTGGCTATTTTTGAGTTGCTCTGTGATGTTTTCAATTAAACCTCTCAGATGGGAGCAGCGCCAAAGTTGTGGAAATGCAAGGCCTGCACCTGGGAACAAACATGGTGGTGGGACCACGTTATGCAGAAGTTCTTATTGATGAAGCAAAGTTAGGGCTGGTGGGCAGAGGGCAAGTATAAACCATCCATGTGGATTCAGTCTAGAGATCAGAATTCCCTCACTCAGGGAGTTCCCATTGTGGCTCAGCAGTAATGAACCTGACAAGTATCCATGAGGACTTGGGTTCGATCCCTGGCCTCACTCAGTGGGTTAAGGATCCAGCGTTGCTGTGAGCTGTGGTGTAGGTTGCAGACGTGGCTCAGATCCAGAGTTGCTGCAGCTCTGATTTGACCTCTGGCCTGGGAACTTCCATATGCCTTGGGTGGAGGCCCTAAAAATACAAAAAAAAAAAAAAAAATCCCTCACTCAGAGACACATCCCAAACTGCCAGGAATTTCCATGGGCCAGTGCTGGCTCTGAGCAGGCCTGGGTCATGGAAATGGACATAAAGCAGGAAAGGGCCAGATGACAAGGATGCAAAATGCCTTCCTGGCTCAAGTCCTGGGCAGATGGAAGAGGGCGAGTGGCCTTATATTTTTATAAGGCAGAAGCCTCAGACTGAATAACTCCTCCAGAGCGTAGGAGGCCCAGGCCCCATGGGGGTGAGCAGGCAGCCCTCTACCTCCCAAACCTCCTGCAAGGTAGATGTGGACCCCGCCAGGTGGAAATGAACTTGACCCATCACCATCCTCTAAAGGATTCCTTGACTCCCAGGCCCTTCTTTGTGGTAGGAAGGACCTGACCTCAGCTGGGTCAGATTCTGGGTGGGCAGGGCCAAGACCCCTCCTGATCAGGGAGCCCTGCCCTTGTTACAGTCACACAGACAGAAAGGGACTGAAACAGGGAGCCTTTCTCTGGTCCCACCTTCCAGGAGAACTGAACAAAGTTCTTTTTTTTTTATTCTTCTTTTTAAGGCCCACTCACGGCATATGGAGGTTCCCAGGCTAGGGGTTGAATCAGAGATGTAGCTATGGGCCCCAGCCACAGACACAGCAATGTCAGATCCAAGCCACGTCTTCGACCTACAGCACAGCTCTGGGAATGCCGGATCCTCAACCCACTGAGCCAGGGATTGAAACTGCGTCCTCATGGATGCTAGATGGATTCATTTCTACTAAGCCGTGATGGAAACTCCTGAACTAAGATCTAATTAAAAAGAAAAAAAAAAAAAATCAGCACCTCTCTCATTTGTTGCTAAGCACAAGCTTTAAGCACTTGCTTATCTCCACCCACCACCCCAGCAGACACTCATCTTCCTAACTCAAATCACTCCATAGCTACTCTGTCTTGAGATGCTTGGGATCCCCCCAAATGGACATACACACATTTAAATATGTACGTGTGTGCATAGCGGCTATAACAGTATACCACAGCCTGAGGGGCTTAAACAAAAGAAACATATTGTCTCACAGTTCTGGAGGCTGGACGTCCAAGTTCAAGGTGTGGGCAGGGCTGGTTTCTGCTGAGGCCTCTCTCCTTGGTTGGTAGATGGCTGCCTTCTCACTGTGTCCTCACATGGGCTTCTGTCTGTATGTGTCTTTCTTAGTCCATCTGGGCAGCTATAACAAAATACCATATGCTCAGTGGCTTATAAATAGCAGAAATGTATCGCTCCCAGTTCTGGAAGCTGGAGGTCCAAGATGAAGACAGATTTAGTGTCGGGTGAGGGCCTGATTTCTGGTTCATAGATGGCTGTCTTCTCGCTGTGTCTTCACACAAGGAAGGGGTGAGGGAGCTCTCTGAGGCTTCTTCTAGAAGGGCACTAATCCCATTCGTGAGGGCTCCACCCTCATGACCTCCATCACTGCCAAAGGTCCAGCCTACACTGGGGGGGTGGGTTTCAATACGACTTCTGGGGGGACACAAACATTTTATCTACAGGTGTCTGTGTCCTAACCTCTTCTTCTAAAGGACACATTGTACTGGATAGGGGCCCATCTATACCTCCCAATTTTTACCTAAATTACCTCTTTTTTTTGTCTTTTTTTTTGTCTTTTTTGCTATTTCTTGGGCCACACCCGCGGCATATGGAGGTTCCCAGGCTAGGGGTCAAATCGGAGCTGTAGCCACCGGCCTATGCCAGAACCACAGCAAAGTGGGATCCGAGCCGTGTCTGTGACCTACACCACAGCTCACAGCAATGCCGGATCGTTAACCCACTGAGCAAGGCCAGGGATCGAACCCGCAACCTCATGGTTCCCAGTCGGATTCGTTAACCACTGTGCCACGACGGGAACTCCCCTAAATTACCTCTTGAAAGGCCCTATCTCCAAATCACATCCTGAGGTTTCTGGGGGTTAGGGCTTCAACATATGAATGCCCAGGGGAGACAGGGAGAGGGTCGGGGGACACCAAGTTCAGCCCCACACAGCATGGAAATGACTAAAGAGGTTCTACTGAACACAGCACCAGCACAAGGCCAAGCAAAAATGGTTCATCTAACTTATTGGAAAGAGCTAAATTTATGGCAAGGGAGGCAGGGAAACTAGATTGTTTTGTCAACTTCACTTCCATCCTCACCCCTTTTAAGTGGGTTTTCAAAAACAACACCCATCACGGTAAATCTCAGCCCTTGTTAGCCAGGGTTCTCTCCTCCATGTGCCTACTACTGCAGTTCTGTGGTCCTGTCTCAAACAAAGCAAGACGAATGATCAAAACCAATCCAGCAGGTTAGCATTATCTGCAGGAAGAGCCAGTCAGTAAGCAAGAGGACCCAGCCTCTCAGGGTCACCAAGCTCACACCCAGAATTCCACCAAGCAGAAATAACAAGTAGAGGAGTTGACACCGCTGTTTAGAGGATTAGGAACCCAACAATGTTCAGGGGCGGGGGGAGAAATAACAAGTGGTGATATTTGGAGCATTCCTCTTGTGATTTTTCTTTTTCCTACCCATCAGAATATTATGCTGTTGAGAACACAGTTCATCTTGAAATCCATCTTGCTCTTTTTTGTCACACTTGATCAGCCTCATCTCCTATCATTAAAAATTATTCATCAACCTACCGAATGGCTGCATAATACTGCAAGGTGTTTCATACCAGGATGTACCTAACCATCTCTGATATTTTGGAAGCAACACTTTGGTTACAAATGTTACAAACACAATTACAAATAAGGCTGCCAAACATGGTGGGTCAACATGCTAGCCTGCACTTGTAAGCATTTCTTTTTTTTTTTTTTTTGGTGCCGAAACCCGGGATCGAACTGTAAGCATTTCTTGAGGCTAGACTCCTATTGGTGAACTTACTCTAATACACATGTACCTATTTTGAAGCCTTTGGGAACATAGGAAAAAGAACTCTCTTCTCATGTCCTGTGACTTTGCGGGTCAGGCCCTCCCATGATGCTCAGCCAGCATTTGGTCCTATGTTCTTACCCAGGTATCCTTGCCCTCTGCCCCCTCTCCACCCAAGCACAATTACTACTTCCAATAATTACAGGGTTCTGTGATAGGTACGAGGAATAAAAAGGCGATGCAGCTGTTAGCAGAGGGAAAAGGTGAGGAAGGGCGTAGCAAAGCTTGCATTCACAAAGCACTTTGCCTCCAGAGAGCTCAAAGGTTTTCTGAGACATGGTCTCATTAATCGTTATAGGTCTGTTATTTGTCTTTTGGATACAGATCCAAACATAAACCTTATTTGTTGGCTTGTCTTTATGCATGGACTGTGCTCCTGTTTTCCTAAAGTGGCTTTTATGTTTGGGACTTCTGGTTCACGCAGAAAGTTAAAAAAAAAAAAAAAAAAGCCCCAACTGGGGTCACCCTTTAAGACCCATAGGAGGAAAGGAGGAAGGAAGACTGGTCTCACTTTAAGAATGAACACAGAAGTTAAGTAACCCAGGGAAGTTAAGTCACTGAGCACAGAGTGAAAAGACAATTCAGGGCAGAAGCCCTCAATGACAGCTGCACAGGAGGTAGGCTGCTTTCTGTCAAAGTTGCTTGCTTGCTTGCACCTTTTATAAATATGCTCACAGTTTCTGACCTTGTAGACATTATGAAATGGATGGTGAGAGAGAGAATATTGACTCCCCAAAGAGGTCCACCTAACTTCAGAACCTGTGAATACATAACTTTGTGTGGCAAAAGGGACAGACTTTGCAGATGTGATTCAATAAGGCTCCTGAGATAGAGAGATGATCCTGGATTATTGGGTGCAAACACAAGGATCCTTATAAGAAGGAGGCAACATTTCTGTGCATCAAAAGACACTATCAAGGAGTTCCCATTATGGCTCAGCACTCATGAACCCAACTAGTATGCATGAGGATGAGGGTTCAATCCCTGGCCCCGTTCAGTGGGTTTAGGATCTGGCGTTGCCATGAGCTGTGGTGCAGGTCACAGATGCAGCTCAGATCTGGCGTTGCTGTGACTGTGGTGTAGGCTGGCAGCAGCAGCTCTGATTTGACTCCTAGTCTGGGAACTTTCATATGCTATAGGTACAGCCTTAAAAAATACAAAAAAAAAAAAAAGACACTATCAAGAGAGTGAAAAGACAACCCAAGGGTGAGAGAAAGTATCTGCAAATTGTATGTCTGATAAGGAATTGATATCCAGAATATATGAAGAACTCCTACAACTCAACAATAAAAAGACAAACAACCCGATTAAAAATGGGCAAAGGGGAGTTCCTGTTGTGGCTCAGTGGAAACGAATCTGACTAGTATCCATGAGGATGCAGATTTGATCCCTGGCCTCACTCGGTGGGTTAAGGATCTGGCGTTGCCATGAGCTGTGGTGTAGGTCACAGACGCAGCTTGGATCTGGCGTTGCTTTGCCTGTGGCGCTACAGCTACAGCAGCTACAGCTCCGATTCAACCCCTAGCCTGGGAACCTTTATACACACACACACACACTGTGGGTACAGCCCTAAAAAACAGACCAAAAAAAAAAAAAGGCAAAGGATTTAAATAGACATTTCTCCTAAGCAGATACATGAATGGCCAATGAACACATGAAAGCATGCTCAATATCACTGTCACGAAAGAAATTACAACTACAACAAGAAGAGTTCCCATTGTGCCTCAATGGGTTAAGAACACAACACAGTATCTGTGAGGATGAGGGTTCCATCCTTGGCCTCACTCAGTGGATTAAGGATCCTGCGTTGCCACAAGCTGTGGCATAGGCCACAGATGTGGCTCAGATCCAGCATTGCTGTGGTTGTGGCATAGGCCGGCAGCTGCAACTCCTGGCCGGGGAACTTCCATATGCCACAGGTGTGGCCATAAAACAAACAAAAAAAAAAATCTACAGGAAAAAACCAGTTCACACTCACTAGGCTAATTATAATACTAAAAACAGATAATAACACATGTTAGTGAGGATGTGGAGAAATTGGAACCCACCCCTACTGCTGGTGGGAATGTAAAACGATACAGCTACTATGGAGAAGAGTTTGGTAGTTCCTCAAAAATCTAAACATAGCATTTTCATAGAATCCCACAATTCCAGTTTTAGATATACAACCAAAAGTGAAAACAAGAACTTGAACTGATACTTGTACTCCAGTGTTCACTGTAGCATTATTCACAAAATCCAGAAGAAAAAAAAAATGGAAGTAAGCCAAGTGCCCACAGAGTGATGAATATTTGAACAAGATGTGATATATATACATTCAATGGAGTATTATTCAGTCATAAAAGGAATGAAGTTCTAGAATATCCTACTACATGGATGAACAGTGAAAACATATATTAAGTGAAAAAAAGCAAAAACAGAAGTTCCCCTTGTGGCTCAGCGATAGCGAACCCAACTAGTATCCATGAGGATGTGGGTTTGATCCCTGGTCTCTCTCAGTGGGTTAAGGATCTGGTGTTGCCATGAGCTGTGGTGCAGGTCAAAGATAAGCTCAGATCCCATGTTGCTGTGGCTGTGGTGTAGGCTGGCAGCTACAGCTCTGATTTGACTTCTGGCCTGGGAACTTCCATATGCCAGGGGTGCGACCATTAAAAAAAGCAAAAAAGAAAAAAAAAAGAAAAAGAAATAAGAACAAAGACAAAACCAAAAAAAGGATAAACACTGCGTGACTTCATTTACATGAAATATGTAGAACAGGCAAATTCATAGAGACAGGAAATAGACTCAAGATACCATCAGCCAGAAGGAAGGAATGTGAGCTTATTGTTTCATAGGTACAGAGTTTCTGTTTGGGTGAGGAAAGGTTTTGGAGACAATGGTAATGGTTGCACTACATTACAAATGTAATTAATGCCACTGGATCATACACTCGAAAAATGGTTAAATGCCAAGTTTTATGTTATACATACTTTACAACAATAAAAATAAAGGAGGAGTTCCCCTCGTGGTGCAGTGGTTAACGAATCCGACTAGGAACCATGAGGTTGCAGGTTCGGTCCCTGCCCTTGCTCAGTGGGTTAAGGATCCGGCGTTGCCGTGAGCTGTGGTGTAGGTTGCAGATGCAGCTCGGATCCCGCGTTGCTGTGGCTCTGGCGTAGGCTGGTGGCTACAGCTCCGATTCGACCCCTAGCCTGGGAACCTCCATATGCCGTGGGAGCAGCCCAAGATATAGCTAAAAAGACCAAAAGGAAAAAAAAAAAAAAGAAGAAGGAGGCAAGAGAGTAAAGGTCAAAAAAAGTAAGACTCAAGGATGGAAGCAGAGATTGGAGCGATGCGCTTTAAAGATCAGCTAAGAAATACGAGCAGTTTCCAGAAAAACAAAAGAAGACAGGTTCTTTCTAGAGCTTCCAGAAGGAACGCAGCCCTGCCAACTCTTGATTTACAGCCTTCTGAAACTCCCCTGAGACTTCTGACCTCCAGAACAGAAAAATAATAAATTGTGTTGCTCTAAACCACTAAGGTGATTTGTTATAGCAGCAATGGGTAACTAATACCCAGACATAACATCTAATATTAGAGTCACTAACCTGATACATGAATTCACTAGTTGATCCACGTGACTTTTAAAATCCCACATCACGTTGTGGCTCAGGGTTAGGGTTAGAGTTCCCGTTGTGACTCAGTGGGTTACACATCCTGCTAGTATTTGTGAGAATGCAGGTTTGATCCCTGGCTTCACTCAGTGGGTTAAAGATCCGGTGTTGTCACAAGCTGTCACAGATGTGGCTCGGATCCCACATTGGCCAGCAGCTACAGCTCTGATTGGACCCCTAGCCAGGGAACTTGCATATGCTGCCAGTGTGGCCCTAAAAAACGGAAAAAAAAAAATTCCACATCAAAGCACCCCACAGTTTGGCTGCAAGTGCTAATTGGGCGTGAAGAGCCCACTGGAATTCTCTGAGTGACCTGGGCTGTCAGACAGTGGTGCCCGTTCATGAAAAGCTAAGTTGTGAAATGGATGCAATGAAGGATATCCCAAAGAAAAATATTCCTGCAAAAACAACCCTGAAAATGCATGCATATCTTAACTGTATAATGTATGCAAATTATAGCTATGTGACACAAAGTGGGACTGACTTTAGGGACCAAATTCTTGTGTTCACTGCCTCCCATGTCTTCTCATTCCACATTTACATTCCCTGGGCCTGGCTTCTTACTACACTGTCCCTTGAGGGCTGGAACCAGGTCATTTTATTTTAAGTTTTATTGAGGAGTTCCCTTTGTGGCTCAGCTGGTTAAGAACCTGATGTTATCTCTATATGGATGCAGGTTTGATCCCTGGCCTCATTCAGTGGGTTAAGAAACCAGTGTTGCCACAAGCTGCAGCCACAGATGTAGCTCAGATCCGGTGTTGCTGTGGCTGTGGTGTAGGCCACAGCTGCAGCTCTGTTTCAACCCCTGGCCTGGAAACTTCCATATGCTGCAGGTGTGGCCATAAAAAGAAAAAAAAAGTTTTATTGAAAGTATTTTAGGAGTTCCGATCATGGCTCAGTAGTAATGAACCTGGCTAGTTCAATCCCTGGCCTTGCTCAGTGGGTTAAGTATCCAGCATTGCTGTGACCTGTGGTGTAAGCTGCAGACACGGCTCGGATCCCGAGTTGCTGTGGTTGTGGCATAGGCAGGCATTTACAGCTCCTATTTGACTCCTAGCCTGGGAACCTCCATATGCTTCAGGTGCAGCCCTAAAAATACAAAAAAGACCAAAAAAAAAGGTATTTTAAAGTTTTCCAGTTGATTTAAATGTTATGATAATTTCTGATGTACAGCAGTGATTCTATTATACACATCCATTCTTTTTTCAGATTCTTTCCCCACAAAGGTTATCACAGAAGAGTGGGTAGAGTTCCGTGTGCTATATAGCAGGTCCCCATTAGCCAATCATTACATACACCACAGTTGGAATTAAGTCTTGTCAAGCTTGGTACCTATGGCACAGAATTTACATTTTCATCCTTATCTCTAATTATGGAATTAAAGACTTTCTTTTCGATAAACTACTAGATGGGGAGATAAGTATTATGGAGAGTATCCCAAAAGATTAGGAGGGACCAGCATGTCCCAAGGACATCTACATGCTAATAAAGACACCTGGAGATATAATAGTACTAACTTCATAGAACCTATAGAAATTTCATACGCAGCCCCGCTATCTCCCCACCACCTCTCCTAACACTAAGACCTTGATTCCTAGGTATACCCTGGTGGTATTTCTCTAAAAACGCCAGCCTGCAGTTAGGTCCAATCCTTAAGATTCTCTGTGCTGAATTCCAAAGCTGCTTCTGAGCTATGTATCACCCTCACCTGACTTTGCTCCATGAACTTGATAACTGCTAATCCGGTTTCAGACAGGTGCAGCAGGCTCTGTCACCTGAGCTCCAAGCCAAGGCTGAAGATGTCCTTCATGTGGTGGCACTGGGTGGGTATTAGGGCTCTGCAGGTGGGAGTTTCACAACCACAGATATGGACTCAGCCGTCATCCCCACAGAGCACTGATGCTGGACCCTATGGCCCACAGTGGAGGCAGGGAGTTTCCTGATAATCACAGAAGTGGCTCCTTCCCCCCCCACCCCCTTTTTAACTGTGGGGATAGACACAACCCAAGGAGGAGGGGAAACTAGGTGAGAAGGCAGCTACCCATGGCATTATTTAGAGCTCTGCCAATCACTTCTTCCCAAGAGCTACGTGCTCACTGTTTGGTTTCACCCACTTTGCTTACAGGCTAAGGTAAATAGAAAAAGTGGTAAACCCGCCTGCCCTTTCCTATTCTCCCCATGAAAATCACAATGCATACACAGTGGATCAGTAAACAGCAAACCAAAGACCTTTCTCAAAAAAGCCAGGCAGGATTTCCTGCTGTGGCACAGCGGGTTTAGGATCTGTGTGGCCGCAGCTGTGGCATAGGTCACAGCTGCAGCTCAGATTGGATTCTTGGCCTGGGAACTTCCATATACAGTGGGTGCAGCCAAAAAAAAAAAAAAAGTTAGGCAGAAAATGAAAAGAAGTCTAACAATCTGTCATTGCCACTTTACAGTGTTTTTCCAAATCACTTTTCTTTGTTTCTAATGAGAGAAGGAATGCATTTTACCGTAAATAATTTGGAAAACATAGAAAAATACAAAGAAAAACTACAAATTATCTGTAATCTCACCATTTTGAGATACCACTCTCCCTTCTTCCACACCCTCTACAGCTTCTTTACTCTTATTCCGCCTTATTTTTGTTCAAGACTTTATTAGATTATCATTACTATTACTCTTGTTGTTGTTGCTTATTGTCTGACTGCCTCAGTAGAAAATAAAGGTAGAGAATTTGTCTCCATGAGCACTGGCACTGGTGCTCAATAATCACTTGCTCAATTCCTTTTGTTAAATGAAAAAGAAATGCATTGGTGTATCAGCTTTTAATCTTTTTTTCCTAAAATGTATATATATATACATAAATTAAATTTATAGAACATTATCTTTTTTTTTTGTCTTTTTGTTGTTGTTATTGTTGTTGTTGTTGCTGCTATTTCTTGGGCCGCTCCCGAGGCATATGGAGGTTCCCAGGCTAGGGGTCGAATCGGAGCTGTAACCACCGGCCTACGCCAGAGCCACAGCAACGCGGGATCCAAGCCGCGTCTGCAACCTACACCACAGCTCACGGCAACGCCGGATCGTTAACCCACTGAGCAAGGGCAGGGACCGAACCCGCAACCTCATGGTTCCTAGTCGGATTCGTTAACCACTGTGCCACGACGGGAACTCCTTTTTTTTTTTGGCTGTACCTGTAGCAGGTGGAAAATTCCAGAGTCAGAGATAGAACCCGCATCACCACAGTGACAATGCTGGATCCTCAGCCCCTGAGCCACCAGGGAACTCCCTCCTCCTCTGCTCTTACCTTCAGTCTTTCCAGATATATCCATTCCTTCCCCTCTTTATATGACAGTTCTCACACTATCCAGTCCCCCAAATAACCCTCCCTTCCACTCATACCACCCATCCCACCTCTTCCCCCGTCTTCATATCAACTAATTAAAAGAGAATTTTAACCTATGGTCTTCAGTGCCTTCCCACTTGTTCTTTCCTTAACTTCCTATAATCCAGTTTTGACCTTAACCCCAGGGCCATCAATGACCTTCCACTTGTGCTATCTGAAAGCCTTCATCCTCTCCGTAGCATCTTGCATTGTCAACTATCCCTGTCTCTGTTTGATGACTGGCAAGCCAGGTCTCCTCCTGCACCCTCCTCCTACAGCTCACACACCGATGACAAGTTCATCTTCTTAAGGTACAATAGAGTTATGTAAGATTAATTTAGTTTCTTTTTGTAGCTAAACCAGTAAATTAGAAAAAGTGTTAAACATACTCGGTCAGGACTCCAAGGAGTCATTTAATAAACCTCTCATCCTCAGAGAGAAGTTTGAGTGATGTGAGCTAAAGCACGCCTCAGGAGATTTTTAGCAGCAAATCTTTCAGGGGTTCCTGTTGTGGCACAGCGGAAACGAATCCAACTAGGAACCATGAGGTTGCAGGTTTGATACCTGGCCTCGCTCAGTGGGTTAAGGATCCGGCGTTGCCTGAGCTGTAGTGTAGGTTGCAAATGTGGCTTGGGTCCCATGTTGCTTCGGTTGTTGCTGGCAGCTGTAGCTCTGATTTGACCCCTAGCTTGGGAACCTCCATATGCTTCGAGTGTGGCCCTAAAAAGCAGGAAAAAAAATCTTTCATGGATGCAAACAAAGCTGGTCCAGAGGGAAGGCTCAACAATGGGGCATGGCCACATCCACTGCCAAGAGTGTTAGGTGAGGAGTTCCACCCTGGTGCAACAGGATCAGCTGTGTCACTACAGTGCCAGGATGTAGGTTCAATCCCCAGCCCAGCACAGTGGGTTAAAGGCTCAGCTTTGCCACAGCTGTGGCATAGGTTGCAACTGTAGCTCGGATAAGTGGGAACTCCATATGCCCCTGGGCAGCGAAAAGAGAAAAAAAAGGGGGGGGGGTTGTTTGGTGAGTTTGAATAGGGCAAATGCTAAGGAATGTCCTGCAAAGTTAGGGCCTCACCTATCCTGTTCCTTCCTCTTTTTTTTTTTTAGGGCCACAGGAGCTGTCATGTGGAAGTTCCCTGGCTAGGGGTTGAATCAGGCTGCAGCTATCGGCCTACACCACAGCCACAGCCATGCCACATCTTAGCCACGTCTGCGACCTACACCACAGCTCACAGCAACCCCAAATTGAGGCCAGGGATCAAACCTGCAACCTCATGGATACTAGTCAGGTTTGTTTCTGCTGAGCCACAAGGGGAACTCCTATCCTGTCCTTCTATGTTTACCTTTGGTGTAGCAATGGCCAAGGTAAGGCACTGTGGAGCCATAATCCTGATTTTTCATGTACTTAGACTTGAAAACCAACTCTAGATACCAGTCTTCAATACCCAAGAAGAGTCCCCAACACCCAAGCTTCTTCACAGCTCTTGTTCCCGTAACTCAGTCCTTTCCTGGGCAGGATCCCATCCTCTGTCTGCTGAGAAGTCTCCTCTCAAAACCCTCCTGTCCTTCCTCTAAGATGCAGCCCTAGACATGGTCTTGCTTAGGACCAGATTAAGGTTTACTGATCATTAAAATATCATTAGCTTAATGAGGAAGGGCCCTATTTCCAGTGACCAAAGGAGGGTCCATAGAGCATTCACTGTCTGTTATACCTTCTCCTCCAGTCCATCCACCTGTACCCTCAGCTATCTCCCTGGCTTTGAGTCAAAAACACCACCACCTCCTCATTCTCATAGCAATTTCTACACTATGTCCTGCAGGCTGGTAACTGATCTTAACTCCACTTACTAACACATTCCAGGTCCACTAACCAACCCCCAAACTCCCCTTCTCCAAAGCAGTACATGTCTCTTGCTCAGTACTCTTCAAGAAGTCTTTAAGGAATTTTGGTGCAGATAAAACTGGCCTATTTTGGCAAAGGGAATCCATTCAAAGGTAAATGAACAAGGAAGGGAAATCTATGACTGATTTAAAGTTATCAAAGTCAGACCTACACTCATCACTAGTGGGAATGCACCTGTTGGACAGCAAGTTTTAACCCCTCTTAATCACACTGAATTTATGCACATATGGATTTATGAATGGCTTGCTTGTAAATAGATGTGTATTGGTATGATTAAGTGGATTAATAACAGGTTGAACAACTTTAACAAGAGATAGGGTTTTTTTTCTTTTTTAAAAAAGTCAGTTTTTTTTTTTGTTTGTTTGTTTTCTTTTTAGGGCTAAACTTGAAGCATATGGAAGTTCCCAGGCTAGAGGTCGAATCAGAGCTGCAGCTGCCAGCCTACGCAACAGCCACAGCAATGCAGGATCTGAAGCCGCATCTGTGACCAACACCACAGCTCATGGCAATGCAGGATCCTTAACCCACCGATCAGTGGTGTAGGTGTAGGTTGCAGACATGTAGGCCAGCAGCTACAGCTCTGTTTCGACCCCTAGCCTAGGAACCTCCGTATGCCGCACATGCGGCCCTAGAAAAGACAAACACACACACACACACGCACACACACAAAGTAATATTCAGTCTTGAGAAGAAAAACTCAAACAGGAATGGGGATACCTGTCTTCAAATTCTGCTCAGACAAATATGGAACAAAAACTTCCTAAATAACCCCATGCATGGTGATGATGACAATACCAGTCAAGACTGGTTGAGTTTTATCTCTGGCAAATCCTGAGCTGAGTACTTTGCAAGTATCATCTCATTTCATCCTCATGACAAGGAGAATCTAATGGCCAAGCCTGAGCTTGGCAGACAGAGATATCAAGCTTTGGGTGGAACCAGAGGCCTTTAAATCCCTTTAAGCTCAGAGATTACATGGTTCTGTGTCACTCTTCTGTTCAAAGACCTCTGATGGATCCCTGTTGGCTACTGTATTAAGTACAAATTTCTGAGTTTGCCAACCAAGTCTCTTCACAGGATGGCCCAAATCATTCTACTCTCCCTGGGTTTGTCACCCAACTCCTAACACCCCAAAAGGTACCAAATCTAGCCATGCACGGTACTTATCAACCAATTCTTATTCAACTCAACTACCTGTCCAACCTGCATGATCCTACCTGCGCTTCTCCAGCTCCACTGCTACCTCTTCTGCATAGTCATTCTAGTATGTTCTCTCCACTTCTCCCACCACCTCCTTCCTATAACACCTGGCACTCCTTCTGCCACATGCCAGCGGCTATCACAATAAGTATTTTTTGATCTCTTCTACCAGATTACAAACTCCTTGAGGGGAGGGGCTGCTGGACAGATGGGCTTGATGGCCAGAGAAGAAAGGCAGGACCTAGACGGGGAAGAAGGAGCTGGAAGAAGCTTTCAAGGCAACAGAAAAAAATCCTAGGTCCTTCCCCAGGGGAGCAATTTCTGAAATGCCTCCATCACATGTGCTCCTGAGTTACTGTCTCTTTTTTCTTGCCTCTTAACAGTGTGAGGGAAGGATGGAGCTGTTTTCTGAAGGCAGCCTGGCTCCCCTGGAAAGGACAGCATTCCCACGAGATGACAAGGACAGCCTGGGTTTCCTCCCCTCAGCACAGGTGCTCAATGTGGCTTTGATAAATGACTTTATTTATTTATTTATTTGCTGTTTTTCTTTTCTTTTCAGGGCCGTCCCAGCAGCATATGAAAATTCCCAGGCTAGGGGTCAAATCAGCTGCCAGCCTACACCGCAGCGATAGCAATGCCAGATCCGAGCCACATCTGCGACCTACACCACAGCTCACAGCCACACCGGATCCTTAACACACTGAGCGAGGCCAGGGATCGAACCTGCAACCTCATAGTTCCTAGTCGGATTCGTTTCCGCTGTACCACGACAGGCACTCCTATGTCAGGTTCTGAACCACTGAGCCACAGTGGGAACTTCTCTTTTTTATGTACTGCAGTGAGGGGTGAGGATAGGACAAGTGCCTTGGGGCCCAGGTTATAGAAGGGCTTGAACATCAGGACAAGGGGAGCATCTATGGATTCTTGACCAGGAAACTGACTTCCCTACATGATTCTGTCATGTGTATTTTTCAAAAATATGCTCGTACAATTTCTTTTGACCTCTCATTCACCCAGATCTTGTTCCAGTTGCTCTAAAACATGATTGCAGACATTTGAGAGTTCTGTGTTTCCTCTGCTTTTTGTCTTCTCCCACCTAGACCTAGAATGGGCTTTTCCCCTCCTCCATGGCAGAAATCTCCCCTGCCAGTTTCCCTCTCCCCTAACTCCCTAACAGCTTCTTGACATGTCTGTTTTTCTCTTGAGGATTTTCTCTTTTTCCTCCCTCAGCGGTTGCACTGTTCTGGTTCAGTAAACTGTCTTTTACCTGAGTGGGGGGCTCCTGCCCCCCATTACTAAGGTCTGACCCTTCCTGCGGAAGGTTGCAGAGAAAGAGAACCTATCCAGCACCAATCAAGAATGTCTCACTCATCAGTAGATTGTCTGCATGTGTTGCATCTTTTTTCAGAACCACGGACAGGGGCAGGAGCGCCTCTCTCCCCGCCCCCCCACCCCGCCACCCACCTTGAGCTGGGTGGTCTCTTAGGACTCGGGTCCTCCTGCCAATGGAAATAACATGAGGATGGTGTCGTGAGCTGCTATGTCATTGTCAACCCTCTCACTACCCCCATGGCACTGGTACAGATGCAACAGAGAGAAATTTAATAATATCCCCAATATCCCAGAGCCAGGATTCAAATATCAGCCTTCCTGACTCAACGAGTATACCTTCCCCTGTGGCTTCCGACCTTGCACTGGGGTTAGAAGACCTACATTTCATTTAATGCTCTGCCCTTTCACAAATTTCAAAAAGTAAAAACAAATCCCTCCATTAAAAAATTCATATCTGGGAGTTCCCGTCATGGCGCAGTGGTTAACGAATCCGACTAGGAACCATGAGGTTGCGGGTTCGGTCCCTGCCCTTGCTCAGTGGGTTAATGATCCGGCGTTGCCGTGAGCTGTGGTGTAGGTTGCAGACTTGGCTCGGATCCCGCGTTGCTGTGGCTCTGGCGTAGGCCGGTGGCTACAGCTCCGATTCAACCCCTAGCCTGGGAACCTCCATATGCCGCGGGAGCGGCCCAAGAAATAGTAACAACAACAACAACAACAACCAAAAAAAAAAAAAAATTCATATCTGGGGAGTTCCCTTCATGACTCAGCAGTTAATGAACCTGACTAGGATCCATGAGGATGCAGGTTCGATCCCTGGCCTCGATCACTGGGTTAAGGATCTGGGTTGCCGTGAGCTGTAGTGTAGGTCGCAGACATGGCTCGGATCCGTGTTGCTTTAGCATAGGCCAAAGCTGTAGCTCCAACTTGACCCCTAGTCTTGGAATTTCCATACGCTGCGGGTGCGGCCCTAAAAAGCAAAAAAAAACAACAAAATACATCCACTCCAAAGTATGTTCATAGCAGCACTATTTATGACAGCCAAGGCATGGAAACAATCTAAATGTCCATCAACAGATGAATGCATAAAGATGATGTGGCGCATGTATACAATGGAATATTAGCCATTTTAAAAAAATGAAATAATGTCATTTGCAGCAACATGGATGGACCTGGAGATTATCACACTAAGCGAAGTAAGTCAGAAATAAAAGGACAAATACCACGTGATATCACTTCTATGTGGAATCTAAAATGTGGCACAAATGAACATACCTATGAAACAGAAACAGATTTACAGACATAGAGAGCAGACTTGGGGGAGGAGAGTGGGAGAGGAAAGAACTGGAAACTTTGGGATCAGCAGATACCAACTGGTATATACAGGGTGGATAAACAACAAAGTGCCAACTGTCTAGCACAGGGACCTATATTCAATATCCTGTGATAAAACCTAATGGAAAAGCATCTGAAAAAGAATATATATATATATATAAAACTCAATCACTGTGCTGTACAGCAGAAATTAACACAACACTGTAAATCAACTATTCTTCAAAAAAACTTTAAAAAAAATGCATGCCTAAGCACTCTAACGCAATAATAACCCACCCTCTTGTAAAGGTTTATATGTCACCTGTACAAACATCCCTCATCAAAACCGCCCTTCGGGTCACACTGCAAAGCCCAACAACCATATAAAACGAAGGATCAAAAAACATGGATTAATTGCTTCAGGGATGTGTTGGCCATATTTCCTATAGTCTTCTTTTCACAGACTGTTCCCCCATTTCTGTTTCTAAAGGTTTCCCTTTAAAACAATTACCAAGATTTTAATGAACCCACTTTTTCCTTCTTTCTTTCTGTCTGTCTGTCTTTCTTTCTTTCGTCTTTTTAGGGCCACACCTGAAGCATATGGAGGTTCCCAGGCTAGGGGTCCAATCGAGCTGCAGCCACCGGCCTACCCCAGAGCCACAGCAACGTCAGATCCGAGCCTCGTCTTTGACCTTCACCACAGCTCACGGCAATGCCGGATCCTTAACCCACTGAGCGAGGCCAGCTATCAAACCTGAGCCCTCATGGATGTTAGTCGGGTTCATTAACTGCTGAGCCACAACAGGAACGCCATACTTTCATCCCCTCTCTTAAGAGCTTCCCTGTCCTGGTCTCCCATCTTTGGACCCTAGAGAAGCCCAAACATGCTCACACACTGGGAAGCACAGTCCCTTCCCTTAGACCATAGTCGTGTTCACAGCATCCTCAAATTTTACTCAGTTGAAGAGTGATGTGTTTATGTCCTTTCTTGTTCTGTTCCCTGCAGTGACCTCCTATCTAGAATGTAAATTCATTTTTTCTTTTGTATAATTTTCTCAAAAGGGTGTCAAGAGAAGTTCCCATCATGGCGCAGTGGTTAACAAATCCCACTAGGAACCATGAGGTTGTGGGTTCGATCCCTGGCCTTGCTCAGTGGGTTAAGGATCCGGCGTTGCCGTGAGCTATGGTGTAGGTTGCAGACGCGGCTTGGATCCCACGTTGCTGTGGCTCTGGCGTAGGCCGGCGGCTACAGCTCTGATTCGACCCCTAGCCTGAGAACCTCCATATGCCTTGGGAGAGGCCCAAGAAATGGCAAAAAGACAAAAAAAAAAAAAAGGGTGTCAAGAAGTCCCCCACAATTCATTTTAATTACTCAAAAAAAATGAGCAGACAATTTAAAAGGTGTAAAAGGGTATATACGTCCTTGTTCAATCCTTATTTCCTACACACAGGCTACCACTCTCATCAGTTTTGTGCCAATTCAAACAAGAAAGATCACCCATTCAGTTCAGACGACCTGAATCGCTAGTTCGTCTTCAGTCTGGACTTAAACGGCATTTCCACACCCCCCCCCCCGGAAGGCTTCCCTGTCCCTCTGGGCCAGGTGACCTTCCTTCAAGCCCTTGACACTAGGCACTTACCCCATCATCCATTGTGCTTATCAAGCAGGATGGGAACGGCCTGTTTCTTATCTTGGAGCAGGGCGAGCCCAGCCCCTGGCACAGAACGCATTCAGGAAGTATTGGCTGAATTAGTGTATTAGCTGACGGGCAATGTATACTTAGAACTATGCATTAAGGCCTGGGAATGCATAGGCACAGACACTAAGGTGTCTACCCTAACCTTCCAGGCATCTTCATAGAGTTTACACACACACACACACCCGAAACTGAAATAACCACTTTCATTAACTCTACCTTTCACCTTGGTTCATTTAGTAGCAGTGTTTCTCTTTTGCAAGACCTGTTCGCTCTCTTCTTTCTGTTACTAAGTGTTCTACAGCTTCCCTTTACTGCCAAAATGTGTCCTGAGAACTCTCATTAGTTTGTGTTGGCCAGAGCATCAAATGCTGAGGATCTCACCTCGCCTTGGCATTTTCCTCTCTCCAAAGTGGCGTCTGATCAACTCTCCAGGGCCAGCTATTGAGAAAACTGGTAATGCACCACCTATTTTTACAATTTCATTCAAAAAGCTATGTACAGTTTACAAATATACAGCCAGCTCTCGGGATCAGGTTCTGGGACCGCCAAGCCAGAGGCCCAAGTAAAATAGCATAGTATTCATATATAACCTACCGCACATTCTCTGTATCCTTTCAACCATCCCTGGATTACTTATGCTACCTAACAAAATATACGTGCTTTGTAAACAGCTGCCAGTGCATGGCCAGTTTAAGTCTTGCTTCTGAGAACTTTCTCTTTTCTTCCGAATATTTTCAATGCACAGTTGGTTGGATCCGTGGATGCAGAATCCGCAGGTACAGAGGACCAACTGTGATCTCGAAAAATACTCAGAGGCAGCATGTGTTGGTGCCCTGCTGTGTGAATGAGGATGCAGGTTCAATCCCTGGCCTCGCTCAGTGGGTTAAGGATCCGGCGTTGCCATGAGCTGTGGTGTAGGTCGAAGACAGGGCTCAGATCTGGCATTGCTGTGGCTGTGGTGTAGGCAGGCAGCTACAGCTCCGATTAGACCCCTAGCCTGGAAGCCTCCATATGTTGCGGGTACAGCCCTAAAAAAGACCAAAAAAAACAAAACCAAAAACAAAAAACCTATGATGAAATACACTGAAAATTCTCTTTTAAACCAACAGTAAGTCCTACTGTATAGCACTGGGAATTATGTCTAGATGTCTAGTCACTTATGATGGAGCATGATAATGTGAGAAACAAGAATGTATGGGGAGTTCCCGTCGTGGCGCAGTGGTTAACGAATCCCACTAGGAACCATGAGGTTGCGGGTTCGGTCCCTGCCCTTGCTCAGTGGGTTAAGGATCTGGGGTTGACGTGAGCTGTGGTGTAAGTTGCAGACGCAGCTCGGACACCCTGTAGCTGTGGCTCTGGCGTAGGCTGGCAGCTACAGCACCGATTAGACCCCTAGCCTGGGAACCTCCATATGCCGCGGGAGCGGCCCAAGAAATGGCAAAAAGACAAAAAATAAATAAATAAATAAATAAAAATTAGAACAAAAAAAAGAATGTATGTGTGACTGGGTCACCTTGCTGTACAGCAGCAAACTGACAGAACACTGTAAACCAGCTATAATGGGAAAAAATAAAAACCATTAAAAGAAAAAAAACCCTAAAAAACAACAACAGTAAGTCTATCTGAACAAGAAACACATTTCTTCACACTCTAATTTTGGTCTTCAAAAATCTAAATATTCTGTCCCATCTGCATCCTCTTGACAAAGTCTCAAAACTTTTGAGCACACTAAAAATGATAACTTTTTGAAATTCCGTTCATTGGTTTTATTTATCCTAATTTTTACCAACTTTTCAACTCCCTGCTTTTCTCCTGATGGTCCTTCATGTTTCAGGCTTTCATCAGGACCCGTCTTGCCTTTTTGCCTTTAGTTTTTATTCCTTTATATCTTCATTTGTTCTTGCATCTCCATCATTTACACAGATTTCTCTTTTTTGCTTGCTGTCAATTTTTTCTTGTGGATTTGTCTCCTGTTCCATGCAATAATTTAGTTTTCTAATTTGCCCTGCCTTCACCACACCTCTTATTACCTCTACATCTTTTTCATTATCTTCTCTCATCCTCCGCCCCCTAGAAAGGGGGGGGCGCCCCCTGCATCCTGGCTGCAGCCAACCTCTCCATCTTCCTTTGCTACATGCAAGCTTCTGAGGGCTTTTTCAAACCTGGCAGTGGTTTCACTTAAAAAAGAAATACATATATATCTATCCTTTCTCCCCATGGAAATATGTATACATTACACTTAAACTTTTTTTTTTAATATTTTTCTTTTGTGGCCACCCCGAGGCATATGGAATTCCCAGGCCAGGGATCAGATCTGAGCCAAGGTTTTGACCTAAGCTGCAGCTGAAGCAACACCGGATCCTTAACCCACTGTGCCAGGCCGGGGATCAAACCTGCGTTCCAGCACTCCGAAGATGCCACCAATCCCGTTGCACCACAGCGAGAACTCCCCAACTTTTTTTTTTTATTATAGTTGATTTACAATGTTCTGGGGTTTATCTTAATTTTTTAAAATTACAGCTGATCGGCAATGTTCTGTTAAACATTTTTGTTTGTTTTAGGGCGTACCCACAGCATATGGAAGTTCCCAGGCTAGGGGTCGAATCAGAGCTGCAGCTGCCAGCCTACACAGCCACAGCACACTGGATCCGAGCCACACATGTGACCTAGATCACAGCTCACAACAATGCCAGATCCTTAACCCACTGAGCAAGGTCAAGGATCGAACATGCGTCCTCATGGATACTAGTCTGGTTCGTTAACCACTGAGCTACAATGGGAACTCCTAAACTTTTTTTTTTTTAATGGACGTGCCAAGGCAGAGGGAATTTTCTAGCCAAGCATGTAAAAATGGAGCCTGCCCAGAATCAGTTCTCTGCCATCAGATCTAGTCTGGTCTTTTGGGGGGAGCCTATTTGGTTGGTTAGGTGCTTTGAGAGAAGAAAGCTGGCCCACCTCTATCTGTTATCTGAGGTTCCTTCCGCACCTGGAGGAGTTCACCCCAAGGGACGGCTCTTCTCCCCTCCCCCACCCTCCCTGTCCCCACGCCCCGTCCTCTCACCCCACCCCACCCACTCCCAGAGCTTCCTGTCATTTCACCTTTTCTCTGGTTCACAGAACCCTTGAACGGTAATCCTCTTTTATTTTCCTGAACTTCTGAACTCTTCTTGCGTCTTTTACCTCCGGTCTTTGGCAAGCAGCCTGGGATTCCTTTATCTGCCCTTGGCCTGGCTGAACCGTTCTGCCCCGGGGAGAAGAAGAAGGACCAGTTTCCATGGAGCCTCCGTCCTTTCTCGCTCTTGCTCACAAGGCCAGGCCAGGCTGCAGTTTCCCCTTCTCTCTCCTTCCTTTTAGCCGACCCCAACTTTCCCTTTCCTGTCTGGACTCAGAACCCAGTGATCATTTTTTCCTTTTTCTCTGCTCTCTGGTCTCCATCGAGGGCGCTCCCCCCACCCACCTCTTCTCTTCTGATTCTGGGAAAAAGGCACATCCTTCAGTCCCACAGGTTGGAGATCTTATATTTATCTTATTTCACCACCTTCCAGAAGGAGCTCCCCCGCTGCCTGCACACCTCAGCTGGTCAGTTTGCAGAGTCCCGCTCCTTCACCTGCCCAGGCTCTTCATAATCACATAACCTCACTCTGCCCCTAAAGGTGAGAGGACCATCTCTCTACCATGTGCAACTGCACCTTTCTCTGTCCCCTCCCCAGCCTGGCCCAGTATCTCACTTGGAATTTCATTGTCCCGGTTTATGAGCCATACCAAAATAGCATCTTTTGTAACCACGTTATTTCTCATTTTGGACGTCGAAGTGTTTGTTACTTGGCCTGCTTGGTGTGGTGCCATCTGAAAATTAAATCTCAGACACCCATTTCAATCCCCAAATATTTTTTAAGCTGTGTCACGCATTGTCCGCCTTTGAAGGCTTAGTAACACTTATTCTAGAGAACTAAATTTCACCAGTGTGTCTTCTGGGATTACAGTCGAAGACTCTGTACTCTAAAATCACTAAACAAAATTCCTGCCTTGGAATGTTTTTCAGATGACAAAACACCCTTTCTGAATGACTGGGTGATCAGTTCCTCTCAAATCAGCCAACAACTTGGATTAAGCCCTTTCTCCTCATGGAAGACCAGAAACTCACTATCACTTTGTACCCCTGGCCCTTCCCAGGAAGCACAATTTTCCTCTCTTTTCCCAAGTCCCACCTTAACATGACTGCTTCGATCTGATTTCTGGGTCTCTGACAGAAACCCATCAGAAGAAAGCTGTTCTCTGCAAATTGCTGGTAGCATGTCCTCAGTCAATTGGTCCCCAGGCCCAAGCAATTCTAGTGGACGGTCATCACAAAAATAGCCTTGGGAAAAAACCTTTCCTCTATCCTCTTAAATTCTGTTCTCGGGGGCCTGCAAATTAAACGAACAAAAGACAAAAGGAGAAAGGCATACAATTTTATGCATATTACGTGCATATTATGTAAATTATTATGCATGTAATATTTTACATGCATAAGAATTTACAGAAAAAGGAAAAAAAGGAGTTCCCATCGTGGCTCAGTGGTTAACAAACCTAACCAGTATCTATAAGGATGCAGGTTCGGTCCCTGGCCTTGCTCAGTGGGTTAAGGACGTGGCGTTGCTGTGAGCTGTGGTGTAGATCGCAGATGCAGCTTGGATCCTGTGTTGCTGTGGCTGTGGTGTAGGCTGGCAGCTACAGCTCCAATGTGACCTCTAGCCTGGGAACTTATATGTGCCACAGTATGGCCCTAAAAAGACAAAAAAAAAACAAACAAACAAGAATTTACAGAAAAAAGTAAAACTCAAAGAAGTGTTTAGACTCAGGAGATTATATATCATTTTAACAAAGGCAAGGGGGTTGGGCTTCAAGGCACAAGAAATTGTGTGGAAGTGACTAGGATAGACATGGAAGAACTAATGGAAGATAAGGGTTGTTTCCGTCAAGTGGGTTTATGCAGACACATCTTGGTGCTGACTCTGTCTCTGGTGATACGAGTTGCTCTCCTTCTTCTGATGCAGGAGAGGGGGACTCTGTCACCAAAGGAAATATATGCCTGGCTTTTAGGCGAATAAGGGAAGATCAGAGAACTCTGCCTGCATCAGCTGATTCCCACTTGTCTTCAGCTCAGAATAAGCCTTATGACCAAGCAGCGTATTTGGGGGTGTGGGGGCAACTCCTAATCTTATGGACGGTTCCACTGATGAGTGCACTGGGCTGACATTGTCTCCTGGTACTGCACGCTGAGCAGCGTGCTCTTTGAGCTGCATTCCTATTTTTCAGGCAAGTATACTGAAGCTTTGAGAGGTAGATCCTTTTCCTTCTCTGATCCGATCTCCAAATGATGCAATTCAATTACCTCGGGCCATTCTGTTATCTCACTATTCTTCCCTCTCCCACTCATTAGTGTGAACAACTGTATATGTGCAACTGCACACGTCTCTGTCTCCTCCTCAGTCTGGCCCAGTAAAGGTCAATTAACCTCTAAAAGAACTTAGGAGTTCCCATCATGGCTCAGTGGTTAACGAATCCGACTAGGAACCACGAGGTTTCGGTTTCGATCCCTGGCCTTGCTCAGTGGGTTAAGGATCCGTCCTTGCCGTGAGCTGTGATGTAGGTCGCAGACAGGGCTCGGATCTGACATTGCTGTGGCTGTGGTGTAGGCAGGCAGCTACAGCTCGATTAGACCCCTAGCCTGGGAACCTCCATATGCCACAGGAGTGGCCCCAGAAAAGGCAAAAAGACAAAAAAAAAAAAAATTCCGCTACAGAGAAAGTTGAGCCTGGTGGGGCAGAAGCATTCTAAGGATTCACAGAATCGAAGATTTCTAGAGTTGGGATAACCCCCGGGGCAGGAAGTGTTTTCCCCACTGGGAGAGCTCGCAGGCAGTGTAAGCATTACCAGTGATGGAGATAGGACGGCAAGACATGCCTCCAACAGGAACCAAATCTATTCAGAAGTTTTACACATATTTATTTTCTTCTGCCACTAATCTTTCCAAGTACCCAAATTTCACGATGTTATTTGAGGGGAATTGAATTGGAACAGCTTACATTATCTGCTTAATTAGAGGTGGCTGTGACTACAGTGATTAAGAGGTCCGCTCCTGTTAGTCTAACGTTCTGCCCATCAGGCTACCGTTACATAACACTGTGAAGGCCTGGGAGAGGGGGTTGGTCTATTCATTATGGTAATTAATCTGAAATTTGATTTAAAAATATTAGGAGGGCCACACAGTGGACTATTACTCAGCTGTGAAAAGGAAAGCGGTGCGGATGCATTTACGACAGGGATGAACCTGAAAATATTATGCCAATGATATAGGGCAGCGTCACTTTGGGCATGATTCCATTTACGGGAAGTGTCCAGAATCGGGGAATCCACAGAGAGGACCCACAGATGAGGGGGTGCCAGAGGCTTGAGGAGGAGGAGATGGGGAGGGAATATTTAATGGGAGTAAGGTTTCTCTGGGGGGTGATGGAAATGTTTTGGAAATAGATAGAGGGGGTGTTTGCACAACATTGAGAATGTTCTTTTTTCTGGGTCTTTTTGTCTTTTTAGGGCCACATTCACGGCATGTGGTGGTTCCCAAGCTAGGGGTCCAATAGGAACTGTAGCTGCCGGCCTACGCCAAAGCCATGGCAACATGGGATCGGAGCCGCATCTGCAACCTACACCACAGCTCATGACAATGCCAGATCCCTAACCCAGCAAGCAAGGCCAGGGATCCAACCCGCGTCCTCATGGATGCTAGTTGTGTTTGCTAACTGCTGAGCCACAACAGGAACTCCAAGCATGTTCTAAATGACACGTTATTGTTTACATTAAGATGGTTAATTTTATGTTATAGGAATTTTGCTTCAATTAAAATTCATAGAGAGATGGACAGACAGAGGGAACGAGAGCTCGTCCCCAGGTTCAGTGACGCATTTGTGGTCTCGATCCACACCCACATCCTTACACCCTTATCAGTGAGGAACTAGAGAGCATACATCCCAGTCTGGGTCACGTAATCAGCTGGAATCCTAGCTTCCCAACTTCCGAGCTGGGTCTTCTCCCCCCTGCTTTAACCAAAAGGATAATTTTTCAGGCTTGGCATCATCTGCAATAACTGCTACTGAGCCCCTACCACAAGCCAGACCTGCCATCAGCTCATCTCAGGCCATGGTTACGGTGACACAGCTCTTTTCTCCTTGGGTATATAGTTAGTGTATTGGTCCCTTGGTAACAGCCTGTTCTCATATTGGCCTTTCATTTCTGTCTTAATTCTTTATTGGGTCCAAGTGGTGTTTGATCTGGAACCCTTGCCATAGCCTCAAAAGGGGTTTGTGTGTGTGTGCTCTGAAAATCACTAGAAGACTAGGATGATGAAAGGCATACGTGACAGGAGTGTCAAGTTTATGCAACTCACAAAATGTTAAATAAAGTGGCTCTAAACTGAGTGTGAGTCAGCGGATGATATTCAGGTCAAGGGCACAGGTGTTAACTCAGAACCCAGTGTTCAAGGCCAGACCCCCAACACAGTGACTCCACCCCCCTCAGCTGAGGTTGTCAAGGAGGGTATGGGCACAGATGCGTATACACCAGAACATGGTAATTGTGTAAATAAAAAGTGAAAGGACAGTCTGACCGAGAGCCGAGGCTTTAGGGCTCTCTGTAGGGGCTGAGCTTGAGATGGGTCTGGAAGGACAAGGACACTGATAGCAGGTGAGGCTTTATACAGATTAACGTGATAAATATGTGGGGTGGGAGACCCGATTTAGTGGTGTCATGTCCAGTTTGGACTGGGAAGAATTGGAATTGGGGTGAACCACGGTGAGAGGCGGTGTTGTCACTCTTGATTTCAGTCCTAGTCTGCAACCTACTTTCTCTTCCATCCTGTGTCATATTTGCCAGACCCTCTAGCAATGCCAATTTGCACACGTGCACGCACATACACACGCACACCAAGGTGCCTTTCATAGTATTAACTTGTGACCCAGTGCTTTCTACAACTCAGGTAGTTCGAGTGCCTTTCCTACCCCTCAAAATCCTTGTCCACTTGATCCTTAAGCTCATATTATTTTTTTTCTTCCTTGTTGGCTGCCCACCACACACGGAATGCCCAGGCCAGGGATCAGATCCAAGCTGCACTTGCGATCTACTGCGCCGCTGCGGCATCTTTAACCCACTGTGCTGGATGGGGATGGAACCTGTGATCCGACGCTCCAGAGACGCCACAGATCCCACTGCACCACAGCAGCAACTCCAGGCTTATGTTATTTTAACCAAAGGCAAAGGCTGTCATTCTATAACTAAAGCTAAAATTTAAAACATAAGTACACTCAAGAAGTGACATTTTAACCTTAAAAATACCCTAAAAACACAGTCACCAAAAAATAGATACATCAAGCTTCATCAAAATTATTATTATTAATTTTTTTTGCTTCAAAGGAAGCTATCCAGAAAGGGAAAAGATGATCCACAAAACAGGAACGAATATTTGTAAATCTTATATCTAGTAAGGGTATAATCTCCAAAACACATGAAGACTCCGTACAGCTCAACAAGGAAAAGACAGACAAAAAAAACAAAAAGGAGTTCCTGTCATGGCTCAGTGGAAATGAATCTGACTAGTATCCATGAGAATGCAGGTTCTATCCCTGGCCTTGCTCAGTGGGTTAAGGATCCCATCCCATGTTGCTGTGGCTGTGGCATAGATCAGTGGCTGCAGCTCTGATTTGACCCCTAGCCTGGGAACATCCAAATACTGTGGGTGCGGCCCTAAAAAGACAAAAAGACAAAAAGAAAAGAAAAGAAAAGACAAATAACCCAGTTAAAAAAAAATGGGCCAAGGATTCAAAGAGACATTTCTCTTTGCACACATGGCAATAAACACACGAGCAGATGCTCAGCGTCATTAGTCCTTGGGGACATGTACATCAACCCCAGGATGAGGAGTTCCCATTGTGGTTCAGGGGGTTGAGAACTTGACATAGTGTCCACGAGGATGGGGATTCAATCCCTGGACTGGCTCCGTGGGTTAAGGATCTGGCATTTCCACAAGCTTCAGTGTAGGTCACAAAGGTAACTCGAATCTGGCATTGCTGTGGCTGTGGCAGAGGCCGGCAGCTACAGCTCCGATTCAACCCCTAGCCTGGGAACTTCCATATGCTGCAGGTACAGCCCTAGAAAGAAAAAAGAAAAAAAGAAAAACCACGATGAGATAGGACTTTACATCCACAGGGATGGCCATGAACAAAAAGCCAGATGGTAACCAGCACTGGTGAGGATGTGGAGAAAATGGCCCCCTCTGACACTGGCAGAGGGCATGTAAAATTGGTGCAGCCACTCTAGAAAAGTTTCTTAAAAAGTTAAACGCAGAGTTCCCATAGGACCCAGCAATGCTACTGCCAAGTATATAACCAAGAGAACTGAAAACACACATCTACACAAAAACCCATACAGGAATGTTCATGGCAGTACTATTCATAACAGCCAACGTGGGAAACAACACAAATGTCCATCAGCTAATGAGTGGATAAACTAAGTGAGGGACATGGAATATTATTCACCCATGAAAAGGAATGAAGCACTAATTCCTGCTGCAGTATGTATGGACCTTGAAAACATCCTTCTCAGTAAAAAAAAGCCAGATGCAAAGTTCACATAATGTAGGATTCCTTTCATAGGAAAAATCCAGAAGAGGCCAATCTCTGGAGACAGAAAGGAGATTAGCACTGGGGGTGAGGGAAAAGGAGCCTGACAGCTAAATAAATGGACATGGAGTTTCTTTTAGGGTGATGACAGTGTTCTGGAATTAGTGGTAATGGTTGCACAATTTTGGAATATACTAAAAAAAAAAAAAAAGTGGTGAATTTTATCATATGCATATTAAAGTAAAAACAAACAAACAAAACCCTAAGGTATAAATCATCTTTATCAGCTTCTGGGAACAAACACACTAGGAAGATAAGGTTGAAATAGGAGGAAATCACAAGGAACCTGGGCCTGGTGGTGTAGACAGGCCCAGACATGAGAATGGGCACTTTGCCCTGAACTACTCTCTGTCTTGGTCATTTTAGGCCATTTTCCTGCCCATCCTTCCTCTCCCACTAAGAAAGAAAGTTAGCTCAACCATGGGAGGGAAAGTAACCAAAATCAACATTCTTAGCCTTGAAAGTCATTTCAGGCACCAAAACACAGACAAGTGAGTTGCAAAAAAAAAAGTGCAACCAACAAAACATGTATATATTTTTCTCCCAGCTAAGAAAGAGAAAGGACGTTAACAAATCTGGGCTCGAGGAAGTGCTCACTGGGCCAAAAAATTACCGAAAGCATGTGGTCCCAACCTGAATCTACACACCCCTCTCAAGATGACGGAGCGAGCCATGTGTGTCCACATAGGACAGGGTCCTGGGAGCCCAGCAGATGTTTGCTGGCTCCCAGGAAGGGCAATTGGAGAGCTGATTTGGTTACTTGGCATTGCCCACGTGAGAAGTAACTGGGGAACCTGGTGCTGAGGGAGCAGCCTTGGGGATGCGGCTGGGATCAGGTGTCCGAACCTGGACAGAATAATTACACACCTCCTTTCACAACCAAAGGAGACACCCATTCAGTAATCGGAGCGGGGGCTTTGATTTTTAAATTGTTAACAGACCTTGGATCACGCACAAACCTCGGGAGGGAAAAGCAAACATCCTTTGGAAGAGCTGTGAGGCAGGTTGGATGTTTTCCCGAAAGACTCCTAGTCTCTGATTCAACTTCTGCCATCCTCCCTCCTACACAAGAAGTGATCACTGAACGTTTGTTTAGAGAAGGCCTTCTGACTTATGGCTGCGGTTCACGGTACAATTATGCAGCGCTGATAAAGAACTACATTGATGACTACTCAGGATCATAAAACGTTTTTTTTTACAGAGGCACGGGAGGGGAAGTATTTCTCGGCGGGTCAAGAGGGGACCAAATATTTCAAGTTTGTGGCTTCTTCTGTCTGGAGGAAGAGAGCTGGCCTGAAGATGAGACAAAAGTGGGGGAGTCGGGATGGGAAGTGAAGAGAAGGCCAGCCGCAGACATAGTCAAAAGGTTGGGACCAGAAGAGTGGGATGAGGCAGGAAGCAAAACTGGTCTCTTGCTGGAGAGTTTGAGAAGTGCTTGATGCTAATATATGCAATTTGCAGATTTTTAAAACAATCGGCCAACACCCCACAGCCTCAACCTATCTATGGACACCCAGAAGCAGAGAAAGACAAGATTAAACAAGAATTCAAAGCGGGGAGTTTCTGTTGTGTCTCAGCAGTTAATGAAGCTGGCCAGTACCCATGAGGATGCAGGTTTGATCCCTGGCCTTGCTCTGTGGGTTAAGGATGTATCAGTTGCCATGAGCTGTGGTGTGGGCCAGCAGCTGCAGCCCTGATTCGACCTCTAGCCTGGGAACTTCCATATGCCACAGGTGCAGCCCTAAAAAGACCAAAAAAAAAAAAAAATTCAAAGCAAACAATAAACACAAAACCAGACCACCTCCTGGCCTGAACCCCAAGTGCCTCTGCCCTTCCCTGTCTGGGGTTTTAGGAAAAAATGCTGATATTGGTCAGTTTTTCACCCTAACTTTAGTTACTGTCATTTCAGCCTTTTGCAGAGAGGCTCTCTTCTAAGATCTTAGTTTTTTGGTTCCTTTGTTTTTTGTTTTGGCTGCTCTGAGGCATATGGAGTTCTGGGGCGAGGGATCAGATCCAAGCCATAGTCACCACCTAAGCCACAGCTTCAACACCACCAGATCCTTAACCCACTGTACCGGGTTGGGGATCGAACCCGTGTCCAGCACTCCAGAGACATTCCTGATCCTGTTGCGCCACAGGGGCAACTCCTAAGATCTTGGCTTTTAAGTTAACCTAAATGTACCTTATATTCTTTTCCATTATTTTCCCTGTAACTTCTTAGGGACTTTCAGGTTCTACTGGGGTTCCCTCCAAGCACAGGTTCTCTGAGCCTGAGTCACCCCATAACATAGCTGCTGGCTCCACATGGCCCCAGAGCACTTGAGAGGTGACTAATCCAAACTGAGAAGTACGCTCGGTGTAAAACACATGCCACCTATCAAAGACTTAGTGAGATATCTTAAATAAGGTTTTAATATTTGTTCCATGTTGAAATGGTACTATTTAGGGTCTACTGGGTTCAATTCTATAAAATGTTTTTGTTTTTGTTTTTGTCTCTTTGTCTTTTCTAGGGCCACGCCCAGGGCATATGGATGTTCCCAGGCTAGGGGTGGAATCAGAGCTGTAGCTGCTGGCCGATGGCACAGCCACAGCCACGCCAGATCCTTAAACCCACTGAGTGAGGCCAGGGATCGAACCCGCAACCTCATGGTTCCTAGTCGGACTTGTTAACCACTGAGCCACAACGGGGACTCCAATAAAATGTATTATTAAAATTAATTTCACCTGTTCCTTTTTTACTTTTATGGTGCATATATTTTTCATTTTTTGAAGTTTTATTGAAGTTGAGTTGTTTTACAAGGTTCATTTCTGCTGTAGGACAGAGTAGTTCAGTTATACACATACACACATTCATTCTGTTATAGATTCTTTTCCCACGTGGATGATCACAGAACACTGGGTGGTGTTCTCTGTGCTCTACAGCAGGGCCCCGCTGGCCAGTCATTCCATAGACTTCAGTGTGCAGATGCCAATCCCAAACCACCAGCCCATCCCTCCACCCACCATTCTTTTTTACTTTTTTGTTTGTTTGTTTTGTCTTTTTAGATCCGCACTCAAGGCATATGGAAGTTCTCAGACTCGGGGTTGAATCAGAGCTGTAGCCGCTGGCCTGCGCTAGAGCCACATCCACAGCCACGCCAGATCTGAGTCGGTCTGCGACCTACACCACAACTCACAACAACGCTGGATCCTTAACCCACTGAGCGAGGCCAGGGATCGAGCCTGCATCCTCATGGATGCTAGTCAGATTCATTTCCGCTGAGCCACAACGGGAACTCCCCCCTTTTCACATTTTTAATGTGGCTGCTAGAAACTTTAAAAGTGTATCTGTGGCTCATATGCTATTTCTGTCGGACAGAGCTCCTCTAAGATTGCAATACACCATAGCACATGGTGAATCTCTAAGAGGAGGCTGTCGTAGGCGGGGTTTCCAAACACAATGACCACACAACCACTTTCACATTGCATCCTGTTCTAGTTACATATTTATTCTCCTTCAAGGGTCTCCAAAACATAACCATGCCTACTAATTCCTGGTTGCTGCTCGGAGTCCTGTATAGTGAATGGCAGGAGTTACAGTGCTCCGCCCAGAAGCGTCCCTCCCAAAGAACTTAATTTATTGGGGGGGGGGGGGGAGCAGCAGAGGCCTTTTGAGGAGGTAGTTGGTGATCCTGACAGCTTTAACATGGTCCAGATCAGCAGGCATGACTCGTCCGTCAGTGTTCAACATGTGGGTGCTTTTAGCAAAACCAACGTGAAAGTACATGTTAGCATTTCATCATATCCCATAGAATCATAGAACTTGACATTCGGAAGGTACCTAATCCAATACGCCAGGTCATATTCTAGATCAGGGATCAAACATCCAGCCATGAACAATACGCGGAATATTTACGAGAGTGTCCGCGACGTGCCAGGCTCTTGTTTCAGTACTCGCTGATGTGCTCACTCAGTGAGTACGACCACGATCAGTCCGATTTCATGGGTGTGGGAACCATCAGAGAGAATGGACCACCTCTCAGAGGTCACGCAATGGGAGGCCACACAGGCCGGTATGTGTCTCCACTGTGCTTTGCTGCATCTCGGAAGTGGAGGGACTGGCAAATACATCAGATATAATATTTCGGCTCTTGTAGGTAGTAATATTCAGTATTTGGAATATAGAAATGACTGTTTTAATACATTCAAGAGTAATAGGGACTTCCTGTCGTGGCTCATTGGTTAACGAACCTGACTAGTATCCAAGAGTTTGCGGGTTCGATCCCTGGCCTTTCTCAGTGGGTTAAGGATCTGGCGGTGCCACAGCTGTGGTGTAGGCCAGCAGCTACAGCTCAGATTCGACCCCTAGTCTGGGAACCTCTATATGCTGCAGGTGCAGCCCTAAAAAGACAAAAAAAAAAAAAGTAATAGGACCATTTTAAACAATTCTAGAGCACTAAAGTAATAAAATGGAAAGTGAAGTAGCCAGAAAAACTCTTGCTTTTCCATTTTTTTTCATACCTGCAGAAGTTTGCCATAATGTTTGTGTTAGTATAGTTACATCAATATACTGGACTTCTGTTTTTTGTGAATTTACATACTAGGGTTTGCATTTGCAGAAACAGGAATAAGACTCACTTGTAAAAAGTTTTGAGCTTTTCAGATTTCAGGACCAAGTCAGAGAAAGCCCAGGGTTATACACAGCCGTGATTTCTATAATGATGCCTGGCACCCCCACATCGTTTAACGTTTTGAAGATGTTTGGCTGTTAGTCAATTCCTACCTTTTTCAGGATGTAGAGAAGAAAACAAAAGCACAGAACTGACGAAAGCCTCCTTCCCTGGGCCAGAGCCAACTCCTGCAACAAGGATCCTGACTCAGAGCATTGGGTTATGCTGCCTCCTACTGGCCAGAGTGAGACTCTGCACAAAACCCACCAGTAGGAAAACAGTAATTCAGGGTTTCTCCACTTAATTAATAGAGACTGTCTAAAGCGGGGGAAAAAAATCTCTTTAAGACATATCTACAAATCCCAGATTGAAAACACCGTTCTAAATCATGCAAATGAGGAAGTTCAAAGAGCAGCGAAGCCTTAAATTCAAAGCAATGCCTTCATTTTCCACAGGAGATCCTGCCAGGCAGTCACTTTTGTTCTCAGGATTATGTACCTTGTGCAGTGCCTGCAATGAGTCTGGCAGTAACGATGACCTTGTGCCAAGGGCATCTCTCTACTCAACTTTTGATGCTTTTTTTATTTTTTTTTTTAATTTTTATTTTTTTTTGTCATTGTTGTTGTTGTTGTTGTTGCTATTTCTTGGGCCGCTCCCGAGGCATATGGAGGTTCCCAGGCTAGGGGTCCAATCGGAGCTGTAGCCTCCGGCCTACACCAGAGCCACAGCAACGCGGGATCCGAGCCGCGTCTGCAACCTACACCACAGCTCACGGCAACGCCAGATCCTTAACCCACTGAGCAAGGGCAGGGACCGAACCCGCAACCTCATGGTTCCTAGTCGGATTCGTTAACCACTGCGACACAACGGGAACTCCCTTTTTTTATTTTTATTTTTTAATTTTTTTGTGTGTCTTTAGGGCCGTATCTTCGGCATATGGAAGTTCCCAGGCTAGAGCTGCAGCTGCCAGCCTATACCACAGCCACAGCAATGCAAGATCTGAGCTGCCTCTGTGACATTGCAGTGCACAGCAATGCTGGATCCTTAACCTACTATGCGAGGCCAGGGATTGAACCCGGGTCTCACGGATACTAGTCAGGTTCGTTTCCACTGAGAAACAATTGAAACTCCTTGGTGCTATTTTTAATTCCATTCCTATAGAAACATACTCTTCCCTTGGCTTCTATGAAACTGTACATACGTCATCTCTTCTTTGCCATATATACCCTTCTATCTGTTCTCCTGCAAAATAGGAGAACACACCTTTGCCCATCTCAGCAGGCTGTGCTTTCACACTTCCTTGTAATGCGATCTCTGTGCTGACAGCTTCCAGGACGACCTTCTCCATAAATCCTTCCCACCTCCACCCTCCAAAGTCCTCACAAGCAGAATCTGTCTCTCCCTCCTCCAGGCAAACACGGCACCCTGTCCTGAGCTCTGTCACCGTGTTTACAGTATCTGTCTCCCACTCTACACCCCCAGTAATTTGAGGACAGAAGACCTGTCTTACAATTTCGAACAATGCCCTTATTCATACCACTTGAGCTTGAAAGCATGCTCAGCATTATGAAAGGAATCATCTTGACTAAGATGTCTGAATAAGGGGTTTATGACCTAATAAGACATATACAGAAAACACTGTAATACCACATGGAACGGGAGAGATGAATGGCAGGTGACAGAAGCTGATAAAGCCTTGTGCTAAGTGAAGACAAAGGAAGAAGCAATTGCCTCCAGCTGGAAACACATTTGAGACTGATCTGAAATGATAAGGATGAGGGGCAAGGGTTGAGGTGGGGAGAGCGGAGGGGTCATATATGGAAACTCCTCCAGACAGAAGAAAAACAAATAAAATAAAAGCCTCTGAGACAGGAAAGCATGAATATCTTCTATGAGCAAGAAGACATGCTGTTTTTGTCCAGAGCCTTCTTTCAGGGGGATGAGACAGGCAGATGAGGTCAGGTCAATGAGGGTCTTAAAAGCCAAACTAAGGAGGGTAGTGGGATACCTTGACCAAGCAGGAGCTGGGGTGGAGTGTCTGTGGGCCAGTGGAGCAGAGGTACGCCTGGACCCAGGTATCCAGCCACACCATACTTTCCCGTGGGAGCAGCAGTACTTCCAGGAAGAAAAAACGAACTCTGGGGGAGTTCCCGTGGTGACACAGCAGAAACAAATCCGGCTAGGAACCATGAGGTTGCAGGTTCCATCCCTGGCCTTGCTGCGTTGCTGTAAGCTGTGGTGTAGGTCGCAGACGTGGTTCAGATCTGGCTTTGCTGAGGTTGTGGCGTTCGCCAGCAGCTACAGCTCTGATTAGACCCCTAGCCTGGGAACCTCCATATGCCATGGGTGAGGCCCTCAAAAGACAAAAAAAAAAAAAAAAAAAAAGAACTCTGTCTGCTCCAGGAGTTTGGACATAAATACACAGGACCTGGTGCAAGAGCTTTGAGGGAGGGTCCGTGGAGGGTGAGTCTGAGTTGGAAAGAGTCTGACGAGGCTAATCAGGCACTGCCCCAGACAGAGCATGGGGCGGGGCTCCAAAGGCCCCAGAACAGTGGGGCCCCAGGACAGGGGTGATCAGAGGGCTTCGCACAGGATTCAAGGGCCTTCTCTTCACCTCTGGAACGTGGGCAACTTTGGGAGGGACACCCCCGCCCCCTCCCCCCAGACTGGGTGTAAAAGGAGAAACCAATCTCTTCTTTATATAAGAGTAATGGTTCCCACCAAGGACCCACTGTAGAGCACAGGGAACGCTACTCAATATTCTGTAATAACTTACATCAGAGAAGAATCTGAAGAAGAATGAGTATCTGTATGTGTAGAACTGAATCACTTTGCTGTACACCTGAAACTGACACTACATTGTAAAGCAACTATATTCCAATAAAGAAACTAACAAAGCAATAAAATAAAGTATGCAATTCAGTGGTATTTAGTATATTCACCGGGTTCTTTTTGATTTTTTAATTTTTAAAAAATTTTTTTCACTGTACAGCATGGGGACCAAGTTACACATACATGTATACATACTTTTTCCTCCCATTGTTGTGTTGCGATGTAAGTATCTAGACATAGTTCTCAATGCAGCACAGCAGGAGGATCTCATTGGGTTCTTTTTTTTTCCTTTTTTTTTCTTTTGCCTTTTCTACGGCTGCTCCCGCAGCATATGGAGGTTCCCGGGCTAGGGGTCTAATCCAGAGATGTAGCCTCCAGCCAGAGTCACAGCAATACCAGATCTGCTCTGAGTCTGAGACCTACACCACAGCTCAGGGCAACGCCAGATCCTTAACCCACTGAGCAAGGGCAGGGATCGAACCCGCAACTTCGATTCGGATTCGTTAACCACTGAGCCTCGATGGGTACTCCGGGTTCTCTTTTTTTTTTTTTAATGGAAGTTCCCAAGGTCCAATTGGAGCTGCAGCTGCCATCCTATCAATAGCCACAGCAAGGCCAGATCCTGAACTCACTGAGCAAGGCCAGGGATCGAACCCAAGTCCTCATGGATATGAGTCGGGTTCATAATCCACCAGGCCAACAATGGGAAATCCTATTCAGCGTGTTCTTTAGACACCATCTCTGCCTCGTTCTAAAACAAGTTCCTTGTGCTACAAGAGAGCCACACATCTGTGAAGCAGTCACTCCTCATTCCCACCTCCCCCAAGCGCCTGGCCACCATCGATCCGCTTTCTGATTTACTCATTCTAGATATTTCAAAGAACTGAAATCATTCTTTAAAAAAAGAAAAAAGAAAAAAAGTAGTTCCCTAACTTGAGCAGGCACCAGAACCCTGCGGAGGGCTTGTGCAAGCACCCCATGTGGGGCCCCACCCCACTGCATTTGAGTTAACCCGTCTAGGGTGGGGGCCCCCAAATTTGCATTTCTAATAAGTTCTGGGGTGAGGCTGATGCTGCTGGTCCAGGGACTGCCCTTTGAAAACCTTTGTACCAGAACCTTGGAGTTCCTGTTGTGTCTCAGCAGAAGTAAACGCAACTAGCATCCATGAAACATGGGTTCCATCTGTTCATTAAGGGCTTTTCCCCCTTCACTTGTGGTAAATTAGGTATAATATAGAATTTACCATTTTAGGCATATGATTCAATGGCATTAATGATATTCATTTTGTAGTACAAACATCACCAACCATCCATCTCCAGAACTTTTTCAGCTTCCTGAATTAAACATGTGCTATTCGAAAGATATTGAATTTAGTGGGAGCCCAGTCTAAAATACCAGGAATAATTTGGCTGGTCATTTAAAGAAAAAAAAAAAAAAAAAAAAAGCTGGAGTTCCCGTTGTGGCTCAGCGGGTTACAAACCTAACTAGTATCCATGAGGATGCAGATTCGATCCCTGGCCTCGCTCAGTGGGTTAAGGATCTGGGGTTGCCGTGAGCTGTGGTGTAGGTCAAAGACAGGGCTCGGGTACCACGTTGCTGTGGCTGTGGTGTAGGCCGGCAGCTGCAGCTGGGATTTGACCCCTAGCCTGGGAACTTCCATATGCTAAAAAGACACACACACACACACACAAAATAGAAAACCTTTGACCCAGAACCTCCTTGGGAGGAAAATGCTGGCCAAGAGTAGGGCCCATGCTGGTTCTGTTCATCACGGAGCTCCCAGGGCCCAGCAACGTGCCTGAGACTTCAGAGGCCAGAAAGAGATGGCTTCGAGCTGGTCAGCGGCACAACGCCATGCAGAGAGCATGTGACACACAAAGCCCCATCACAGAGGGAGAGAGTGTCCCCGTCTTCAGACTAGGAACAAGACTGAGACTGGTGTAACACCCACTTTGTTTTAACATTTAATGAGTTTTCTTAGATTTTTTAAAAAACTAAAATGTCACAGATAGTGTTCCAGCATAGCCACCACCTCACACGTTCCTCCTTCTCCTCCCACGGGCCAGCATATCCTGCATGTGGTGTGATTCCCACTCATCCCTGTGTTTAAGTATTTACCCTATATATTCATATTCAGTAAGTTTAATGCTTTCTTCATTACTTTGTTTAGTTATTATTTAATGTTTTTCATTTTTAATTTTTTTTGATTATTTGGTGTTTTTAAATGTCATGAACGCATCACCTGGTGCATTTTGTGGTGCACTTGTTCTGTGGGTGACCGGCTTTCCCCCCTTAACTCACAGGAAAGAAAGCATAGACCATAAAAGTTACCATTTTAGGCATATAGTTCAATGGTATTAATGACATTCATTTTGTTGGGCCAAACATCACCAACCATCCATCTCTGGAACTTTTTCATCTTCCTGAATGAGAACTCGGTAGCCACCAAACACTAACTCCCTTCACCCGGTTTTCACGGTCCTTCATCTGGATACTCTGAGTGGTTCTGTCACTGTAACTACTATATGGCATGCTGTGACATGACTATGAAACATTCATTTTCCCACCTCCTTTTTGATGGAGATTTATATTATTTCCAACTTGTAGCGATTACAAATATATAACCTGATATACATCTACCTGGAAGAGGAATAAATTAGAGGATAGATCCATCTTTACTAGAGAGCATTCAATCGCTCCCCAAAATGGCTTTACTAATTTCTGTTTTGCCATTAGCATAAAACAACCCCAAGCTCCCTACATTCTTCACAACATGTGGTCTTGCTGGACTTTTAATTTTTGCCCATCTAGTGGACATAAACTGGTATCACGTTTGTATCCTCCTGATTTCTGGTGAGGCTGAACATCTTTTCATGTATTTATCAGCAAGGTAAATGCCCTCTTTTCTGACTCCCCTGTTCTCACCTTTGCCATTTTTTTCTATTAGGTTGTTTTTTTCTTTTTGTTTTTTTAGGGCTGCACTCACAGCATGTGGAGGTTCCCAGACTAGGGGACAAATCAGAGCTACAGTGGCTGGCCTGCACCACAGTCACAGCAACGTGGGATCTGAGCTGTGTCTGTGACCTACACCACAGCTCATGGCAATGCCAGATCCTGAACCCACTGAGCGAGGCCAGGGATGGAACCCTCATCCTCATAGATACTAGTCAGGTTCATGACAACTGAGTCTCAACAGGAACTCCAAGTTTTAATTTCAATATAGCCTAATCTATCACTTCTTTCCTTTTTTTTTTTTTTAATTTTTGCTTTTTAGGGCCACACCCATAGCATATGTAGGTTACCAATTGTTGGAGCTAAGCTGCTGGCCTACGCCATAGCCACAGTATTGCCAGATCCTTAACCCACTGAGCGAGGCCAGGGATCAAACCTGCAACCTCATGGTTCCTAGCTGGATTCATTTCTGCTGCGCCATGACAGGAACTCCTCTTTTTTCCTCTCTAATTGGTATTTCTGCATCTTAAAAATCTTTCTTAGAGTTCCTGTCATGGCTGAGCAGAAACGAATCTGACTAGTATCCATGAGGACGTAGGTTCGATCCCTGGCCTCATTCAGTGGGTAAAGAATCTGGCATTGCCTTAAGCTGCAGCATAGGTCGTGGACATGGCTCCGATCTGGCGTTGCTGTGGCTGTGGCACAGGCCAGCGGCTACAGCTCCAATTAGACCCCTAGTCTGGGAACTTCCATATGCCTCAAGTGCGGCCCTAAAATGACAAAAAAAAAAACAAAAAAAACAAACCTTTCTTGACCAAGGACATAATAAGAAACATAATAAGAAAGTAAATAAAGATTTACTTTTCCTCTCTCAAGGCTTGAATTACCTCGTAACTAGTAAGTACGATTATATGGCATTGATCTTGTGTGGGTGACTGTGTGTGTGAAAGATGTTAATTTATTAACCATGTGCATTTTAACATGCTCAAGGGTTGGGACAACTGTGCGGAAGCAGAGGCGTCAATTGGGAGACTGTCTTAATCCGCTATAACAAACTACCAGAGACCGGACAGCTTAAACTACAAATATCTACTTCTCTCAGTTCTGGATGCTGGGAAGTCCAAGATCAAGGCTGGCAGATGCAGCATCTGGTGAGAACCCTCTTCCTACTTGTGGATGGCCACTTGCGTGCCGAATCTTCACAACACAGAGAGAACGCTCTGGTCTCTTTCTCTTCTTATAAGGCCACTGATCCCATCACAGGGGCCCCACTCACATGACCTCATCTAAACCTAATTACCTCCCAAGGGCCCCATCTTCTGATATCATCACACTGGGAGTTAGGGCTTCATGGATATGACTTTTAAGGAAGGTACAAACATTCAGTCCACAGCAGAGACCACTGCGAATCATCCAGGCAATTGAAATACAAACTTAGGAAGAACAGGTGAGGAAAAAAAAATGAACAGATTTGAGCAATATTCAGCAAAGAATCCACAGGAAGCCAGACAGAGCAGAGGACATCACTGCCAACAAATTGTCAGGGGTGCATGTTCCCCTTAAACAAATCACTGAGGGAATTCCTGTCATGGCTCAGTGGAAACAAATCTGATTAGCATCCATGAGGAAACAGGTTCAATCCCTGGTTTTACTCAGTGGGTTGAGGATCTGGCCTTGCCATGAGCTGTGGCGTGGGTTGCAGATGCAGCTCGGATCCTGAGTTGCCCTGGTTGTGGTGTAGGCCTGCAGCTATAGCTCCGATTCGACCCCTAGCCTGAGAACCTCCATATCCCACGGGTGTGGCCCTAAAAAGACAAAAAAAAAAAAAGAATCGCTGAATCCCCAGACTCACCCCGGGTAAGCACCCATGTGTTGCTGAGATCTGCTCACCAAGCATGTTAATGGAAACATTTCTGCTCACTCTTTGAAGGAAACAGTATCAGCCAAGCCAAAGGACGGGCTCTGTTGAGGAATTCAAGCCAAGGAGAGCCAAACCTGAACCACATCCCAAACCAGACGTGATCCCTGTGTTCCAGATGTGGGCTCCCTGACAAAGTTAAACTAAAACCCATTTTGCCTCCGCCATTATTTATTTATCATTCCTCACTGGTACCCTGCCTGTTGAGTCTGGAGGCCTCGAGGTCATGTCCTCTTCTGAGCATATGCCTCACACATTGCTAACAGCGAGCCCCGACAAGGACAGGAACCACAGGTAGGATGAGCTCAAGTGGTAAGTCTTTTCCCACGTGGCCTCTGACCAGAGGAGACAAGTAAGGAAGACAGTGCATCTGGGAGGCAAAGGATGAAGTCAGCTGTGCACTGAGTGTTGGGAACAGAGAATGTGAATAAACAGCTGTTCCTTCACTGGCAGAACAGTGAACTCTACGTAGGGCTTAGTTTGAGATCCAATTTTTTTTCTTTATTTTTGACCACACCTGCAGCATGTGGAAGTTCCTGGGCCAAGGTTCAAACCTGCACCACAGCTGCGACAATGCCAGGTCCTTAACTCACTGAACCACATGGAACTCCCTGGAGTGGGAAACTGACGGGCAGCCTGAAACTTACATCTTCACAGACACAGATCTTAACCTATCTTCTCTGCTTCTCCCCTTCCTCATGTCTCCTCCACCAAATACCTGGGAAAATTTGGCTTCTTTTTTCTTTATTTTTTTTAGGCTGCACCTGCAGCATGTGGAAGTTCCCAGGCTAGGGGTCAAATTGGAGCTGCAGCCATGGCAACACTATATCCAAGCTGCATCTGCGACTTACCCTGCTACAACACCAGACCCTTAACCCACTGAGCACTGGGGGGGAGGGGGGGGCTGCAGGGATGGAATCCACATCCTCATGAATACTAGTCAGGTCCTTAACCTGCAGAGCCACAACAAGAACTCTGAGAATTGGGCTTCTAACACTCTCATTCCTTAGAGTATGGTCACATGCAGAGGGTCTCAGACATGTTGGGGGTTGGAGGAAAGAGGAGAGCCAGTTACAGGTAATTCAGAAAAAAGGGAAGAACTGCACCAAACCAAGCAACGAAGACCCTTCATTTATTATACTGCAGAACCAACCCAGGAAGGACAGGAAGCAGGAAAAGGTCGAAGCAGAACCTCTGGCTAGAAAGCAAGAGTGGCTTTGGTTGGGCTTCAAGGTCTCTTCGAGGAGACTGAACTCACAGCCTCAGGCCAAGACAAGAATCTCCGGACCTTTAGTGTTGCCCCACCTGCCTCACTGCAATGCCCCTCCCCCACATCGAGCTACCTGGCCTGCTCCTTCCTGCCCCCTACTAGGACAGGGATGTGGCCCACTCCTCACCCTACCCCTACAGGGGCCTTACATGACCCCAACCTACCAGCAAGTGTATCACCAGACCCCTCTTTCCCCAGCCAATCAGCAGGTCAGCAGGTGAAGCAGAAGACCTCTCCTCTCCCTGGGCTACAAAAGCAGATGAGACCACGTGCCGGGGTCGGCCCTCCCTCTCCGTAAACTCTGCTTTCTCTCCATCTCACCGTGCTCAACAAACTCTTCTTTCTAGGAGTCCCGGCTGAAACGAACCTGGTGAGTATCCATGAGGATGCAGGTTTGATCCCTGGCCTCAGTGGGTTAAGGATCCGGTGCTGCCATGAGCTGTGGTGCAGGTCATAGACTTGACTCAGATCCCGAGTTGCTGTGGCTGTGGCGTAGGCTGGCAACTGCAGCTCCGATTCAATCCCTCGAACCCTCGTGTGGGAACTTCCATATGCCACAGATAAGGAAAAAAAAAAAACCACAGCTCTTTTTTCGTTTTGGCTATTTTATTTATTTATTCATTCATTCATTCATTTACTTTGCTTTTTTTAGGGCCACACCTGTGGCATATGGAGGTTCCCAGGCTAGGGGTCGAATCAAAGCTGCAGCTGCTGGCCTACACCACAGCCACAGCAACGCCAGATCCTAGTCACATCCTAGACCTACATCTCAGCTTGCGGCAACCCTGGATCCTTCACCCACTGAGCGAGCCCAGGGATCAAACATGCATCCTCATGGTTACAGTCAGGTTCTTAACCACCTGAGCCACAACGGAAACTCCCTAAACACTTCTTTCTTTTCACCCCAACAGGGGTCCAGAAATTCTTTACTGACCCACGTGCACAGACCATTACAACTTTTCTTAACAGAAGAGGGAACAGGTTAGTCGCCAAAGGTAAAACTGGACACCTACTCAGGCCTGGATGGCTCTCCAGGTCGCAGGATTTGGGAGGTGGGGGGGGGGCAGGCTATGCATTTTTGGAAATTATATGTAAGGCTTCACTCATTTGAGTCAGTGATGACAGGGAGAGAGAGGGATGTCAAAATTTAATCAGGAAAATAAACTGGTTTTTTTTTTTCTCTCCCACGTTATCCCTCATGTATCCAAGAGGCAAAGGGGAAGCTTAATTAATTTTGCAGCCTTTGCTAACTTTCTGGGTGCAAACAATGAGATCTTTATTTTATAGCATCAAATTAATCACTTCTGTGCTTAAGAAAAACGGGATTTGCTTGGGACGACACCACAGCATAGGCGGTCTGTGGAATGTGCCTACATCTGGGGAGGGCGGAGGCAGAATTTCGAAGAGTGTCTTATTGTTGATTTTGCAGAAACTCTGCAGCCTCTGTCCACCACAGGTGCTTAAAAGAATGCAGAGAGAGTTTGGGGCAAAGGAATGAAAAGTTGGTGTTCAGTGGCTCTGACTAACTCTGTGGTTCTGGAATGAAGAATGCCTCACGAAGTAGTTAACGTCTTCCATTTGTTGGGGGTTTTAGTTCAAAGATATTGTTATGCGTATTCCTTGAGGGGATACCGGAACCCTGCCCCGTGGCTACACCATTGTTTCCTGACTGTTCTGGTCTCTGCATCCCCTCCCTTCCCTGCTTAGCAACTGTTAGAACCTGCCCTTGGGAACTCAGGGAAGGTCCTGGAGGCTGAATGAGGCCTATTTCCTAAAAACAAGAAATGGGGGACACTGAAGGACTTGTGCCCAGGAGCCCCACAGGGCCCTGCTCCATTTCATTCCCCCCCCCTTTTTTTTTTCTCCCCCCTGTCTTTTTAGGGCTGTACCTGCAGCTTGTGGAGGTTCCCAGGCTAGGGGTCTAATCAGAGCCTACGCCAGAGCCACAGCAACGTAGGATTCGAGCAGCATCTTTGACCTACACCACAGCTCACGGCAACGCCGGATCCTTAACCCACTGAGCGAGGTCAGGGATCGAACCCGCAACCTCATGGTTCCTCGTCGGATTCGTTAACTACTGAGCCACGACGGGAACTCCCATTCTCCCCTTTTCTTTGATACCGCTCAATCTTGAGAACAGGTGGTGGACAAGAAAGGGAAGAACTGTTTTGGACAGATGTCAGTCGTATACTCGGCAGAGGAACTGTTTTAGAGGGACTTCGTTTTAATTCCCACTTCTGTTTTATCTTCTCTACGTTTTTTAGGGAACGGGGCAATGACCACTCTGGCTACTTCCTGCCTCGATTTGAGGAATGGACACGGAAGATTCCTGAGTTCCAAGTCCTGGATCTGAGTCTTGTATGATTAAGATCTCAATTTCTTGGTGCAACAAACCCAGTTAGAAGTAGGAGTGGGAGTTCCCGTCGTGGCGCAGTGGTTAACGAATCCGACTAGGAACCATGAGGTTGCGGGTTCGGTCCCTGCCCCTGCTCAGTGGGTTAACCATCCGGCGTTGCCGTGAGCTGTGGTGTAGGTTGCAGACGCGGCTCGGATCCCGCGTTGCTGTGGCTCTGGCGTAGGCCGGAGGCTACAGCTCCTATTCGACCCCTAGCCTGGGAACCTCCATATGCCGCGGGAAGCGGCCCAAAGAAATAGCAAAAAGACAAAAAAAAAAGTAGGAGTGACAACTGGCGTTTTAAGACAAATAGATCTCATTCCCTGAGGAATTTCAGGAGAATAAGTTTTAAACTCAGTCTGGAACTGGCACTTTGGGGAGACTTATAGCCAGTTGTCTAATCTTGCCTACGTAGGTTTTAACTTTTTTTTTTTTTTTTTTTTTGGTCTTTTTAGGGCTGCATCCAGGGCATAAGGAGGTTCCCAGGCTAGGGGCCGAATCAGAGCTGCAGCTGCCGGCCTACACCACAGCACAGCAACGACAGATCCTTAACCCACTGAGGGAGGCCAGGGATTGAAGCCGTGTCCTCATAGATGCTAACTAGTCAGGTTCGTTACTGCTGATCCACGACAGGAACTCCCAGGTTTTAACATCTGATGCAGCATTAACATACCTAACAGGAGCTACTGACTATTACACATCTATTACTTTCTTTCTTTCTTTCTTTTTTTTTTGGTCTTTTTAAGGCCTCACCCTCAGCACACGGAGGTTCCCAGGCTAGGGATCCAATCAGAGTTGTAGCTGCCGGCCTACACCACAGCCACAGCAATGCCAGATCTGAGCCACACCTGCCACTTACACCACAGCTCACCACAACACTAGATCCTTAACCCACTGAGCAAGACCAGGGATCGAACCAGAGTCCTCATGGATGCTAGTGGGGTTCGTTAACTGCTGAGCAACAACAGGAACTCCCAGGTTTTAACATCTGATGCAGCATTAACACACCTAACAGGAGCTACTGGCCATTACACATCTATTACTTCTTTATTACTTTTTTTATTCTGATAATGTCTGATCTAAAGCAATTTCACTGTCTAATGATTGAACAGTTATAAGAGGATACCTTGAACCCATAAGGTTGCAGCTACTAGCGGCCATCAGACACTGCTTTGAGAATGACTAGTGGCATCTGACATAGCTCAGAAAACTCAAGTTCTCAACAACGCAGGAAATGCGTCTGAAATCCCTAACAGCCAGAGCACATGGACCAGGCATGGCCACTTTGGTTAGTAAAATTTAAGCCATGTATAAGCCAGAGTTGCTGCCTCATACCTCAATACATGCAAATTTTTCCTTTCATTTCCACTTTTTTTTTTGTCTTTTTGCCTTTTCTAGGGCCACTCCTGCAGCATATGGAGATTCCCAGGCTAGGGGTCAGTCGGAGCTGTAGCCTCCCAGCCTATGCCAAGGCCACAGCAACGTGGGATCCGAGCCGCATCTGCGACCTACACCACAGCTCACGGCAATGCCAGATCCTTAACCTGTTGAGCAAGGTCAGGGATTGAACCCGCAACCTCATGGTTCCTAGTCGGATTCGTTAACCACTGCGCCACGACAGGAACTCCTCATTTCCACTTTTGATTGTTAAGTCTTTCAATAGAAAGCATTGATGATCAAACTCTGTCCCTCAATGCTGAGGTGAGTCAGTTGCTTGCCCCTGGTGATAGGCCTCCTTTATAACTGTCTAGTTAATCCACGTAGGAGAGGTGGGGGGGGATGATGAAGTATCCTGAAGAAGCTCAGAGGTATGTTAATGAGCAAATGCTTTATAAGCCATACCTTTTCACCATTTATACCCAATAGTGACACAAGTATTGTACGTGTGCTTTTAGCAGGAGACCTAAAGCAAGCAGTGCTATGTCATGAGTAGCTACTCTGGGATAATTCCACTAGAAAATTTTCTTTTCCTTCTGCACATCAGGGCAAAAGTGTGGCTAACACAATAGCTTTCATAGATACAGACTTCAATAGACAGAACTAGAATTTCGCATCTACTGAAAGAAAATCTTTTTCTCTAAAATTACCCCCATCTCCACTGAACATGACCAAACCAAGTCTAATTTGTTTCCAGAATAAGTCTGCTCCACTGAACACACAGGCTCCTCCACATTAACCCTGGTGTAAGTCCTCAGGAGTCTCAGACTAAATGCGCGAAAGGCTTCTCAAGCCCAGGAAAAGCCGTGTCAAGGGTCTGCCATCAGATTCTGCCTTAGTGGGTTTCTCCTTTCCGGAAGTCCCCAAAATTGCAAGATCAACACACATGCCAGGAGGCAGCCTTTCCTATTCACCTGATACACCTGCTCAGAACCCGAGAGTCTCCAATTTCTGGAGGGACCAAGCAGAGAGAAAAGAAAAATATTTCAATTTTATTTACAGAGGTGTCATTTGCCCAATTGCTCTGGGTCATAAGTAGCTTGAGGGGAAGCCCTCCCCTATTCCTGGAAAACACAGATCAAAACCAGTAATATTCCAGATGAAATAAACCAAACATTATAGCCATAGTCACCAGTTTACTCAATAACTAAGCCTTTTACTATCTGCTTTTTGAGGCCAACAGCAGTAGGATTTTATAATTTTTTACCAAATTCAGCGGTATTGTCTAAAGTTTATCAGAAACCTGTGCTTGTACCTTCTTGAAGATGAAGCACTCTTGGAGTTCCTGTTGCAGTGCAGCGGAAATGAATCCGACTAGGAACCATGAGGTTGCAGGTTCGATCCGCGGCCTTGCTCACTCAGTGGGTTAGGGATCCAGTGTTGCCATGAGCTGTGGTGTGGGCCACAGACACGGTTCGGATCTGGCGTTGCTGTAGCTGTGGTGTAGGCCGGCGGCTGTAGCTTTGATTGAACTCCTAGCCTGGGATCCTCCATATGCCACGGATGCGGCCCTAAAAAGCAGAAAAAAAAAAAAAAAAGATGAAGCATGCTTGCAAAAGCATCAGAGTACAACAATGACAGAAAGACTTAAAAGCCACGGTTAAACATCTGATTAAAAGCAAAAAAAATAATAAAATAAAAAGAAACTTGGTTACAATAACCACAATTAGGACTGATAACGTTATATATCAGGAGCCGGGTGGGCAAAAGAATAAAAGAAAAGAAAAAAAAAATTGCGAGAGGGAGAAACCAATCAAATCCAGTCTTGTCTCAGCCCATTCCCAACAAAATCCATTTGCCCAACCAAATTTCCTTCTTTTCCACAAATCTTACGCAACTTTCTGTCTCCATATTATTTTGTCCCTTATTTCCTTTTCCATTCAGAAGCGGCTACCTCTAGCATAAAAATGACTCTTTCCTTTAAGAAAATATAATGCCATTCCTCATAACTTCTGTTTAAAATACACATCCTACTTGCCCTAAGCAAACAATGAATTGCCTTCTACACCAGCACTCTGGAGATGTAAACATAAACACCAATAATTTCTAAAAACATCTGCTTTCTTACAGAGAATATCTCAGGGTGGCACCAAACATATTCATTAACAGTCCTAAATACCTTTGGTTTCTTTGTGTAGTAACTGATGTCTCAGCTTCTTATTTTATTTGGGAACGAGCCAGATGTTCAATAAATTTCCATCACTTAACTGAGCACAACTCTAAAATTTATCAAATATCTAGAGAGAGCATCCTCAAGCAGACTTTTTTTGTCTTCTTAGGGCCACACTGGTGGCATATGGAAGTTCCCAGGCTAGGGGTTGAAATGGAGCTGTGGCTGCTGACCTACACCATAGCCACAGCAATGCCAGATCCGAGCCATGTCTGCAACCTACACTGTAGCTCACCGAAAATCCAGATCCTTCACCCGCTGAGCAAAGGCAGGAATCGAACCTTCATCCTCATGGATACTAGTCAGATTTGGTACCGTTAAGCCACAAAAGAATCTCCATACATTCTTTTTTTTTTTCTTTTTGTCATTTTATGGCTGCACCCTCAGCATATGGAGGTTCCCAGGCTAGGGGGCGAATTGGAGCTACAGCTGCCAGCCTCCACCACAGCCACAGCAATGCCAGATCTGAGCCTCATCTGCAATCTACACTTCAGCTCAGGGCAACCCCCATCCCTAACCCACTGAGCGAGGCCAGGGATCAAACTTGAATCCTTATGGATACTAGTCAGGTTTGTTACTGCTGAGCCACAATGGGAACCCCCATACATTCTTAAAACATATTATTCCTAGAGAATAATATGTTTTATGCAAAAGTTCTTATCTCATTTACATTTAATTCATTTATGAAACACTTTTACCACTCAAGTCATTCTCTTTCTGACAAAACTGCAACAGATATAATGTCTTATTTGATCTTGAGTAAACCTAGGCACAACAGAAATCTTATATTTAACATCGATGACTCTAAAAACATGTCTTTACTGATCAAACTATCATAGCTTAAGGAGGTCCTGTTGTGGCTCAGTGGGGTAAGAACCTGGACATAGTGTCCGTGAGGATGCAGGTTTGATTCCTGGCCTTGCTCAGTGGGTTAAGGATCCGCCATTGCCACAAGCTGTGGCATAGGTTATGGATGTGGCTCAGATCTGGTGTTGCTGTGGCCATGGCGTAGGCCAGCAACTATAGCTCTCATTCAACCCCTAGCCCATGCTGCAGGTGCAGCGGTAAAACTAAAAAGAAAAGAAAAGAAAATGCATTAAAAAATATTATCTTGGAGTTCCCGTTGTTCTGCAGTGGAAACGAATCCGACTAGGAACCATGAGGTTTCGGGTTTGATTCCTGACTCACTGGGTTAAGGATCAGGCGTTCCCATGAGCTGTGGTGTAGGTCACAGATGAGGCTCGGATCTGGCGTTGCTGTGGCTGTGACATAGGCCAGCGGCAACAGCTCTGATTAGACCCCTAGCCTGGGAACCTCCATATGCCGAGGGTGTGGCCCTAAAAAAAGACACACACAAAAAATTATCTAGCTTAAGTCACCTTCAAATACCAGATATTAATTTAATGTTGATTATTTCCTGGATCACATGAACTTGGAATTGACTCTGGCCAGTGACCGTCTGTATTTTTAACAATTTACATAAGTTCTTAAATTTTAATGCTAATTAAGTAGAGCTCAGTTACAAATTTTGATAATACCACCCAGAAGTAAAGATATTGTGCACATAAACATACAGACCAGAGATCTCATAGCTTCATCTTCTAAGCTTAGTTATGAATCAGATAAAATATAAATATCAATATAAACATCACCCCTTTTTTTTTAAATGTTTAGGGCCACACTCGTAGCATATGGAGTTCCCAGGCTAGGGGTCCCATCGGAGCTTCAGCATCCAGCCTACACCACAGCCACAGTAATGCGGGATCCGAGCTGCATCTGTGACCTACACCACAGCTCACAGCAATGCCGGATCCTTAACCCACTGAGTGAGGTCAGGGATCGAACCCACATCCTCACGGATACTAGTTAGGTTCTTAACCCACTGAGCCACAATGGGAACTCCCATCACTAGTTTATAAATAACAGTTGGAATAATTTTCTTTAATCATGGGCTCATAATTATAGGTTGATTTGTCGATCTTTCCTGGACAAGATTGAGAGGGGCTCGAAGTGTACGCTGGGGGACTTACTCAGATGCTGGCATTGGTGTCTCAATATCCCAGATGCTATGTTTCTTCTTCCCCAAAATGATTTCTCAGAGTAGGAGGTTTGGGCCCGTGCAAGCAGAAAAGAGAGAGGTCCTTACAAGGTGAAGATGACCTTGGCAGCTGCTAGGCCGGTCTTTCTCTTGTCTTCCACTCCAGCCTCAGAGATCCAACTGCCGAGATGGCAGGACAGGTATTTTCAGGGCACATTCCCACAGCAGGGATCCCAGGCCATCTGGCCCCTGGAGGTGTCCTGCAACCCTCTGCTCTCCTGAAGAAGGCAGGCCATCGTAGAGAGAAACTGCAAAGCATCCACCAAGCTGAGGTGCCCTTTGAGGCTGGCTGCCCATGAGTCGATCCCGGACAAGCCCCCGAAATTTGTTGCCAAAACACAGCCTCTGTCCATTTGTGTTGAATAGAAACGTGGAGGGTTCTAGGTGAAGGAGAAAAAAAAAGCTTCATTGCTTTGTCAGGCATGGAAGGCTACAGCAGGCTAATGCCCTAGACTGGGCCCTCCTTTGGGAGAAAACAGAAGTAGTTTTATAGTTTTAGCATAAAAAGTAGGGCTGCAGAAAAGGATCAGGGTAGATGCAAGCTTGTATTCTTCTTCAAAGTTGGTGTTTAGTGGCCCCGGGACTGGTTCTAGTGGTCCCAGAATTACATCTTTCATTGGTTGGGAGTGTTAGTTCTGCAGAAGAACTCGAAGATACCATTAGGTATATTCCTTAAGGACAACGAGCACTCTGTCCCCTCAACCAACCACACTCAGAGCCCTGCCTGGGGGATGCTGCAGGAAGCAGGTCTGAGGGGAGCCCCAGACTTGGTGGGAAGAGGGGAGACCCTCCTGGAGGCCTGCAAGGAGACACCTTAACCAAGGAACTTCCATCATTTAGAAATAACCAGGGAGTTCCCATTGTGGCTCAGTGGTAACGAACCCAATTAGAATCCATGAGGATGCCGGTCCGATCCCTAGACTCAATCAGCGGGTTAAGAATCCAGCATTGTCATGAGCTGTGGTGTAGGTCGCAGACGTAGCTCAGATCCTGCTGGCAGGTGAAACTCTGATTCGACCCCTGGCCTAGGAACTTTCATGTGCCACAGGTGTGGCGCTTAAAAAAAAAAAAAAAGAAATCACCAATTTACTCCTTCTGAAGTCAAACACACCATGCCAACACCATGACTTGAATTTCTTGAGACTTTTCTTTGGCTTCACCCACAGCACATGAAAGTTCCCAGGACACAGACTGAACCCATGCCACCGCAGTGACTTGCCTGTGCCACGGCAGCAGCAACACTGGATCCTTAACCCACTGTATTACTTAACCCACTGAGTCACCAGGGAACTCCTTGTGCTTGTGGCCTTTTTTCTTGCCAAAAAAGCTATGGCTTTTATCGAAGATTATAAAAGTCCACCGATGAAAATGAATGATGGTTATTCCAATGATTGTAGCATTAAGGAATTCACGGAATAATAATGTACTCCCTATATTTCCAATTTCTCCTTCCAATTCAAATTCTGTTCTCCTACAGCACTTGCCACTGTATTACTCAGTTTCAGGGTCACAGACCCTTCTGGGGAGCTGATCAAAGCTATGACGAGAAATGCACGAGTAGATACAATTTTGCACATCATTTCAGAATGTTCATAGATTTCCCTCCTCTCAAAACAAAAACAAAAACAAAAACAAAAAAAAAACACAAAGAACCTGAGACCTTGACTTAGCTCTTAGTATTACAGTAATTCTCTTTCATTGATTGGAATTTTGACCAGTTCACGGGGTCCCAATACTGAGCACAGTGCCTGCAAACTAATAGCTGCTCAGAAAGATTTATTGTTAACCTGACTTTTTTAGGCAAGAATGGTGAAATGAGAGAAACAATATTTAAAAATAGGGAGAACGCATATTTATGTTGTGTAAGAAAAAAAACTTGATTGGCCTTTAAGTAGTTTCCATTTTTACTGGGATTTGCATAACTTGAAAATTGCAGTGTGAAAAAATGAACCAGTTTTTTTTTTATATAGACATGGATCTGGAGCCTCACCTTGAGAGAGTTAGATGGATCTAAAAAAATGCGTAGTGGAGTTTCCGTTGTGGCGCAGTGGTTAACAAATCCGACTAGGAACCATGAGGTTGCGGGTTCGATCCCTGCCCTTGCTCAGTGAGTTGAGGATCCGGTGTTGCCGTGAGCTGTGGTGTAGGTCGAAGACGAGGCTTGGATCCCGTGTTGCTGTGGCTCTGGCGTAGGCTGATGGCTACAGCTCTGATTCGACCCCTAGGCTGGGAACCTCCATATGCCATGGGTGTGGCCCTAGAAATGGCAAAAAGACAAAAAAAGAAAGAAAGAAAAAGAAAAATGTGTAGTTGCATGAATAAGCCTAGATAGGGACCTAGGGGAAAACAGAGAGGGCCCCCAAAAGATCAGGATGTAGCCTAAAACCTGCCTTAGGGATCTAGCTCCTTTCTAGAATCTGCCCACCAGGATGACTCTGGCTGCAAGGGTAGCAACAACGAGTGGCTCCAGGGACAGACTCTGTTGTCCTCCCACCTGAGCTGCCAAGGCCCCATCTTTCCTTTCCAGGTTCTGAACCTATTGCCTCTGCACTCCTGGCTCTGGATCCGAATTTCTGCCCCCCAGCGTCCCCCATAGAAGCCTTCAGTAGAGGATTCTGACGTTCACCTCCGGCCCTAAGCCCTGCTAGCAGACGGTCTAGGGCCGCAAAGCCAGGCCTGCAGAAGGTGTGGAAGGAACACTCCCGTCATCTGTTGGGGAAGCAAGGGCTGGTCCAGGGACTCCTAGCTCTGGCCTGGACTGAGCAGGAGGGGGAAGGAAGATGGAGGCGTCGGAAGGTGTCATCCTAGTGGAGTGCTTTCAGTTCCTGCTGATCGGTGAAGGGGAAGGGATAATATCTCAGGCATCTTTGTGGCCTCAGCCTTGGTCCAGCAGACAGTGAACCTTCAGTCAAGCCTCATGTGTGGGAGGACAAGGCAGACAGGGATAAGACCCCACTTGGGGAGGGGCAGGGAGATGCAGGAGAGCAAGCCCATCCTATTTCCAGGGAAGCAGAAAAAGACAGCTCCGCTCTTCAGTCATTTGACAACTACTTAGTGGTGAGTGCCCACTTTTTTTTTTTTTTGGTCTTTTTGCCTTTTCTAGGGCCAATCCCATGGCATAAGGAGGTTCCCAGGTTAGGGTCCAATCGGAGCTGTAGTCGCCGGCCTATGCCAGAGTCACAGCAACGCAGGATCCGAGCCATGTCTGCGACCTACACCATAGCTCACGGCAGTGCCAGATTCTTAACCCACTGAGTGAGGCCAGGGATCAAACCTGAAACCTCATGGTCCCTAGTCAGATTTGTTAACCACTGAGCCACAATGGGAGAGTGCCCACATCTTGAATGTGGACTTAGGGGGCAAAAGGTCTGGGTTTAAATCCTAGTCCTTCACTTTCTGCCTTGGTGACTTTAGACAAGTTACTTGCCCTCTCTGTGCCTCAACTTCCTCACCTCTAAAATGGGGATGATAATAGTACCTACTTCATCAGGTCGTTATGAGGACTGAGTGAATGAATGTATGCAAAGCTTTTAGATGTGTACCTGGCACACAGGAAATGATGGGAGGTGCACCTGTCGTCACTATGGTGACCCCACGGCCATGGCCCAGGAGGAGAGCAGAAACAAAACAAACACGGTACAAACCACCAGCTAAACTCAGCTGCCAGGGCATGCGTCCCTGCTTCCTCTTCCGCCTCCATCCCTGTGCCAGAATGCCCCTCCTCTCCCACCCTCGCCCTCAGATCTTGTTCTCCTCTTCCTCATTCTCACATCTTTGTCTTCTTTGCTTTGGTTTATGCACCTGTTCCAAGCTCTTCAGGTTCTGAAAAACAAAGCCCTTCTTCCCTTCAAGTAAATGCTCTTCTTCTTTTGCCCCTTCTACAACACTCTTCTTTTTCTTCTTCTTCTTTTTGTTTTTTTTTTTTTCCTTTTTGGCCCTGCCTGTGGTTTAGGGATCAAACCCCCACCATAGCAGTGACAATGCCAGATCCTTAACCCACTGTACCACAGGGAACTCCAATACTTCTTTGTTTTTTCTTTTTTTTCTTTTTATGGCCATGCCTCTGGCTAGGGGCTGAATCAGAGCTGCAGTTGCTGGCCCACACCACAGCTATAGCAACACCAGATCCAAGCCTCATCTGCAATCTATGCTACAGCTTGTGGAAACACCAGATCCTTAACCCCCAAGCAAGTCCAGGGTTCGAATCGCATCCTCATGGATACTAGTCAGGTTCTTTTTTTTTTTTTTTTTTTGTCTTTTTGCTATTTCTTTGGGCCGCTTCCCGCGGCATATGGAGGTTCCCAGGCTAGGGGTCCAATCGGAGCTGTAGCCACCGGCCTACGCCAGAGCCACAGCAACGCGGGATCTGAGCTGCGTCTGCGACCTACACCACAGCTCACGGCAACGCCGGATCATTAACCCACTGAGCAGGGGCAGGGACCAAACCCGCAACCTCATGGTTCCTAGTGGGATTCGTTAACCACTGCGCCACGACAGGAACTCCCTAGTCAAGTTCTTAACCCCCTGAGCCACAATGGGAATTTCTCCAACACTTCTTTTTGTTTTCTTTTTTTGCTTTTTAGGGCCATATCTGCAGCATATGGAAGTTCCCAGGCTAGGGATTGAATCAGACCTGCTGCAGCTGCCAGCCTATACCACAGCCACAGCAACATAGGCTCCAAGCCTCATCTACAAATTACACCCCAGCTCTCAGCGACACTGGATCCTTAACCCACCGAGGGAGGCCAGGGATCGAACCCACATCCTCATGGATACTGGTCGGGTTCATTACCACTGAGCCACAATGGGAACTCCCTCGTCCAACACTTCTTAAAAGAAGCCTCTACACCTATTGAATCTCCACTTGCCAACCCACACTCCTTCCTCATCCCCCTACACCCTGTCTTCCACCTGTACTTAGGTACCGCCCAAGCCACCACCCAAAGCCACAAGATCTCTTAAATCCAGTGATAGATTTGCAGTCCTTATCTTACCTGTTTTCTGTAGCACTTGACAATATCAATTCCTTCAACCGTCTTACAATCCTTTGTCCCTGATTCCAGAACACCACTGTCCTGCCACTCCTACCACACTCCAGGGAAGGAGCTGGGAATGCAAAGATCCTCAGTCTCCTGGCTTTTGGGTGGGGGTGGGGGGGTTGCAGAGGAGCGGTTATGTGTATGGAGTAACTGCAACTCAGTAGCATAGGTTCCATAATAAGGACCAAAGTGGGTTGGCAGGGCTGGTTCCTTCTGGAGGCTCAGAGGAAAATCCATTTCCTTGCCTTTTCCAGCTTCTGGAAGCTGCCCGCATTCCTTGGCTTGAGGCCTCATATCACTCTGCTTTTTTTTTTCCTTTTTTTTGCCACCCCTTGGCTTATGAAGCTCCCGGGCAAGGGATCAGATCCCAACATCAGATGTGACCTACACTGCAGCTGTGACAATGCCAGATCCTTTAAACCCACTGTGCTTCCTGGCACTGCAGAGACACCTCTGATTCCATTGCACCACAGCGGGAATTTCATCTGCTTCTTTCTTTGTTACAACTCTTCAGATTCTACGGCTTCCCTCTTTTCTACACAAGGTTCCTGGTGTTACATGGGTCCATCCAGATAATCCAGGAAAATCTCATCCAAAAAGTCCTTAACATAACCAGCCTACACCACCAGATACAAAGCTGGTGTGTCAGGTAAAGTAACGTATTCACAGGTGATTAGGATGTGGACATTTTGGGGACCATTATCCCTCCTATCAAAGATGGGGTTCCCCGTGGAGTAGCCAGACACCTCTTCAGAGAGAAGACTCTTGGGGCAGCATCTTATGGGTTTAGTTCTTATTTGCCAGAAGTGGGGGAAGAGGTGGTGTAAACAAAGAAAGCGTGCCTGTCAAGAAATTAAGTGGAGAAAGGAGAGCCTGGACATCTATAAGCAGCCAGCATTGTGAGGAAGACTAGGAAAACTAGGAAAAGGGTACCTTCTTGAGATTAGAGAGGAAAAGTAGAAGCTGGATCCTGAAAAGTGTTTTTTTTTTTTTTTGGTCTTTCTGACATTTCTAGGGCTGCTCCCACAGCATATGGAGGTTCCCAGACCAGGGGTCCAATAGGAGCTGTAGCCGCCGGCCTATGCCAGAGCCACAGCAACGCGGGATCCAAGCTGCACCTGCAACCTACACTACAGCTCATGGCAACGCCGGATCCTTAACCCACTGAGCAAGGCCAGGGATCGAACCCGCAACCTCAAGGTTCCTAGTCGGATTCGTTAACCACTGAGCCACGACGGGAATTCCCTGAAAAGTGTTTTTGTTTTTAACCATGGTGAGTCTGAAATTTACCTGAAAGGTGTTTACTTGACCAATGCCATTGCTTTAGGCTGTGCTATTGCTTCTTTAAAACTTTTCTTTATGGTAGCTCCCCTTTCATCCTAAAGAATAATGCCCACAAAATGCCAGGTTTTATCCGTTAGTTCTATCTTGTCGGGGTGTGTTAAAATGAACATGTAAGTATAAGAATAAAATGTTCTCCCCCATACCCCCAACATCACCCACATACAGCCACGCAGGAGTACGGAACGCTGAGAAATAAAGCCAGAGGCCATGGAAACCACCTAAAGGGTTTGAGCAGGGAAAGAACACAATCAGGTTTGCCTTAGATCAATGTCATTTCCACAGCATTAATCAATCACTTTGGACAGAATGGAAACCAGCGAAAATCACAGCAAAAAGACCGAAAAGGAGGATATTACACAACACTTGAGGGAAGAGGTGAAAAATGAACAGAGACAGGGACCTCGGGAAGGGAGGGGAGAGTTGGATATGAGCAATATTCAAGAGGCAGAACTGACAGATAATCGCGAAGGCTGGAAAGGAAGGAGCTGGGGATAAGGGCCAGGGTTCCAGGATGTGCAACGCAGCAGATAATCCTCCATTTGTTAAGATCTTAAACACAGGGGGAGGTGATGGGAGGGTAGCAGGCAGAGTTGGAAGGAATAGAATTGCCCTGGTCTGGAACATGCTCCCTTTGAAGTGTCTGCAGAACACGCATGAAAGCACTAGAATGGCCTGTGTCTAGGGCAGCCTCTAGAGCCACACTGTCTAGGAGAAAGAGGCTGTGAACTACCTATGTCATTTTATTTTATTATTAATTTTTTTTTTTTGCTGTTTAGAGCTGTACTTGAGGCATATGGAAGTTCCCAGGCTAGGGTTGAATCCGAGCAGCAGCTGCCGGCCTACACCACAGCCACAGCAACATGGGATTCGAGCCACATTTTCGACCTACACCACAGCTCATGGCAACACCGAATCCTTAACCCACTGATCGAGGCCAGGGATCAAACCTGTGTCCTCATGGATACTAGTTGGGTTCGTTACAGCTGAGCCATGACGGGAACTCCTCTATGTCATTTTAAAAGGTCAAATGGCCACTTTTTTTAAAAAAAAGGAAAAAGAAACAGGTGGGGCATTCCCGTCATGGCTGAGTGTTAACAAATCCGACTAGGAACCATGAGGTTGCAGGTTCGATCCCTGGCCTCGCTCAGTGGATTAAGGGTCCGTCGTTGCCGTGAGCTGTGGTATAAGTCACAGACAAAGCTCGGATCCCGAGTTGCTGTGGCTCTGGTGTAGCCGGCAGCTACAGCTCTGATTAGACCCCTAGACTGGGAACCTCCATATGCCGCAGGAGCAGCCCTAGAAAAGGCAAAAAGACAAAAAGACAAAAAAAAAGAAAAAAGAAAAGAAACAGGTGAAATTATTAATATATTTTAGATAAATCAACATATCCAAAATATTCTATTTCAAGAACCATTATTAAAAAAAATCATTGCGCTATTTTACATTCTTTTTTTTTTTGGTATGTTGTTGCTGTTTTTGGTAGCATGCAAAAGTTCCCAGATCAGGAAGTGAAGCTGAGCCACAACTCTAACCAGAGCCACAGCAGTGACAGCTCGAATCCTTAACTCAATAAGCCACGAGGGAACTCCTTTTTCTGTTTTAAGCCTTCAAACTCCACAGTGCATTTTTTTGCAATGAGAGCACATCTCAGTTCACACATTCCAAGCACTCAAAAGGCACCACGGAGAATGGCTCCCCTATTTCTTGGACAGGACAGCTCTAGGAGCACTGCCAGGGGCAGGCCGGGCTGATCAGACATTACAGGGGGATGGCAGAGTAGAAGGACCCTCAGCAGATATCGAAGGAGATCAGATTTGCTACAACTGGATTTTACGAGGAAGTGCACAGATGGGTCTCGGAGAAAGTTCAGGAAGGAGCCTGACTAAAGTTGGGCCAAGCAAAGAATCTTTGTCACAATTCCACCCCTTACACCTGACAGGTATAATCTTTGGATTGGCACAGGTGCATTTTTTTTTTTTTAAGGGCTGCGTATATATGGAGGTTCCCAGGCTAAAGGTCAAATCAGAACTGTAGCCGCCAGCCTACGTCACAGCCACAGCAACGCCACCAGATCTTTTTTTTTTTGCTTTTTAGGGCCGAACTCGCTTAATATGGAGATTCCCAGACAAGGGGACAAATCGGAGCTACAGCTGCAAGCCATAACCACAGCAATGCAGGATCTGAGCCATGTCTGAGACCAACATCACAGCTCATGGCCATGTTAACACTGGATCCTTAACCCACTGAGCGAGGCCAGGGATTGAACCTGTGTCCTCCCAGATGATAGTCAAATTAATTTCTGCTGAGCCACGACAGGAACTTCAGTGCATTCTTTTTTTTTTTGGCTTTTTAGGGCCACACCCTCGGCATGTGGAGGTCCCCAGGCTAGGGGTCTAACTAGAGCTACAGCTGCCAGCCTACACCACAGCCCCAGGAACACCAGATCCGAGCTTCATCTGCAACCTACACCACAGCACACGGCAACACTGGATCCTTAACCCACTGAGCAAGGCCAGGGATTGAAAACACAACCTCAGGGTTCCTAGTCAGATTCGTTTCCACTGCGCCACGAAACTCCAAATTCATATTTTTAACAAGGTAATGAAACACAGGAGAACCAGAATTTTGGCGAGATGGTACCCCACAGGCTACCACAGGCCCCTGGGGAAGACTCATGGAGAGAGAAAGCTGATGGGGGCTACACAGAGAGAAGCTTGTGTTTTGGGCTAAGGAAGGAAGGGATGAGAGGTCTAGTGGATTACATGACCCCAAGATTGTAGCCTGGCTCCAGGCTATTCAAGGCATGAAGACTTAGACCAGAGTCTACAACCTCAGCTCAGGAGAATCTGACTCCAGTTGTCCTGGAGCTGCTGTAGAGCCCCAACCCCAGGGGTTGGGGGCGGAAGGAGTGGGTTCAGAGGATGCTCACCTCCCACACAAAGCAGGGATCAGCTTCTAGCTTGCCCAGCCCCTGTCCAATTGCCAGACCCCCTTTTACCAATGGCCTTCAGTCTAGAATATCTGGCGGGCATCTGAAATTTAACATTTCCAAAGCTGAACTCACCCTAAAACTTATCGGCCTGCTCAAAGTTCCTGTTTCAACTAGTAGCCTCACAACTAGAAGTCTGGGGGTCATCTTACACTTCTTCCTCCAACCACACATTAAAGCACCTGAAATCTCTTCCTTTGTCTGCCTTCCTGCAGCTTCAGTTCAGATACCCTCCGGGCTTGACTAGTACCGCTTCCTTCTAACTAGAGCTGTGGCCCCGCTTTCCCCTCTGGAAGAGGGGCCCCCTTAATGTGGCACACTCTTCTTTCACAAGCTAAACTTGTAAAAAAAACAAATCCGACACACTCTGCTGACTACGGCACAAACACCAGACTCCTCTGCCCGAAACACGCATCGTCACCAAGGGCCCTTACACACCTCCGTTGAGCCACCTCCCACCAGCCACCCCCCCCCCATCTTTCTTTCTAGTTGTGATATTTTTTGCCAAAAAATAAACAAACACACAATACCAAAACGCTACAGAATTGATTTTAAAAGGGAGGGGATGAGAGGAATTAAGATACCTGCAGCCTCCTTCCCCCACTCTGGAGGTCTGGGGTGTTGGCTGGGTTTGTGTATACATGCCTTTCCACAAGGCGATTCAGAGGCAAATCTAGGTTTGTCAGCCACAGGGTTGCCACTCTTACAAAAGCCCAAAGCATGACATTAAAGACTCCAGGCTATTCTGTTTTTTCCTAACTTACTATAGGGATACGCAGAAAGGACATAGAAAGAGGAGCCTGCAGCAACCCGGTCACGGCTGCATCCTCACCTAGATCAAAACCCTGGGGAACTGTTAAGCAGAAATTTCAAGAATGAAAAGGGCATCTGCGTGTCCTGCCAACCTGACAACATAACCTAAAGCACTTCTGTCCCCACACAGATTTGGAAAATGATGAACAACCTCCAGAAAAGTTTGGTCGGCATTCCTCCCCACGCCTCGGTTTTAAGGGAAGCCCTAAAAGACGTCGTAGGAAAGCACCTTGCTTTATTTTATTCAGCATTGCACTAGAAAATTGAAAATCTGAAAAAAGTAATTTCACAAGCTGAGGCGCTCCTGTGAGTGTGAATTCAAACACATCCACTATGAGGCTGCCATGTTTACGTGGACCTGCGGAGGGCAAACAATGTAACCGAGGAACCTGAAGCTGACTTCCTATCAAGCATATGAAACCTTCAAGAAACTTTGCAGGACGTGTGCATGTTCACTAAGGCTCATGTTAATTCCCTCAGCCAGGGTGAACAATAGAAGGGAGACGATGGAAGTCGTTATTAACCAAACGCGCCGTCTGAGTTTCCAAGTCCTTCATCGCAGCAGAGGGAGCCTTCCCTCTGCTCCTACTCTATTTGCAAGTTGTTTCCCAGATTACTGTCTGGCGTTGGAAAGCACTCGCTCGGGGAACAGGTACAGCGTCCGGCAGAACGCAGCGCGGTCGAGCCCGCCAGGTTTGGGGAAACATTCCCAGCCTTTCCAGCGGGTCAAGGAAAAGGAGGTGGCCCGGGCGCCAAAGGCTGCTGCCAATGCAACTCGCAACTTTTGAAATCAATCCTTTTTGCATCATGCAACGGATGCCACCGCTCCTCGGGTTTGCAACCCCCCACCCTTCCCCCGAGACCAATCATTGCCGCGCTCGGGCCTGCACATCGCCCCCGCCCCCTTCCCGGGCCGCACGCAGCCACCGAGCCGCTCAGGCCGCGGCTCACCGCCTCTTAAAGGGAGGGAGCCGGCCCTTAAAGGCCCCTCGCTCGCAGTGCACGGTGGAGCGCGGCGGCCCGGTTCCCGGCAGGGGCCCGCCGAGCCAGGCTGAGCCCCCGCGGCGCCCAGGCGCGGCCCAGGGTCCTCCCGCCCTCCGCCGCCTGGAGCGGCCTTTTTATTCAGGCGACGCTTAAGGGAGCCCGGCCGCGCCCGGTGCATTGTGGGAGCGGCGGAGTCCCGTTCGCGGGAGGAGGCGGAGGGCGCAAAGCGAACCGGTAAGCGCCTGGTTCAGGGAGGGGGGGCGAGACACCAAGCTTAAAGGGGAATATTCGTCCGCAGGCCCAGGGCGGCCGTGCGGATCCCCCCGCGGGCCGCCCGGGCGCCGCGGGAGCCGTGCACGGCCGGCGCTCTGCAGCGCTGCCTGGAGAGGGGCCGAGCCAGGGCTTGGTGGGGCCGCTTTAAAAAAGAAGCACCGCCCGCGCCGCCGCCGCCGCCGCGCGGGGCCGGGGAAGGAGGGAGGGAGGAGAGGGCGGGGGAGGAGTGGAGGGGGAGGGCGGCGGCGGCGACGCAGGGGTTAATTTTTTCGCCCGCCGACATTTTTGTGCTGCGGCGGCGGCGGCCCGCGCGCGCGGCGGGAGTGCCCAGCCCGGTCTCCCGGGCGCGGCGCGCGGCGCCTCCGGGCCCTCCCCACCCCCCACCCCCGCCCGCGGGGGCCGCCTGACCCCGGACGCCCCGACCTGGCCAGGCCGCGAGTTGGGGGACCCGCAGCGGCCGGTGGGCTGTGCGCGCCTCGCGCCCTCCCCGTGGCCTGGGCCGCACGGTTCCCGCCGCAACCACCGGGACAGAGGACGGGCGGGCATGGCCCCGCCGGCTGTCCCGCTCCGCCTCCGCCCGGCTGCGCCGCACAAAGAGCACGGGCCCGGGTTGCCTTTAAAGGCGGCAGCCGGGGATTTAAGGTGTCCCCGCGTGCTGCACTCGGCGCTCCGGCCGCCGCCTCGACGCGTGCTTCCCCGAGGGCGCCTGGCCCCTTCGTCCACCTCGCCGCGTCCCCCCCATTGCTTATTTCCTGGGCTTAGGGACCTGGGGGGAGGTAGGTACCGGGCCGCGGCTGCCCCCTCTCCCGCCCCCACTTACCCCGGCTCTGCGACCCGCCTAGCGCCCTCGTTTGAAAAAACTTAAACGTGGCCGAGAAGGAAAGGGTTAACCGTCGTCTTTAAATATTCATGGCATTGTTTTAAAGGTGTAAACTGGCGACTTTGGGGTCCGGATCGTCTGCTTATTATGCAGAACCCCCCCCACCATTAATTACTCACTTCCCCAAGTCACCCCCTCTTCTCATCCCCTCCAAAAAATGTAGAGTTTATTTTTTTAGGGTTCGGATGGGTGATGTGTGCGATTTAAGTCTCTCGTTCCATTTGGAATTTTAAAACTGCTGAGTGCCTTCTGGGCTGAAGGTGTTTTAAACTTTTTCCCCTTAAAAGTCTGGGAAGATTTAAAAGGAAGTTAGTCCTCCAAATTCCCCTCCCCGCCTTTTTTTTTTTTTGGATGGGGAGTGGAGGTAGGAAAATAACTGGATGCCTCGTGAGTTGGATTTTTTTTTTTTTTTCTTCCCCTGGTAGGAGTGAGGCATTTGGTGAGGAAAGGGCTGTTTTTGTTCCAGATCCTCCCAAGTCAAAGTGTGGCCTTTTGCTGATTCCAAAGTGGCTTCAAAATGCTCATCTCTGTACCTTGCTTAGCTCTCCTGGCACCCTCCTTTTGTACAGGTGGTTTTCTTGGAATGTGGGAAGGTTTATTCCTTTACAGTTGTAGGTTTCAAACCGAAATCATTGCTCACCCCAAACATGGTTTTGTAAGGACAGTTTGGACTACTGCCCAAACTCGGACTTTGTGAGATATATTTTAAACGAGCGATGTGCTTCCCAAGGGATCGAAAACTCTATACATGAAATTAGGTCCTTAATCACAAATTTTATAGGAGAAGCTGACCCTAAAACTTGAGGTGTCTGTAACTCTATGCCCAGTAAAGATCAGTCTGGAAGTTTGTAAGCCCTGGGAGCCCATGGAAGGTTTTCATTTAGCCCCAAAGTCTTTTTAACAGAAAGATTTGTTCCAGAAACTTCAGTGGCACCAAATGGCTACTGATTTAGTGGAGTTTATCACTTTCGGTCTGCGATGAAACAGTAATGAGCATATTTTGTCGATGATGTGTGTGTACTAGTTTGTTGGGCGGGATGTTTGCTTTCTAGGAAATAGCACTGCATTGAAACATCAGAGAAGTTTCTACTACTCTCTTGCAGAAAATGAGCTTTGCTGTGTTAAACAGCCATTCCAGTTTTCAAGTTGTGTGTAGAGAGGCTTCCTATTAGTTTTGGATCATGTCGTGTACTTCTTGCCCAGAATGAAAGCCTGTTTTTCTAAAACTGAATTTAGCATCCTAAAGAATTTCATCCAATGCATATCCATCAATGTCCTTTTCCTACAAAGTGTCTATCAGGCATTTTATTTTTCTCTGTAAGAGCAAAAGATTTTCCAGAAAAGTCACCTTAGCCAGGGTAACTAAACCATAGTGCTTCCTGGTTGATAGCTGAAGTGACTGTTTTTCTCATAATGCTGGCGGCTAGAAGAACCTTTGGGACTTTTTGCTCAAGATGGCACTGTGTCCTGTGAGCTAGTTGGCTCAGAGTTCCATCTTGCTTGCTGCCCCTCAGAGCCACAAGTATAACAGCACAGACATCGGATCTTCCGTAGGACACATCTCGCATGGTACTTTTTAAAATGACCTAGGCATCACTGTGACAAACTGTTGTTGTAGCCCCAGATCTCCATTTCCCTGCAGTCCCGGTGATTTCAGCCCTTTCCATGTTTACATTTCACTGTCTTATGTTCACTTGATTCTTGGCAAGTACTGCAGAGGACTCTTTTAATGGTGTCTTTGTGTTTCGGTGCTACCCAGGTGGATCTGTAAAGAAACCAACCTCCTAGGAGAGGGAGGGGAAGAGCCGAGCCGTCAGGTGTGTGTGCCCAAGAACCATGTCTGCACGGGAGTCCTTTAACCCGGAAAGTTATGAATTGGACAAGAGCTTCCGGTTAACTAGATTCACTGAACTGAAGGGCACCGGCTGCAAAGTGCCTCAAGATGTCCTGCAGAAATTGCTGGAATCCTTACAGGAGAACCACTTCCAAGAAGATGAGCAATTTCTTGGAGCGGTTATGCCAAGGCTTGGTATGTGAACCACTCTTTTCTTTCCTACTTCCAAAGTAGAGCATCTTGGCTGCAGTGTAGTCAATGAGTCAAAAACTGGAATTTTCTCTCTTTTTTTTGTTTTTTTTTTAGGGCTGCATCTGCAGCATATGGAGGTTCCCAGGCTAGGGGGTTGAATCTGAGCTGTAGCTGCCAGTCTACACCACAGCCACAGCAGTGTGGGATCCGAGCCATGTATTCACCCTACACCACAGTTCGTGGCAACACTAGATCCTGAACCCACTGAGTGAGGCCAGGGATCAAACCCACATCCTTATGGATACTGGTTGGGTTCATTACCACTGAGCCACGGCAGGAACTTCTTCTTTTTTTTTTTTTTTTTTCTGCAAGAAGGATTCAAAGAGCAAAGTGATGGTAACTGTTAACCTTATTGTATTGAACTTACTTGGAGGAACTCCTTGAAAAGCACCGAGAAACGTGCTCTAACCATTTTTAAACAGTTGATTATGGGATTTAGACAACTGTGCAACAGTAAAAGCATTTTGTACCGAATTGGGTTAGGAACGCTGTTGCTTATGCATTGTGGTGCAGGACTGGGGGAGCAGTGACAGGGTTGGGGGACACCTGGGGGCTCCTCTGCAGTAGGCATTGTCTGAAAGGCTCCCATGTGGTGGAGAAGAACGCTGCTCCACACAGAGAAGCCGAGAGTCATGTTTTCTCAACCCAATTTCTCTACTTTTAATCGTTTGCCTTTTCCTAAACATAGAGCTCAGAGCTCCTGGGATGTTGTCTGTTAGCTTCTGTTGTGTGCTTTGTTAAGTACATGATGCCAGATTATGGTCACTGCCTTTTGAGTGTTTGACGTGTATCCTAGGAGTCTGTGGATGTTTTGTAGTTAGGGTGGGTGACTTGATCAGCTTTCTTTCATAAGATTTTGATTTCTTTGCTTTTCTTTCATTATTTAATGGTCGTGTTCTGTCTCACAACATTAGTTTTGAAGCCAAGGTACTCCTTTTTTTTGGTTTTTTTTTGTTTGTTTCATTTTGGTGTGTGTGTGTGTGTGCGCGCGCTGTTTTAGGGCTGCAGCCTTGGCATATGGAAGTTCCCAGGCTAGGGGTCAAATCAGAGCTGTAGCCGCTGGCCTACACCATAGCCACACAGGATCTGAGCTGTGTCTGCAACCTATACCACAGATCACGGCAACACCGGATTCTCAATCCACTGAGCAAGGCTAGGGATCGAACCTGCATCCTCATGGTTCCTAGTCGGGTTTGTTAACCACTGAGCCACAAAGGGAACTGCAGGGTACTCCTTTCCTGGTGTAAAAAGTAGAGTTCCTTTGGGTAGGAGAGAAGAAAACTCACACCCTGCACTCTTGGGGCCCATGGGGCTCCCAGGAGCTCAGTTTGAAAACTGTCCTCATCCAGCTGATGTCTAAGCATGGAGAAATACCACATGAATGAGGTGGAGTTGATGTCAGCTTACTTGTCAGGAAATGAGAATATACTGAGAAAGATCTCAGATAACTTTGTCCGGAAAAATGAGCTACTGAATGGGAACAACCAAATGCAGTCAAAAGCTCCTGGATAAAGAAGTAAGTCCCCTGTGTAACTAACTCCCCCCGATGACTCACGGAGCACTTGGGCATTTGCTCCTTCCAGCAGCCCTGTGGTGCCCAGAAGGCTGGGACAAGGTTGAGGTCAGGATATGGAATCCATATTCTCTGATTCCTCTGCCCCCCATACTGCTTGTCACCTGGTTTCTAAGTCCAGACTGTCTGTGGGGAGAGGGGCTGCATGGGCTGTAACTCAGCAGTGACAAAAGGGGACAGATGTTGACAGCAAGGGGACAGGTAGGAGAAAGAGGTATAAAAACTCAAAGGTGAAGTAGTCTGGTCACAGATGGCTTTAGAGAAGTAAATAAGAGTGCCTTCCCCACAGAAGTGTGTGCTCACGGGGGACCCTGGGGTGGACAGACCCCAGCTTACCAGCAAGTGGCGGCTAAAAGGAGCATCATGAAACCTTGTACATTAAGAAGTAGGGTATCCCAGGTAGGGGTCCAATTGGAGTTACATCTGCTGGCCTGCGCCTACATCACAGCAACGTGGGATCTGAGCCACATCTGCGACCTACACCACAGCTCACGGCAGCACAGGATCCTTAACCCACTGGGTGAGGCCCAGGATTGAACCAGCAACCTCATGGTTCCTAGTCTGATTTGTTTCTACTACACCACGAGGGAAACTCCCAAGTAGGGTATATTGATGGCCAGGACTTTGCTTTAGAATCAGATCTAGTTCATCTCTTGACATAGTCGCTTACTGGTCACTAATGTAACTCTGTGCAGGTTCTTAACCTTCCTGAGCCTCAGTTTGCCCATTTGTAAAATGGGATACTAATACACACTGTTTGCAACTGTGATGAGTACCAGAAATTATCCATGTATGTATATACACTGTATTTTTCTACCCAGGTTCATAATACATATGCATGTATGTATGTATATGCACAAGTCTGGGTTTTTTTATTTTTTATTTATTATTTATTTATTTATTTTTTTTTTTTTATCTTTTTGCTATTTCTTTGGGCTGCTCCCACGGCATATGGAGGTTCCCAGGCTAGGGGTCGAATCGGAGCTGTAGCCACTGGCCTACGCCAGAGCCACAGCAACGCGGGATCCGAGCCGCGTCTGCGACCTACACCACAGCTCACAGCAACGCTGGATCCTTGACCCACTGAGCAGGGGCAGGGACCGAACCCGCAACCTCATGGTTCCTAGTCGGATTCGTTAACCACTGCGCCACGACGGGAACTCCAAGTCTGGGTTTTTTTAAAAAACATTTTCTGAAGGAATGTTGTATTTCCTAGATATTTAGGATGGGCCTTAACAGTTATTAAATATACACATCTATTAGATGTATTCTAACTAAAGAAACATTAAGATAAGTACTTTTAGGAGTTCCCGTCGTGGCTCAGTGGTTAATGAATCTGACTAGGAACCATGAGGTTGCGGGTTCAATCCCTGGCCTTGCTCAGTGGGTTAAGGATCCAGTGTTGCCATGAGCTGTGGTGTAAATTGCAGACGCAGCTCAGATCCCATGTTGCTGTGGCTCTGGCGAAGGCCAGCGGCTGTAGCTCCAATTAGACCCCTAGCCTGGGAACCTCCATATGCTGCAGGTGTGGCCCTAGAAAAAGACAAAAAAAAAAGTAGTTTTAGAACTTGGTACATGTAGTCTGATAATACTTAAAAGAGCTGTCCATACCGATGCCGTTGGCATTGGGGTTGTAGATAATTTGGGGTTTTGTTTGGTTGGTTGGTTTGGGGGTTTTCTTGCCACACTCATGGCATGCCTAAATTCCCAGGCCAGGGATCAAACACCACTGCAGTGACAGTTACGGATCCTTAATCTACTGAGCCACTGGGGAACTCCAGGAAACATTTAAAGCTAACTGTCAGCAACTCTCTTTAGAGTCTCCACTAATACTGTAGTTTATAAGAAAACAGTTTCTTTTCCAAAGTGAATGGTAATATACTTGGGATAACCAGTTGTTGGAATTAGCAATTTAGGGAGAATCACTGTGATTTAATAGTGGTTCTTGGCCTATTTCCATGAGTGCTACAGAACACGGTTAGATGTTTCCAAACACATGCACCATTGAGATGAATGAATTACCACACACTTTCTTGTCTAAAACTCCTGAAAACCGCTCACTGGTAATGTGTGTTCCATTGTCATAAATTTGTGGGGCAAGCTGAATTCTCCATTCCCTCCCTGGACCTTCCACCAAGAGTCTCTGTCTTGCCGGTCCAGTATAGTAATAGAAATCAGCCTGCCTTCACAGGGGCTGATCTTTTACTAAACTTGATTGCGTGTCTGTGTCAGTCGTAGCAGATCAGTCAGGTCTTGACAAGGTGCCTCTGGGATGGGCTGGGTTGGTTGTGCTGCTTCTCATACACAGACTCTGAAAGCCCCACGCACACTGCTGCATGTGGCTCAGGTGTGATTTACTCTTGTTCCTTTGGGAATTCTCAGTTGTGAGGTAGCATCTATCTACCTGCTTCCTTTGGAATTTCATCCTGGTTTGTCCTTGCCTTTGGCTGCTGGACTGCAAAGTTGAAATACTTGCTAAGGGCCGGAGGATACCTTCTTGAGAGGAAGCACTTTGTTCAGCTTGCCTCTGGGAGGCCAGTGTGCATTTGTAGTGTGTGTATTACAGCTAGCTTTTTTTTTTGCTTTTTTTTTTCGTCTTTTTGCCTTTTCTAGGGTCGTTCCCTCGGCATATGAAGGTTCCCAGGCTAGGGGTCCAATCAGAGCTGTAGCCACCAGCCTACACCAGAGCCACAGAAATGCCAAATCTGAGCCGCGTCTGCAGCCTACACACAGCTCACAGCAATGCCAGATCCTTAACCCACTGAGCAAGGCCAGGAATCAAACCCACAACCTCATGGTTCCTAGTTGGATTTGTTAACCACTGAGTCACGACGGGAACTCCCTACGGGTGACTTTTTAAAGAAATGTAGCCTACAACAGTCAGTCTTAACTGTTTCTCAATTGATTGCGGAAAAGAGAATTATATCTAATTAGCCCATCAGTTATCTGTATTTTTCTGTATGTTTAGAAACATTTTTTAGTAAGTTGAAATATATCCCATAGACTTATTAAGCAAACTTGTCTTTCCATGCTCCATGGTACGTTAGTAGAGGTGAGAGCCACGATGGGAATTCCGAGGTGACAAGTTTTTCACCTCGGAGTGGAATATTTGGAATTTTAAGTTTTCTTAAAATGCTTTTGGGATCCTAGCTAACAGATCACATGAGTGCCACAGAGTTTATGTACATGCTTTGTCCTTTGTTCTTTCTTCCTTTTTTTTTTGAAAAGCACTTGTTAACATTTAGTGAATTTCCCACCATGTGGTTTTAAGCCACCAGGACACAGGCCCCACCCACACCCTCTGGTGAAAAACTCGGCCTTCACGAAGACAACAGGCTGCTTTGGGAGCTTTCCCTTCCCCAGAACCCAGCAGTAGGCCGATCGTCGCACCTAGACTAGCAGCTCTAGTCTTGTTCTTCGCAGCATTTTCCTGTGTCTGCTCCCTGACCAAGGTCCACGATTTATCAAGGTTGACAGTTGGGCAGAAGCGCTGGTTCCTCTTTATTTATTTATTTTATTTATTTATTTTTGTCTTTTTGCCATTTCTTCGGCCACTCCCGTGGCATATGGAAGTTCCCAGGCTAGGGGTCTAATCCGAGCTGTAGCTGCCGGCCTACGCCAGAGCCATGGCAATGTGAGATCCGAGCAGCGTCTGTGACCTACACCACAGCTCAGGGCAACGCCAGATCCTTAACCCACTGAGCAAAGCCAGGGATTGAACCTGCAGCCTCATGGTTCCTAGTTGGATTCGTTAACCACTGTGCCATGACAGGAACTCCTGGTTCCTCTTTAAGAGGTAATGCCTCATACCAAGTTTCCCGAAGTATCTCAGGTGATATTTGTCGAAGCTGATCCTCTGGTGATGCATGCTACCCGCACTTCCCCGGCCTCCTGGGTGCTTCCGGGGTTTGTACTATTGTGGCCATGGCTCATGTGGCCCCGAAGTTTCCGGGTCTTCCTTAGTCTGGATGGCATGTCAGCAGCTGCCACAAAAAAGTTTTTTGGTTTTTTTTTTTTAATTCTCTTTTTACAAAAATGTAGAATAATAGCATTTTCTGTATAAAATATTTTACAGATTTTCTGTTGGAAAAACAATGATGGCTGAAGATACACTTATGTAACTATGGGACTTCTCGCTGTTGGGCAAGGGGATTGGTGGCGTCTCTGCAGTGCCAGGACGCAGGTTCAGTCCCCCGCCTGCACATTGGCTAAAAAATCCAACATTGCCGCAGCTGCAGCTCAGGTCTGATCCCTGGCCTAAGAACTCCATATGCCGCAGGGCAGCCCAAAGAGGAAAAGGCAACCCTAGTTCCATTTGTGCTGTTCTCATCTTTAAAGAAATTCTGTATGTGCCAGCCACATGATACAGTAACACCAAGGAAAATTTCTCTTCAAGGGCATCGTTAAAGTCTAAAACTTGTACCATGTTGAAGTTGCGTCTTCATGACTACCAAATTGTGTTCTCATTTTCTATCTTAAGCTAGTTTTGTTTCACGTTTATTTCAGTTACGCTTCTTGATAGGAAACACATTGCTTTGTTGGCAGTGAGCAGCGTTCCGTAAGTGTCCCGTGCGGAGCTCTGGAGGTGCAGAACAGCAGGGCCCTTCCTGTTGACTTTGGCTGATGACGCCTTCCATCTTTGCAGGCATCGGGATGGATACGTGTGTCATTCCTCTGAGGCATGGTGGTCTGTCCTTGGTTCAGACCACAGACTACATCTATCCCATCGTCGATGACCCTTACATGATGGTAAGTTTGACCTGATGTGTTCCCACATCTGGAACTGCTTACGAGGTGGCTTTGGGGTGGTGGCTGGTGGTTTGCATATGCGTGTGTGGGTTTTTTGCTTTTGTTCCATCCATATTGTTCTCGTCCCCCCCCTTGCCCTGACTCCCGCGGCTGGGGCTCTGATGTGATCCATCCCTTGCTCACACTTGGTACCAAGCACAAGGCAGTTTAGGCAGGCGTGGGGCTTCCCTCTGCTGCTTTCTACCCGTGCACGTGTCTGGGCCAGAACCTGTGGTCTCCTAAGTGTGTCTCTTGACTGAAATGTGTGTAGTTTTCTTCATTTCCTTGTGCTCATCTTTCTCGGATGTTTGTAAACTCTACTCTCATGTGTTTCACCACCCTCTGTATAGGCTGATCTGAGGTGTCTCTGTCCAGAAGTAAAGAGCTTAGCATCTCATCACAATTAGATTCGACCGTTTATTCTGACTCTGGTCAGGCCCTCACTGTGTTCCACTCTATGAATCCTGTGCACTACCTGCTAACACGCTCTGCTTAGACACACCCACCTGCTCATCGCAGGGGTGCTGCCAGCAGCCCCTCCATTCACCCACCTTGACCTTCCACCCTGTTAGCATCCTCCCGCGAGGAGTAGCAGAGACCCTTCTCTGTGCTGTGGGCACTGGGATGAGCCCCACACGTGGGGATGGAGGCCGGGCGGGGGGGTCATTACACGTGGGGAGGGAGCGCTCACCTCTCAGGTGCCTGTGACCAACGAAGGCCCGCAGCTGTCCTCTTCTGGAGCAGCCCTCTAAGGCCCTGAGCACGCCCTACCCCACATGTCACTCCTGACCAGGGGCCAAGGTGGCTAGAACTAGCAAAGTACCCCAGAGCGCAGAACAGAAGGGGCAGCAGATCTCTGCAGCCTGAACCTGTGGTTTGCACCTCCCAGCTGCCAGCCCCACAGCCCGTTTTACCTCAAGAAGGAGTCGTGGGTGATCCAGCCCCTGTCCACAGGCCAGGAAGTCAGAAGGAAACATGAGCAAGCGATGAGCCGGCCACGGGCAGTGATAGTAATTTGGAGTTTGATTACCCTACATCAGAAGAAAAAATTGTCACTTTCTCAGCATTTTTAAAAAATCTTCATTGGCAGTAAAAAAGCCTTTATTACCACATTTCTGTTTAATCTGTTTCACAGTTCCTCAAACCATATAGTTTACTGGGAAATGCTTCTCTTTTTCTATAGAAAACATTCTGACTTCAGGCCTAGCTGGTGTTCCTTTCTTCTGTTTTTTTTGTTTTTCAAACAAGGTGATTTTCCTTGTTTATTTCACAGAGCCTTAAAAAGAAGCTCCAAAAATTTCTCCACCCAAGTGTATAAAAACCCATCTTCACTCTGAGCAATAAAGTTCACATTTTTTAAGGATTTATTCAGGATGAGTGGCTGTTTCCACTTTTTCTTTAGTTAGGACAGTTGTTTTCCAAGTTTTTCACCCCATGGCTCTTCCAAAACCATCCGCTCCAACGTCACTGCTTCCCCCGATGTCACCCCCACTCCCTGTTCCACATCTAACTAAGTTATGGGCTCCCCCCTCTATTTTCGAGTGGAAAGAACGTGGACATCATTCTGTACGAGGAAGGAGAGGTGGTAACAGGCAGGTGTGAGGGCGGTGGTCCTGTGATCCAGGACAGGCAGCAAGTCTTTGAGTCACAGAAACTGAGGACCCGTCCCTGGAAAGTCCCCAGGCCCTGGGTGCCACGCCACACATGGGAATCCCCTGTCGTTCCTGCTCACCTCTCCCTTGTCTGTCTTCCAGGGCAGGATAGCCTGTGCCAACGTCCTCAGTGACCTCTACGCCATGGGGGTCACAGAATGTGACAATATGCTGATGCTCCTTGGAATCAGTAATAAAATGACTGACAGGGTAAGTAGGAGACGGTCCTGTCGCTTGTCCTGCTGTCCCTCCTTTCCTGGCTGTGAAGCAAGAAGCCCAGGCTGTCCACATACCATCCACTCTCTACTTTTTGGCAGTTTCGGTGAATCAAAGTAGTCTGGCCTCTTCTGCTTCAATTCCCGCCACCTGCTTCCCTGTCTCTGTCCTGGGCAGGCTGAAGCCAAGACGTTGCGTGCTTTTGTCTTAGTGAAGCTTAGTGCACAGTAATAGCACCTCTGCCCTGCCTTCCAGCCGGCAGCCCTCCTCTTTGGCCACTGGTTGGCTGGTGATGGACAGCTGCTGGCGGGGTCGGGGGTCGTGTGTGTTCATCTGCTCACCCACAGCATCTCTGGCCTTACTTCCTGTACCTATTCTTTGACTCAGATGAATTCCTATTAGATTATTTTGATAGATAATTGGTTTCATCCCCCCAAAGCTTGCCCTGTATGTAGAATTGAGCATTCTGCCCTCACCATGCGCTCTTGGGCCACAGCTTGTACACAGCCATCCTGAGGCAGGTGTGTGGGTGCCTGTTAAGCTAGTTCTTGGACAGACCATTTAAAGAGCTGGCTCTGATATAGGGCAGCCCCTGGCACCCAGCAGATTCCACTGTTTACTTTTCTGTTGTCTGGGCTTCATGCACATTGTAACCTAGAACTGCTTCCAGCTTCTGATAAAAAGGCTACAATGTGAATTATTCCCTACCCCTGTTGGTTACTCCCCACCCCTTCTGTAAATGCTCAGGACTTCCTCTAAGTGTTTGTATAGACTCTCTTCTGGGTTTTGAACTGAATTACGTGATTTTTAATTTATGTCCTTTTAAACCCTAGGAAAGGGATAAAGTGATGCCCCTAATTATACAGGGTTTCAAAGACGCAGCAGAAGAGGCAGGAACATCTGTAACGGGCGGCCAAACAGTGCTAAACCCCTGGATTGTTTTAGGAGGTGTGGCTACAACTGTCTGCCAGCCCAACGAATTTATCATGTAAGTTGATTTTTGTTTCTTGTTCCCTGGCCTGGCTCTCTTTTTAAAAAATAGATTTGAGATACTCATTCACATGCCATACAATTCACTTGAAGTATTTCCGAAGTATAAATTCCGTGGTCTTTGGCAGATTCACAGGGTTATACAACCATCACCAGAGTCAACTTTAGAACACTTACGGTCTTATGGTCTCTCTAGTGAGAAACCCCATCTCCCCTTAGCTGTCACACGCCACCCACAAACCCCATCCCGGCTTTTTGCCTTCATAGAATATGAGCATAATCTTTTTAAGGTTCATCCACCTTGCAGCATGTATCAGGACGCTGCTCCTTTTCGTGGCTGTGTAACTCTCTGTTGTGTGCACAGACCAGCTTGTTCATCCATTCACAGGTCGTGGACCGCTGGGTTATTTCTACCTGGTGTGAAGATGCTGCTGTAAACTTTCCTCTGCAAGTTTTTGTCGGATATACATTCCACTTCCCTGGGGTGAATACCTAAGAATTACTGGGTTATGTGGTAACTGGTTAGCTTGAGGAAGAGGCTGTTTTCTAAAGCATCTGCACGTTTTACATGTCCCATGGCCTGGCGAGGATATGCAGGGTCGCCATATCCTTGCCAGGACCCATTGCACTGTCTTTGATAATAGCTGTCTTAGTGGGTATGAAGTGGTATCTCACTGGGTTTTGATGTGCATTTCTCTCGTGGCTGATGCTCTGAGCCCCTTTTTATGTGCCTTCTGGTCATTTCTAGATCTTTGGAGAAGTTTCTCTTTTAATACAAGTTGTCACTTTTCACGTTTGAGGTCTTGTTAAGAAAACCCACCTTATGCTGTTCTCTGAAGGAGGTGGAAGGTGATCTGGTTTTGTGAACAAGCTCTGTGCTCACGTGGCTGAGCGTTCCGGGGTGGGGAAAGCCCTGCAGTGCAGAGTCCCTCGCTGCCCTGTAGTCACCACTGTCCCTCCTCGAGGCAAACACTTTTTAACCAGTCTTGGGTGTTTTTGACCCAAGTTACCACTGACATTGAGTTTGTCTTCAAATACGCTGACGTTACAGATAGTCCTCCAGTGCGGAGATCACCCTGACTCAGAAGTGTTTCAGAATGGAGCTGCTGGGTCCAGTGCCTGGGCACTGATTTTGATCAGTGTCTCCAGCGTGCCCTTCGGAGAGGCTCCACCAGCCACCATGCGAACGCCCGTTCCACACGCTAACCAGCACCGTGTGGCGACGGCCTCCTCAGCCTTTGCCTTACTCCTATCAGTGTAGTTTTCATGCGTTCATCACTTTTGCCTATTTTTTGATTGATGTGACCTCCTTTGAGATCCATTGTTCAGCAACTTTCACGTTAAGGGTGTTGATGTTACCTACATCCAAGTTTTATTTTCCTGTGTTTTATGTTGGTGCTTCTCAAACCTTCCACTTAGATGGGCCAAGTGAACTTCCATCTGTGTCACCCATTCCAGCTTTCCCATAGAAAAAGAACCCGGCAATAGTCCCAGAATTAGAGAGGAAAAAATAATAAAAACAAGCCTCAATGTTTGTTGTTGATAAAGAATACAACGCCTATGCAGGTGATTATGTTTTTTAAAAGATTGTGCATAAGCTTAAAAAATAACCCACCCATTTTATCACACTTAACTTGCTAATATAAATTTGTAGGTTGCACATAACCAGGGACACTTAAGAGCATATCAGCTCTAAGGTATAGCTGAGCAGAACTGAAAGACATTTATTTATGTCTTAAGATCTGGTTTTGGAAAATGAGTTTCTGGTGTATTGTCCCAGAATTAATATTTTTCAAAGGTAACAGAGGATGTAAATATTACCGAATGAGTTGGGGAGCTAGTTGCTGATTTACTTTCCTTTTATGGCTGCACCTGCTGCATATGGAAGTGCCTAGGCTGGGGCTTGCACTAGAGCTGCAGCTGCAGGCCTGTGCCACAGCCACAGCAACACTGGGTCCTTAACCACTGACCAAGGTTAGGGATAGAACCTGCATCCTCACGAGAGACAATGCTGGGTCCTTAATGCACTGAGCCACCACAGAAACTCCCAGTTGTTGGTTTTTAAGTCAGTGCCCCTGGCTTTCCAGTTGACTGGGATGAGTGAGTTGTTCGGTATGAGGACAACTGTGGATAATTCCTTGAACTTGAATAAGAAAAACTGAGTGCTAGACCTGCATCCTGGTTGTGAGGTTAGAGGTGGGGCAGGAGTTTTGTTGGGTAACGGGTGGGGGAGGGAGGGCCAGGGAGCAGTCTTTCTGTTTTTAGGGCTGCCTTTTTTAGCTTTCAGACAGCTTTTTCTGTCTTTAAGACAGAGATCGGAGTTCCTGTCGTGGCTCAGTGGTTAACGAATCCAACTAGGAACCATGAGGTTGCGGGTTCCATCCCTGGCCTTGCTCAGTGGGTTAAGGATCCCGAGTTGCCGTGAGCTGTGGTGTAGGTCAAAGACACAGCTCGGATCCTGCATTGCTTTGGCTCTGGCGTAGGCCGGCAGCTACAGCTCTGATTAGACCCCTAGCCTGGGAACCTCCGTATGTTGCAGGAGCGGCTCTAGAAAAGGCAAAAAGACAAACAAAACAAAACAAAAGACAGAGACCAACCAGGGACACTGTGTACCAAGTAGGAAACAGTGGTTTCAACTCTGAATTTGAAGCGTTGATGCTGAAATCATCAAAACATGAGATCTTCAGATTCGAGCCAAATCCCACAGGCTGAGAAATCCCACCTACATCTCTACCATATAACTGATTGTAAAAAAAACAACAACCTTTGTTTCAAAGCCCCTTGTTGCTTCAGAGTCGTGGTGGGTCTGTGTTGAAAAGCATACAAGAGCATGGCTGATTCAGGGCCCAGTAAGGCCATTGAAGGCTGAGTGATTTGTTTTGGGGGTGGGAGGAAATAGTAAATAATTGGCCTAAGGGTTGAAGCCTGTGGCCTCTTCACTTTCCTTATGCCTTTTTGTTCTGCAGTCATCTGAGTAGCAGACAGTAAAGCTCTTAACACTCGGCAGTCACTGGCTTAAACTTAAGTAGTTGGCTTAACATATGGTTTTACCAGCCTTTTGTCTTGTTTAACTGATGAACTCATCTCCTTGGTTAATTTGACGAGAACCTGCCTTGTTCTCTTCTTCAGGCCAGATAACGCAGTGCCAGGGGATGTGCTCGTGCTGACAAAGCCCTTGGGGACGCAAGTGGCCGTGGCCGTGCACCAGTGGCTGGACATTGTGAGTGATCCACACCTCCCCGTGTCAGCAGCGTGTCTTCTGAAAGGAGCCTTCTAGTTGTGTCAGTCTGGTCCTTACAGAAATCCTGGAAATTGGAGTTCTGTCGTGGCGCAGTGGTTAACGAATCTGACTAGGAACCATGAGGTTGCAGGTTCAATCCCTGGCCTAGCTCAGTGGGTTGAGGATCCGGCGTTGCCGTGAGCTGTGGTATAGGTCTCACATGCAGCTTGGATCCTGTGTAGGCCGGCAGCTACATCTCCGACTAGACCCCTAGCCTGGGAACCTCCATGTGCCATGGAAGCAGCCCTAGAAAAGACAAAAAAAAGAAAGAAAGAAATCCTGGAAATTGTCCCTGTTCTTTGATCAAATCCAGGTTTCCTGTGTTGAATGCTTCAAGTGGGCAAGCCCCTGGGGTAGTGAGTTGGGTTCATCTGTTTCCTTTGCTGCTGAGATGGCTGTATCTTTCACATCCTAAACATCATTAAAAAACTGCATGGAGGAGAGTGTGTGCTGAGTTTGCTATTTGGGATATAGATAAGGGCACACTGTTTTTGTTTGTTTTTTTTGGCCTCCCCTGTAGCATGCAGAAGTTCCTGGACCAGGGATTGAACCTGAGCCACTGCAGTGACAATGATGGACCCTTAACCCACTGAGCCACCAGGGAATTCCCAAGGCCAGGCTTACTGATGATGTAAATTACTTTATTTTTATTTATTATTATTATTTTTTGTCTTTTTAGGGCCGCACCCGCAGCAAATGGAAGTTCCCAGGCTAGGGTCAAACCAGCTGTAGTCACTGGCCTGCACCATAGCCACCGCCATGCCAGATCCAAGCCACATCTTCGACCTAGACCACAGCTCATGGCAACACCAGATCCTTCACCCACTGCATGGGGCCAAGGATTGAACCCACATCCTTATGGATACTAGTTGGGTTCCTTACTGCTGAGCCACAGTAGGAACTTCTAAATTATTTTAGTCATGAGTTTTTTGGTCATTTCTGTTTGGTCATTTGTCTTTTCCTTCCTTCCTTCCTTCCTTCCTTCCTTCCTTCCCTTCCCTTCCCTTCCCTTCCCTGCAGCATGTGGAAGTTGCCCAGCCAGGGATCGAATCTGAGCCACAGATGGACCCTTACCTGGACCTTAACTTGCTGGACCACAGCAGGGACTCCTGTTTTGTCTTTTTACACTAATTAATGGCTCAGAACATTTTGATAAGTAATTATCTCGTGCAGAGAGCATCTAGAATATGAAGATATTTATCCTGAGTCATGAATTTTCCACTGAGCTATTGTCAGTGCCCCCCCCCATCCCTGCTTTTTAGGGCTGCATCCGTAGCATATGGAAGTTCCCAGACCTAGGGGTCAAATCACAGCTGTAGCTGCCGGCCTACACCACAGCAACTCGGGACCTGAGCCACATCTGTGACCAACATCACAACAGCTCATGGCAACACCAGATCCTTAACCCACTGAGCAAGGCCAGGGATACTAGTCAGGCTCATTACTGCTGAACCACAACCGGAACTTCCTAACCAGTCATTTTTCATTTAATACTTTTTTCATTGACATAACTCAAAAATTATTATGATTGTGATATATTCCCACATATATGCATGCTTTTAATTTTTACAACTATCATCTGAAACCACCAGTCCTGAGAAACAGTTGAAGAACCAATTTGTTATTCATCAACCAGATGTATCTTAGCTTGACATAACAGAGCAGAGAAGAATCTCTAAGGAGGCCGGCCGCCTTCTTTAGTGACTCTTCCCTTCACATCCAGTGGTGATGGGAAGATTTCCGGTGAAGTGTGATCACGTCTGAGATCACAGGGCCATTACCGGGCAGAAATCCAGCGCTGCTCTCCAATACGACTGCCCAGGCCTGAGCAATTTATAAAACAAGGGAGCCAGAAGTAGGTGCGGTAGAGGGGGTCCAAGACGAGGGGCTTTGGGGTCCTTCTGTCCACCCCACCCCCAACTTGACACTGCCTTTGCTGTTTTACCACTTTCTTTAAAATGCTCAGAATTGAAAACAGCAAGTTTCAAAGACTAAGTAACAGCGCAGTGCCCTTTCATAAAGGCTGAAAGCAACCAGAGAGTATTGTTTGGGCGTATATGTGCACAAGGATACTAGTTTTTGAAAGGCAGGGAAATGGCAGGTCTAAAGTTCAGAACCATTGTCACGTCTGGGGGCAGGATAAGGGGTTCACAGAGAGAGTCTTCAGTTACTACGTTGGGCAGTGGATTGGGAGTGTTACTAAAAAATGAATAAATACACGAATTCTGGCCAGTAATGGACCATGGTGATTATACGTCATGCACCCAGCATCAGGATGCTAGAGCCTTGAAAACCAGAATGAGGGGAAAGGGGAAAGATGATCTTTCAAAGGATGTCCTGTGGTTACCCACGACTTAGCGATGCCGTTGAAGTTGTTGCCCATTCATCTGCCCCCAGAGTTCAGGGAAGTCAGTAAGCATAATTCCATGCAAAACAAAAGCCATCAGCTTAATCAGGGAGTGGAGAGAACCTGAGGACATTCAAAACCATGGTCGTGTGGCTGACACCCTGGTGCAGAGGAGAGGCTGAGGCCAGTGTTGGTGTGGCCCTCTGTCCTGCTGGTTTCAGGAGTCCAGTAAACGGCAGTGTTTGACTGCAGAAGCATGGCTAGAATGTGTCTGACAGATGCTTAAAATGATGTTACATGGGGGGAGAAGTTAGAACACTGAATGTTGTATACAAAAATTAGGTAAATAAAACTCCTCAGAAGATGACTAAGGAATAACACCAATATGCTCTTCCCGTGGTTAGAAACAAAGAGTGACCACATTTTTTTCTCTCCCTTCTCTCCCTCACCTGTGTGCCTATGATTAGCCTGAAAAATGGAATAAAATCAAGCTGGTGGTCACCCAGGAAGACGTGGAGCTGGCCTACCAGGAGGCAATGATGAACATGGCCAGGCTCAACAGGACAGGTATGGCCCGGGGGCTCAGCCTCCTGTAGGGTTGACAAGCCTGAGCAGGGCCGGGGTGGGAGGTATTTTAGGCTTTGTGGGCCACATACAGTCTCAGTTGCATTGATTTTTATTTTCCCCCTCCCACAATTCATGTATGTTTAAAATAAAAATAAAAAATAAAAACACATTCTTATCTGGAAGAACTGGAGGTGGGCCAGGTTTAGCCTGTGACTGCAGAACCCCTTCTCGGAACCTAGAGCACAGGTGGGCATCCAGCTGTGGTGTAGGTCACAGCTGTAGCTCAGATTTGATCCTTGATCCAGGAACTTCATACACTGAGGGTGCAGCACCCCCCCCAAAAAAATTAACATATTTTATAAATCTAAACAACATTTTTTAAAATGTTGTCCAACATGTTTCTAAATTAGTGGTAAAACCGCATGGGGAGGAATTATTCCTAATCACTTTGAGCCTGATATTTGCATGGCACATACTCAGGACAAAAATCCACAAAAATATTTCACTTTTGTCAGTAGATTTGCGTTTGTGTGGATGTTGGTATATTAAGATAAAGCAAATACGTTAGCATAGGAACAAAGATTTTTAAGGATAAGAGAGAAGAAATAAGAGCAAAGGAGCCATGTAAAAGCTGTAATCTTTCATTTGAATTATCAGTATGAGCTCAGGATTTTTTTTTCTCTAAAACTGTTTATTTCTGAGCCTATTGAAAAGGCCTGGAAGCAGAGATAACCAGCAGGCGTGAAGTCCTGGTGCCCAGATTCTGAACTGAAAGCTGTTTTTCACGACAAAGCACCAGGACTCCTTGGGGAAATGGCAGGTTCCAGCTCTGGGACAGGAAGTATAGAAGATAAGCCTGGACTTCCTGTGCCTGAAGACAGTGGCGCTGTGGGGGCCTGTCACCTTCCCACAACCTGAAGGGGGTCCCCCCCTCACAGAGGCCAGGTGGGGGCAGTTTGAGTGTCTAAGAGAAGAGTGCCTGCAGTTGAAGCATATCAAGGATCTAAGAAAATGATAAGTAAAACGGGGTTTTTTGGTCACCTTTGGAAGTTGCTAGGGCACGAACTTGTTCCAAAAAATAAAATAAAAATAAATAAAAGGAATCAACCTTTTTTGTATGGCGTGCCTTTCAGGGAAACCATATTTTCTAGAAAACTTTTTTTACAGAAGTCACATCTAATAAATACAGGAAGAATGACTGAATTACAAAGTTGCCGTTTTTGCCATTTGCTGTTTTTGCTCTCCCCTTGATTTCATGAACTGAAAGGTTCTGTTGAGATGATGCCACCGCCCCATGAAGTATTCTCGCCAAGAGAAAATGAACCCAAGTCTCTTCGTGCCTTGGTCCTAAACACCAGTACAGGAAACAGGGATGACAGTAGAACATGTCAGCGTCAAGGCGGCTCATCAGATCTGCAGTGTAGGAAATGTTACCCCAGATGCAGCTCAGTGCCCCAAGTAAATGGCCTGGGGTGGGGAGGAGGGGAAACAGTTAAAAATCAAGAAGTTTAAGAGATGGCAATCAGATGTATTGATTCTGTTAATATGATAGTGGTAGGTGGCTCTGTACAGGTGGGGTGTTTTAATCTTTGAGAGGTACACACAAATATCTACAGGTGAAGCCATAAGACTGGGGCTGGCTTTAAAGTTATCCATCCCACCCCCACTGACCACATTCCCTAACAGATGGGCAGGAATAGGTGAGACCTCAGCAGAAAGGTGGTGGTAGCTGGAGCTAGGTATTGGGTGGGGACGTGGGAGTTCCTTGTGGGGTACTACTCTCTCTGCTTTTGTGTCTCCTTGAAATTGCCAGCGTTAAAATTGGCAGCAGGGAAGAAGTGGTAACCAACAGCTTAAACATGGCATCCCTCTAATTGACTGTAGGAGTCATTGTGTCCTCTTGTAAACTCAGGTCCTCAAAGCTTGTCCAGGACAGTGCTGGGAAGGGCTTCTGAAGTGCAGTTTGTGGCTTTGCTAAACGTCCTTGGCTGCCCCACTGTGCTCTCTGCAGATGTGTTAGTAGAGCAGGTGGTCCAGTTGCTCAGCTACCACCAGGGACTAGGTCGGTTGTTCTTTCTGCCTATACTGTTGAGAATGCACCTGAGTAAAAGAGGTCTTTCTCTCGAGAGATGTACCCAAAAAGATGTTCACCCCAGAGTACTTATGTAAATATAGTGCATCTTTCATTCCAAGACAAAGACATTTAATTTTTAAAAATTAGTCTTTCAGGAGTTCCTGTCGTGGCTCAGTGGTTAACAAACCCAACTAGTATCCATGAGGATGCAGGTTCAATCCCTGGCCTTGCTAAGTGGGTTAAGGATCCAGTGTTGTTGTGAGCTGTAGTGTAGGTCACAGACGTGGCTCGGATCCCTTGCTGCTGTGGCTCTGATTCAGCCCCTAGCCTGGGAACCTCCACATACCGCTAGTGCAGCCCAAAAGACAAAAGACAAAAAAAAAAGGAAAGAAAAGAAATACTTAAATGTGATTCTAAAAAACGTGTATGAGCTCTATATGAGGAAAACTATAAAACCCTGATGAAAAAAATCAAAGATGGGAGTTCCTGTTGTGACTCAACAGGTTACGAACCCAGCTAAAATTCATTAGGGTGCAGGTTTGATCCCTGGCCTCTCTCAGTGCATTAAGGATCCAGTGTTGCTGTGAGCTGTGGTGTAGTTCACAGATGCGGCTCAGATCTGGTGTTGCTGTGGCTGTAGTAAAGGCCAGTGGCTGCAGCTCCAATTCAGCCCCTAGCCTAGGAACGTCCATATGCCACAGGTATGGCCCTAAATGGCAAAAAAAAAAAAAAAAAAAATCAAACATGTAAAGTGAAGAGGTATTCCATGCACAAGGATAGGAAGGTTCAGTATTGCCATGATGTCAGTTCTTCCCAAGTAATGCAACCCCACTTAAAATCTTATGAGTATCAACAGGCTGATTCTGAAGATTATGCACAGCCACACAGTGTTGAAAAGCAGGTGGAGGACCGACACCTGCCTATGTCAAGATTTTATGTAACGCTGCAGACATTAAGACAGCGTGGTGTTGAGAGGAGAGACAGATGGATCGACACACAAGAATAGAGAGCCAGAGACAGGCCCACATAAATATTGTTGAAATGATTTTGACAAAGGAGCAAAAGTAATTGAGTGGAGAAAGGATAAGCTTTGCAACAAATGGTGCTGAAACAACTGGACATCCACATGCAAAAAACATCTAGACACAAGTCTTAAACCTTTCAGGAAAATTAACTCAAAATGGATTGTAGACCTACACGTAAGATACAAAACTATTAAACACCAAGAAAGTTAACACAGAAGAAAATTTAGGTAATCTTGGGTTTAGTGGTAATTATTTAGATAGAACACCATAAGCACTGCCCATAAAAGAAGTTGACAAGTTGAACATGAAAGATCTACTCTGTGAAAGAGACTAAGAGGACACAGACTGGGAGAAAACCTTTACAAAACACATCTAATGGAGGATGGTATCCAGAGTATACAAAGGATTCTTAGGCCCTGACAGTAGGAAAACAATCCAGTTGAAAAACAGGCCAAAGATCCGAACAGACACCTCACCGAGGAAGATATGTATAGATGGCAAATAATCACGAAAAGATGTTCCCTATCATATGTCATTAGATGCAAATTAAAACAGATACTACTACTCAACTGCTAGAATGGCGAAAATCCAAAGCGCTGCCAATACCAAATGCTGGTGAGGATGCGGAGCAGTAAGAACTCATTCATTGCTGGTGGGAATGTAGAAAGGCACGGCCGCTTTCGAAGACGACTTGGGCAGTTTCTTACAAAACTAATCAACTGATAGATGTGATCCAGCAGTTGTTTGGTATTTACCCAAATGAATTGAAAAGTGTCCACCCAAAAACCTGCGCACAAGGTCTGTCATAGTTTTCTTCATAATCCTTGGAACCTAAAACTCGGAAGCAACCAAGAAGTCCTTTGGTAGGTGGTCAGTGGATGAACTGTGGTATATCCAGACAATAGAATATTCAGCACTAAAAAGAAGGGAACTATCAAGCCATGAAAAGACATGGAGAAACCTTAACTACTTATTACCAAGTGAAAGAAGCCAGTCCAAAAACACCAAATATTTCAGTTTGGTTTAATGATTCCAACTCTGACATTCTGGAAAAGGCAAAGCTATGGAGAGAATCGTAAGATCCGTGGATGCCAGAGGTTGGGAATGGGGGCAAAGGTGGAACTTCTTAATTGAAAAAAATTAAAAAGGAGTTCCCGTTGTGGTGCAGCGGAAATGAATCTGACTAGTATCCATGAGAATGTGGGTTTGATCCCTGGCCCCTCTCAGTGGGTTAAGGATTCGGCGTTGGTGTGAGCTGTGTAGGTCGCAGATGCTTTGAGATCAGGGTGTGTGTAGGATTTTGCGTCAAGGAAGGGTGTTTTCCCTCTGTTCATGACACCAGATGACACATAACCCCCTCTGTCTTGTGGCAGCGGCGGGACTCATGCACACGTTCAATGCCCACGCGGCCACTGACATCACGGGCTTCGGGATCCTGGGCCACGCGCAGAACCTGGCCAAGCAGCAGAGGAACGAGGTGTCCTTCGTGATTCACAACCTTCCAGTCCTGGCCAAGATGGCAGCTGTGAGCAAGGCCTGCGGGAACATGTTCGGCCTCATGCACGGGACCTGCCCGGAGACGTCAGGTACCAGGGCCCTGGGCCAGGTGGAGAGTCAACTACTTAGGCCTCGGGAGGAGCCCAAGGAGGAGGAAGGCAGGCCATGTGTGAGGTCTTTCGTTCCCTAGTTTCTCTTACTTCTGTTTTCTTTCCTTTATAACTCAGTGGTTTCCCTACGCTGGTAAAACAGTTGAATCATCTGAGAATTATGAAAAATGCTCAGGCTTAGTCTGGACCCCTGGAAACCTGATCAAGTCAGGTAGCATGAGCTTGTTCATGAGAAATTCTGATCACCAGCCTTGGGAAAGCTGGGGGTCTTCAGTGGGCTTCACACCCCACGAAGGGCTTGCACTTCCTATCCTCAGGAAACACAAGGCTGTTTCCTAGAAATAAGTTCCAAGAGGGCAACTGAGCTGCTGAGGACCGTGCTTGCCACCTGGTTGGGCCTGGAATCCGTGTGAATGAACTAATGAATATTCCCAACTAAGGCAGTTTGTCTCTATTCAAAATTGAGAAGTTACTCCTTTTTTTATTTAAGTCTAACATGTATCTTTTCCTAATTGTGTTCCTTCTTTTAACAAATACATAGAATATTCTGATGGGAGGGGGAGGGAGTGGGAGGGATTGGGAGCTTGGGCTTATCAGACACAATTTAGAATAGATTTACAAGGAGATCCTGCTGAATAGCATTGAGAACTTTGTCTAGATACTCATGCTGCAACAGAAGAAAGGCTGGGGGAAAAATGTAATTGTAATGTATACATGTAAGGATAACCTGACCCCCTTGCTGTACAGTGGGAAAATAAAAAAAAAAAAATTATAAAAAAACCCCCCAAAAAACGAGATAGTGGGGAAAAAAAAAGCATAAAATAAAAATCACCTATCTCACCAATTAAAAAAAAAAAAAAACAAATACATAGAATATTCTAGCCTAGCTACTCAACTAGCAATGAAGATTTGTTTTCGTGTATTTTATATATTTTTTTCTCTTTTGAAGATAATGACAGAGCCAGTGACAGGACCCAACCACAGAGGCACACTTTCATGACCTTAATTTTTAAATTAAAAGATAAATATATGAAAGAGAAGAAATATGAATACTCTTTGTGGTAAAATGTAGAGAATCCAATTGAAAAGGAGAAGTTCGTTCTTGTTTTTAAAAAATCCTTTCAGTGTAGCCTGGGAAAGATGGCCACCTCAGATGTTACTGGGCCCCGAACACCTCACCCCCACACGGCCTTAGGTGACTCACAGCTGGGGCGTTTCCACGACTGGGAGTTTGTTGTCGGGTGTGTGTTGAAACAGGATAAGCTGACCGAGCAATTGCTCAATGACTGTGTGATCTGCCGACAAGGTGAGGGCAGCCCAGCCATATCAGTGCAGAGTCTTGGAGAGAGACAGCGGCAGGGACACCACTCTCATGGCGACACAACTAAGATGATCCCTTTTTCTTGTTTCCTTTGCCAGGGGGCCTTCTAATCTGTTTACCGCGAGAGCAAGCCGCTCGGTTCTGCGCAGAGATCAAGTCCCCCAAATATGGTGAAGGTCACCAAGCGTGGATTATTGGGATCGTGGAGAAGGGGAACCGCACAGCCAGGATCATAGACAAACCCCGGATCATCGAGGTCGCGCCACAGGTGGCCACCCAGAATGTGAACCCCACACCGGGCGCCACCTCTTAATCTCGGCCGGGTCCACATGTGGTTTTGGTTTTAAATAGCTCTATTTCCTTTATCATTTCAATTAAAGACTATAAACAACAACGAAAAAAATCTCATTGTGTCTACACATCTGGTGACCTTAGGTCGATTTGTGAGTGGATGCAATTAATAAAATAAAATCCATTGCCTTTTTTTCCTGTTACATTAACTGAAGATGCACCTAATCTTGAGGCAGCTTCTGAGTTGAGAATTATATTGTTATCCAATACTGTTGATTCATTTTGAATCTTTAGACACTTATCTCTTGCCGAGTAGGCTCTTTTTAAAGGTGCTTTCACGTAGCACAGACATTATGCGTCGTAGTGTTGAATAGCAGTCTGTCTTTTCAGTTTATGTATATTTATCATTATCGGTCTGATCCTTTTTGAAGTGTCTGGAATGATATTCTGGAAGGACAGGATTGGTGACTGACACAAGGGTACCCCAGTAGTGAGAGGGTTGCATGATTCCTTCGAGTCTTCTAATGCAAGAGCATCTCTGACCCAGGCCGTTTCCCAAGAGTGCATTCAGTTAAACAAGGCAAGTGCTCAACTCTGCATGGAAAGCACTTTGAAAACAAAAAAGAAATGTTATTTCTTTTTTTGTTAGCCTTCTTAATACTTACAGTAATATCATTAACTGTTTTCTTTACAATGGACACTTTTTGCAGTGTAATTAGATGTTTGGTAGTGCAGCAAAGAATTGCCCTCTGAAAGGGGGGGGTCCATGTATGATACTCATTTACAAGCCAATATATAATTAACTACACAAATAATTTTAAATATAATCAATAATAAAGACTTCTGTGGATGGTAGTGTTTAATACATTTTATATTTTGTATAGTGATGTCAGGCCTCTTGTTTTCTTAAAATCAGCGGCTACTCAGCCTCATTCTTAGCATTATTTTGTCCTTTGCACCAGTACTTTTCCGTGCACGCTTTCTATGATCTGTGTGGAAACGCATCGCCAACTGTGCAGCTTGAAACTTCAACTTGTTATTCAAATAAATATTTAATTTTTTTTATTGCTCTTGTATAATCAGATGCCCTTTTTAGTATTATTTTAGAAGCATTGGGAGGGTTTTGGCTAAAATACAATTTATTGGGGGAAAACTAGATTTTAGTTTTATAAAACTTTTAAGTCTTTCATGGGACCTATATTTTCTTGAATTAAATTTTGTAGCTCTAGAACAAATAGGTGACCTAAAAAGGTGTTTATCTGTGTTACTTAAAAACAGAGGCTTCCTTATATTTTCACCTACTAAGCGTCTAGGAGGGACCCCGTCCTCAAGCACAAGTGCACTGACTTCTCAAGTGTCCACATTCGCTGGCATCGCCCATTCGGAACGCTTCCCGTTTGCAGGCACCAAAGTGGAGAGAACAGCCTGACTTCTTGCCAAAGGAAACCACCACTTGGGAGACCAAGGCCCTGAAGGGCTTCTGCCTTGGATGCATCCTCTTCACACGTGTAACTGGAACTCAAGCCCCAAGCTGAGTGCTCGGGACTGAGGGCTGCCGCAGAACTGAAGGTCATTGGACACTTCACAGGGATTGATACCCATGTTAGTCTCAAAAGCTGCAAACCAGTGGTCTGCAAAATAAAATGTGTTGGAAACCTCTGAGTGAGATGAACATACTGTTGAGCTTTTTTCTTTTCCTCTTCAAATACAGGAGTGATGGCTAAATGGGAACTTCCCATGTGGGTCCTGTCTTGAATGCTGATGGTTTCCTCAGCTGATCAGATGGTGCACTTGAGGAAACCATCGTGAAGATTCATGTTTAGAAAGAGAAAATTCTGGGTACTTAGAGGTCCTTGTAATGGAGAAGGAAGAACTGAGCATTAAAGGGGTGTTTCTCAGAGAGTGGTCCAGATCACACCTGTGTTAATCGCCTGGGGATGCTTGTCAAAGTCAGAATCAGGGGCCCCACCCCAAGGCCACAGAATCAGACAGAATGTTCAGGATGCCAGACTAGGGAATCTCTTACATGGGCACCCTAAGTGGCTAGCTAAGCTCATCAAAGAGAAGCTCGTATCCAAGTTCTGCCTGCCTTATGCTGAATGAGTGTGAGTGTTTTAAATGGTTCTGGTTGTCATGTGAGCCAAAAGTTTCTGGTCTGAACTGAGCATTGCCCTTAAAAGAATTACGTCTGAATTCCTAGTTTACTGTGTTACTCTGTAAGGAGAGTCCAGAATGGCTATGCTATACTATGCTTTATTTTTAGAGGTAATAAAGCAAGCATAGATATTAATGCTCCAAAGACTTAACTGTTGTCCACGTGCGTGCGTGTGTGTGTGTGTGTATTTCCCTGAGCTTCTACTTTCCACACCCACGAACCCTCTTCCTCTAGATTAGGTAACGGCTACCTAGACAATATAACTTACTTTCCATGGTAATTTTTACCTTTTCTCATTAAAGATCCACAATGAATCGTGCAATTATTAAACATGCCAGGGTCCACCAGGAAAACCAACAAAGCCCTGTAACAGTGGAGCATGGGAGTATCATTTTGCCTCTGGTTAAGTCTTGTGTCTTAAAAGAATGGGAGTGGGTGGATTGTCAAGCCTTCAATCTGTTGAAAAAATCGGTAAGGTGGGGGCACTCACAGGTCTCTAGATAACGTTCGTGAATTGCTGGAATCCAAGCTCGCAGTCAATGCCAACTGTGTTGGGTATGTCAGCAATCTGTGGGTAAACAGGGTTCCAGTGCCACAGAGTTCTTAAATATCTGATGTCCAACTCTGAGTACACAGTTGATGTTTTCAGTGGTTTTTGATGGTCTTCTTTCTGTTGCCTTTAAAGGGACTTTGTGCTTAGCAAGACTGCACAGAAGAAGCCCATCAAAGCTTCATGGAAGGATGTCGTTCCCATTGTGGCGCAGTGGTTAACGAATCTGACTAGGAATCATGAGGTTTCAGGTTCGATCTCTGGCCTTGCTCAGTGGGTTAAGGATCCAGCATTGTCGTGAGCTGTAGTGTAGGTCGCAGATGAAGCTTGGATCCCGTGTTGCTGTGGCTCTGGCATAGGCCAGCGGCTACAGCTCCGATTAGACCCCTAGCCTGGGAACCTCCATATGCCGTGGGAAGTGGCCCTAGAAAAGGCAAAAAGACAAAAAAAAAAAAGCTTCAGGGAAGGAAAGAGAAAATCCACTATACTAGTGGTCTGGATGCAGGAAAAGCCGTGGTATTGTCTGTTCTGCATTTCAAGTACATGAGCATCTGCACAGAGGTTTGTGGAGATCTACGTAGTGCTGTATTGATAATTATCAAGTCCCATATTTTGCCTGTTTTGTTTGTTTTGGCTGCCCCTCAGCACATGGAGTTCCCTGGTAGCCAGGGACCCGATCTGAGCCGCAGCTGCAACCTATGCTGCAGCTGCAGCAACATCAGTTCCTTTAACCCTCTGTGCTGATCAAACTTACATCCTGGTGCTGCAGAGACACTGCTGATCCCCTTGTGCCACAGCAAGAATTCCTATTTTGCCTGGTTCTTAAAGCAGACTTGTATAAAACTGGTGTCTGAAACATAGCCCTGCTTTGGTCCCTTTTGGAAAATGAAGAAAATTATAATAGCTGAACATGACTATCTTTTTTAAATAAAAAGCTACATTTTGGAGTTCCCTTGTGGCTCAGCAGGATAAAGTCCCAGCATTGCCACTGCAGCAGCTAGATTTTATTTCTAGCACATTAATAAAATATAAAAAGGAATCAGAAAGACATGGCTACAAATAATTTATCAAATATTAGAAGAAGACAACCTGGACAATTTTAAAAGTTACAAAGGCAAGTAGTCTCCTTCCACCTAATGCTAGTAAAATTAGTCTAGTAAGTCTGCTTATAGTAAGGAGCTTTGGGGTGCTTCGAGTCCAGTGAACATTTTTTTTCTTTTCCCCAACTTTTTTTTTTTTTTTTTGCTGCACTCGAGGCATGCAGAAGCTCCTGGGCCAGGGATCGAGCCTGTGCCACAGCTCCAACAAGAATCACAGCAGTGACAATGTCAGATCCTAAACCTACTGTGCTGCCAGGGAACCCCTTCAACTTTTTATTTTGAAAAAAAAAAATGAAACATGGAAAAATGGAAGAAATAGTAGGATGGACACCCAGCAGAAATGTGAAGTTGATCTTTTGCCACACTTGCTTTCTCTCCATATATAACCTAAGCAGCCACACGTTTGTACACATGCATATACACATTCTTTGGTTTTCTTTGTTTTCAGCCACACCTGAAGCATGGGGAAGCCAGGGGTCAAACCCATGCACAGCTCAAATGAGAGCCACACCTGTGACAATGACGGATCCTTAACCCAGTGACCCACACAGGACTCCTTTTTGGTTGGTTTTTTTTTTTTTTTCGGTCTTTTTAGTTCTGCACCTGTGGGATATAGCAGTTCCTAGGCTACGAGTCCAATCAGAGCTGCAGCTGCCAGCCTACACCACAGCCACAGCCACAGCCACAGCCACACTGGATCCTTAACCCACACAGCGAGGCCAGGGATCAAACCCGAGTCCTTATGGACACTAGTCAGGTTCATTACCGCTGAGCCACAATGGGAACTCCCTGGTTTGGTTTTTGGCAGAGTCACTCATATAGGAAGACTGCAAACATGGTGACATTGTAATGGCAGATACTTTTCTTGGCTGATCAGATGGCCTTGCATCTGGCCATAGTGGTTTCATGGCAGTTTTTATAGTTTTAAGGAAAGAATGAAAGGAAATTTGCAGGGTATGAAATAACTGAGGCAAACAAAACTAAGAGAAATACCAAGTGAGTGATGGAGCTTTTAAAAAAATTGGTATACATGATCTATATTGTTGTGCAACTTGTTTCTTTTCACATAATATATCCTGGACCTAATTTCCTATCATATTTAAGGATAGATACATCTGCATTTCTAATGTAGTATTCCATTGTGTGGCTGGCTGGAGGATATGCAGGACAGAAATATAAATATTTAAGATGTCTCCAGTCCACTCCTTTTCAGTTTTGTGAAATGCTAATCATTGAAACATTGAAAAGCTAAATGTTGTACTTCTTACTCAAGTTAATAAGACGGGAAGCTAATGTAGCTGTTTCCACGGTGTTCACTCCTAGAGTTAACTCCTGTCCAAAGCAACAAGTAAGTGTTGGCCCAAACACAGTACTTTTATTTATTTATTTATTTATTGTCTTTTTAGGGCCGTACCCATGGCATATAGAATTCCCAGGCTAGGAGTCCCCTGGTGGCTCAGTGGGTTAAGGAACTGGTGTTGTCACTGCTGTGGCTCAGGTGACCACTGTGGGGCAGGTTCAATCCCTGGCCCCGGAATTTCCACATGCCATGGGCATGACTGGAAAAAATAAATAAATAAATAAATAAATAAATAATAAAAAAAACAGAAACTAAAAAAAAAAAAGTTCCCAGGCTAGGGGTTGAATCAGAGCTACAGCTGCCGGCCTACACCACAGCCACGGCAATGCCAGCTCTGAGCCTCGTCTGAGAACTAAACCACAGCTCACGGCAACACTGGATCGTTAACCCACTAAGCGAGGCCAGGGCTCAAACCTCCGTCCTCATGGATACCAGACAGATTTGTTTCTGCTGTGCCACGATGGGATCTCCTTCCACAGTACTTTTAAATCAGTTAACAAGAGTTGCTTATGCAGCTCTGCCAAGTGGAGCCGGCCGAGAGGGAGACTTCTCCCCCACTTGCTGCCCAGGCCTGGACACCTGGCAGGCCTGGGCACCCGGGTGCACATGGCACAATCTGCTTTTCTGAACAATAAGGATAAACTAGTAGATTGTGAGCGGTATTTTAGAGAAGCATCCAACGCCCAAATCCTTGAATCATAAAACGGCGGGGAAAGTCTGGACTTGACTCATCTTCTAAGGATCTTCCCCTCCCCCGTTTCTCATGTTTCATTCCAACCCACCAGCTTCCAGAGTCTCCCTGTTTTATCCTAAATGCAATGCTCAGTTCTCAGAAGTCAAGAGGTTGCACTGTCAGCCTCCTGAATTCTGTCTGGGGTCACGGTTACTGTCACTTCCCTTTCACTGGTGTCCTGAAGGCTCACGGCTCTAGGATGGCAGCATCACAAACAAATCAGACGGTGGACCCTGAATTGCTGCGTGGAGAGTAGCCCAACTCACAATGACTACCACATGCTTGAGAAGTAAATTTTCTTTTGGTTGAGACATTAAGATTTCAGGACTTATTTGTTACTACGAATAGATTTCCCTACCCTAATTTAGAAATCAAGAGGCAATTCACAGAAACACAGATACCAGTGCATATACAAAACCCACTCAGTCTCACCGGACAGGCCAACTGCTATTTTTTTTAGCCATCATAACTGGCAAGATTTTCATTTTCTTTTTTTCTTTTTAGGGCCACACCTGCGGCATAGGGAAGTTCCCGGACTAAGAGTCAAACCGGTCAGCCTATGCCACAGCCACGGCAATGACCTACACTGAAGTTTGCAGCAATTTGGGATCCTTTGACCACTGAGCAAAGCCAGGGATCAAAGCCACATCCTCACCGATACTAGCCGGATTCTTAATCCACTGAGCCACAATAGGAACTCCAGGTTTTCTTTTTCTTAATCAATGCTTAATCATGTCAAATGGTTGAAAAAACACTATACAAAATTTGAAATCATCTGTTTAGAGTAGAATGGTGGTTGCCAGGGGCTGAGTGGGTAGAGGAAACGGGCAGATGTTGGTTAAAGGGCACAGACTTTGATTTATAAAATGAGTACGTTTTAGGGATCTTATGTACAACATCATGACTATAGTTAATAATAACGTATCCTTGAATTCACAGACATAGAGAACAGACTTGTGGTTGCGGGGGGAGGGGGGAGAGCGGGAGAGGAGGACTGGGAGTTTGGCAAACTGTTATATATAGAAAAGATAAACAGCAGGTCCTACCGTTTAGCATAGGGAACTATATTCAATATCCTATGATAAACCATAATGGAAAAGAATACAAAAAAAAGAATATAGGAGCTCCTGCTGTGGCGCAATGGGATTGGCAGCAACTTGGGAGCGCTGGAATGCATGTTTGATCCCCAGTCCAGCACAGTGGGTTAAGGACCTGGCCTTGTTGCAGCTTCAGCTTAGGTCTCGACTGTGGTTTGGATATGATCCCTGCCCCAGAAGCTCCATGTGCCAAGGGGTGGCCAAAAATGGAAATAAGCAAAAAGAATACATATATATATATATATATATATATATATATATATATACATATATGTATGTATGTATAACTGAATCACTTCACTGTACAGCAGATACTGACATGAAAGTATAAATCAACTATACTTCAATAAAACAAACTTTAAAAAAATAATGTACACCTGGAATTTACTGAGGGAGTAGATTTTTTTTTTGCTTTTCAGGCATAAAAAGCCCACAACATATGGAGATTCCCAGGTTAGGGCTCGAACTGGAGCTGCAGCTATCGGCCTATGCCACAGCCACAGCAACACCAGATCCAAGCCGCATCTGTGACCTACACCACAGCTACACCACAGCTTACAGCAATGCCAGATCCTTAACCCCCTGAGCGATACCAGGGATTGAACCTGCAACCTCATGGTTCCTAGTGGATTTCGTTTCTGCTGCACCATGATGGGAACTCCTGAGAGAGTAAATTTTTTTTTTTTTTTGGTCTTTTTGCCTTTTTTACGGCCACTCCCGCGGCATATGGAGGTTCCCGGGCTAGGGGTCGAATCAGAGCTGTAGCTGCCGGCCTACGCCAGAGCCACAGCAACACAGGATCCGAGCCACGTCTGCGACCTACACCACAGCTCATGGCAACGCCGGATCACTAACCCAGTGAGCAAGGGCAGGGACCGAACCCGCAACCTCATGGTTCCTAGTCGGATTCGTTAACCACTGAGCCACGAAGGGAACTCCCAGAGAGTAAATCTTAAGCGCTCATTACACACACAGATAACTGAGATGATGATATGTTAATGAACTTGACTGCAGTCATCATTTTACAATGTAGACATAGATCATCCTGTTGTACACTTTAAATATACATGAGTTTGTCAATTATAGCTCACCAAAGCTGAGGAGAAAAATAATCTGTAACTCTACATCCCAGGAAATCATGTTGTGGGAGAATATTTATTAATGGTAAAATGCTTATGCTATAATATAAATTTTAAAAATATTAATTTTGTAAAATATATTTATGTGTATATTCCAACTGTATACAGATGGAATTTTAACAATGGTTTTCTTCCGGAGATCAGGAGCATGAATGAATTTTAGTTTCTTAAAGTTCTGTGTTTTCTGGAGTTCCTGTTGTGGTGCAGGGGCAACGAACCCAACTAGTATCATCCATAAGGACACAAGTTTGATCCCTGGCCTCGCTCAGTGGGTTAACAATCTAGCATTGCTATGAGCTCTGGTGTAGGTTGAAGACTCAGTTCGGATCTGGTGTTGCTGTGGCTGTGGTGTAGGCTGGCAGCTGCAGTTCTGATTCAACCCCTGGCCTGGGAACTTCCATATGCCATGGGTATGGCCCTAAAAAGACAAAAAAGAAAAAAATTCTGTATTTTCTATTTTTTCTACAATATTATATGCATTACATTCGAGCACAAAACATTAGACCATTTAAATATATAGAAATATTCATTATATATAAAAACATAGGAGTTCCTGCTTTAGTGCAGCAGGTTAAGAATCCAACTGCAGCAGCTCAGGTTTGATCCCTGGCCTGGCACAGTGGGTGAAAGGATCCAGCTTACTGAATCTGCGGCTCTGGCCCTGGGGAACTTCCATATGCCCTGGTGCAGCCATTAAAAAAAAAATCTATATATAAGTGTATACACACGCACACACACACATACACACACACATGATTAATGCCAAGATAAAATATGCATAAAAGGCCATGGAAGCACAAAAATTTTCTACAGAGACTGAGGTCTTTTTCTTTCTTCAATCTTGGGCCGTTTAGTATCACAACAGAAACACTTTCCCAGTCGTGTCTCTGGTTCCAGCCTCCCAGCTGCTCTCCTCCGGCTGCACTATTCCCTGGCGCTGAGCCTTAAGCTCTTGCCAGGTTCTTACTCTTTCTCTTTAACTAGAGTGGGACCCCTCTGCTACCAGGAAAGGTTGCTTATATCCCCCTCTATTTCCCTGTGTACTTGTAGACAGCTCTGCACAGATTCATTACTCAAGAAGTGTGTGAAGTTGTGTTGGTTGATTTATCTTCATTTTGTGTTGGATGATTCATTCCAGTCTTCTTGACATTTTTCAATCCAAACAATTCCATGAGTGATAATTTTATCCTTTCATCTTCTGTCGGATGTATACATATATATCTTTCAGTTTCTAGTTGATACTGAAAGATTAAAAACCTCTCTGCGCCACACATTGTCTTGATTCTTCAGACTTGTTTTAATAATTATTGCTGACATTGCAAACGGGCTTGGAGAAAATTAGCTTGCATCTCTTTGTCTGGAAATGATTTATAAGAAGTTTGTTTTATAACTACAGCACACAGCTTAATTATATTTGTGCCCTTAGAAATATCTTGATCCTTTTGTCTTAAATCATTTTCATAAGAGAAGACCATGATCTTTACGGGACAGATGCTGAAATTGTAATTCAGAGGTACAGGAATGGAAATGAGTGGTGTGTATATGTGTGTGAATTTTTTCCTTGTTTCTTTCTTTCCTACCCCATCTTCATTACAAAATGCCAGAGAGGAGTGATTCTCAATAGATTGGGGACAGGGATAGTGATAGGTCAAAGAGATTTTTCCTTGGGTTTAGGGCTCACCCAGGTAATCTAGGATAAGCTTATCTGGAGATCCTTAACTTGTATCTGTGCGGGCAAAAAATGTCACCTGCCCCATCAGTAAACAAAGGATGTTGTAACCATCAAGCCAGCAGCCACTGCAGCCGTGCAGGGTGTGGACTATGCAACTGAGGGAATTCAGGATGGAGAAAAACAGGATAGCCCAATAGTTAAGGTGCCGCATCAAAGGAACGATTTCAAGGAGCCCAGACTCCTTGCATCTCCCCATACAAAAGCACTACATTAACTTGAGATGTCCGGTTTTTCCTTAATTAACAGTAATCTTTTGATGTTGTGACTGCCTGGAGGGTTTTGTTTTTTTAAAAAACAAACAAACAAAAAAACCACTTCTATATATCCTGAATCCTCTCTTAACTCTTTGGAGCTATCTGAGAGGCTGCCTCCTGAGCTAAAGTTCTCAGCAAGTCCACCGAACAAAACATAATTTACCACTTTTAGGTTTTGCTTTGTTTTTTTTTCATTCAGCATCTGCAAAGACCCTTTTCCCAAACAAGGTCACTTTTACCCTTTCCAGGTGTCAGAACACAGACATATCTTTTGGGGGGCATGATCTTTTGTGGGAGAAGATGAGACATTCTGTTCTGAGACGTATGTTAGAAGTCCTAACGATGCTGGCAGTTGGATATACAGGGTCTGGAATTTATTGGAGAGTCCAGGCCAGAGATATAAACTTGGGGGTCACCAGTTTACAGAAGGGACTTAATGTTATCCAGCCAAAGGAGGTCACCAAGGGAACTAGTGTTTACAGAAAAGAGATGTCAAAGGACTGAACAGGGAGCCCAGGGAATAAAGAAGAACCAGCCAAGGAGGCTGAGAAGGAGCAGGAAGTGAAGTCATATCAGCGTTTCACTGGGACCAAAGCTGCTCAGGGGCCCTAAGTTTCAAAATGAGAATTGACCATTGGATGCCCGGGCTTGGGATTACAGGTGAACCTGACAAAAGCAGTTTCAGTGAAATGATGGGCTGGCTTCCAAAGAAAAGGAGAGGAGAAAAGTTGGAGAGAATGAGTTCAAACAGTTTTCTCTTATTTGGCCGCCAAAAGATGGAGAAATGTGCGAGTGATTGTGGGGTGGGGGATGGGGCGTCCAACAAGGAGCTTTTATGAAATGGGGGAAATAGCATGTTGTACGCTGATGGGGGAAAAACCCGATAAAGATGAAAAGACTCTGGAATAGTCAAGACAAGGGATGCACAAGGGGAGGGCTGGCTTTTGCCAGGAGCACAGAATAGCCCCTTGATAGCAGATGAGAAAGCCGAGTACAGGAAGAGCTCCAGGTAGATGGCAGAAGGGCTGGCTTCTGTTTGACGTGTGAATGAATTACATGAACTCGAAAACTTGCCACCTATAGTCATAGCTATTCTCAAAAAAGGAATGGATTTTTTTTTTTTTTGCTTTTTTGGGGCCACACTTGGGGCGTATGGAGGTTCCCAGGCTAGGGGTCATATCGGAGCTGTGGCAGCCAGCCTATACCACAGCCACAGCAACGCAGGATCTGAGCCTCATCTACAACCTACACCACAGCTCACAGCAACGCCAGATCCTTAACCCACTGAGCAAGGCCAGGGATCGAACCTGTATCCTCATGGATACAAGGCAGATTCTTAACCCTCTGAGCCATAAAGGGAAATCCTTTTTAATTTTTTTTCCTTTTGCTTATTTATTTATTTATGTCTTTTCAGGGCTGGACCCGCGGCATATGGAGGTTCCCAGGCTAGGGGTCCAATCGGAGCTGTCGCCGCCGGCCTACGCCACAGCTACAGCAATGGGGGACCAAGACACATCTTCGACCTACACCACAGCTCACAGCACCGCCAGATCCTTAACCCACTGAGTGAGGCCAGGGATCGAACCCACAACCTCATGGTTCCTAGTCAGATTTGCTAACCACTGAGCCATGACAGGAACTCCATATTTTCTTTTTTAAATTTTATTTTTCTTTTGCTTTTTAGGGCCACACCTGTGGTGTATAGAGGTTCCCAGGCTAGGGGGGTGAACTGGAGCTGCAGCTGCCAGCCTACACAACAGCTACAGCAACATGTGATCCGAGCTGCATCTGCGACCTACACTACAGCTCACAGCATTGCCTGATCCCTGACCTACTGTGCGTGGCCAGGGATCAAACCTGAAACCTCATGGTTCCTAGTTGGATTCGTTTCTGCTGTGCCACAACGGGAACTCCTCCTTTTTTCATTAAAAAAAATTTTTTTTAACTTCTTACACATTTGGTAAAAACTATTTCTTAGATGATTTTGAAAACTGCTGTATTTCAATATCTGTTTTCAGGTTACTTTCAATATTTCAGTAAAATAAGTACATTGCTCGGAGGGGGAAAATGTTTTATTTAATAAAAAAATGAATAAATATCAAATGCTGAAGAATAAATTGTCATTCCTATGATGTTTACATTCCATTAATGTTATGTTTCAATAGTTTGATTTTTATTTTAATAACACAATTACTAGATATGCCTATGTAGATAACTTCCAAATAATCCAAACTGCTACTTTAAAAAACTAGTAACACTCATCAAATTATCTCTTTACCTAAGGACAAATTACCGTTTTAATTCCCCATCAGATCTTCAATAGAAAAATTTAAACCCAGTGTCCATCTAATTCTAAGAATGTAGAGAACAACTGGAAGCACTCAAGGATTTCATCATCTCTTCTAACAATCATAAACTTATACACATCCTTGGTACAAGGGGCAGGGATTTTTCACACACTTATAAAAGTGTAGGAGTTGCTGCTGTTGTGGCCCAGTGGTAACGAACCTGACTAGTATCCATGAGGATGCGGGTTTGATCCCTTGCCACGCTCAGTGGGTTAAGGGCCCGGCGTTGCCATGAGTTGTGGTGTAGGTTGCAGACACAGCTTGGATCTCGCATTGCTGTGGCTGTGGTATAGGCTGGCTGCTGCACCTCTGATTCGACCTGGGAACTTCCATATGTCATGTGTGCAGCACTAATATATATCTTAATTTCATTCCTATTTCTCCTTTGTCAATAAAGCCAAGGCTTCTCTTAAGGTCTGTGAGGATAAATTTTTAAATTTACCCTCTGTGAGGTCTTGATCTTTAAATAATTCTAACAGAAGACCTAATAGACATTTCCCCTAAAGAAAACATACAGATGGCCAGCAGGCTCAAGAAAAGATGCTCAACACCACTAATTATTAGAGAAATGCAAATCAAAACCACAATGAGGTATCACCTCATACCAGTCAGAATAGTCATCATCAAAAACTCTACCATGTGTAGGAGAGGGTGTGGAGAAAGGGAACCCTCCTAACACAGTTGATGGGAATGTAAATTGGTGCAGCCACTATGGAAAACAGATGGAGGTTCTTTAAAGAACTAAAAGTAGAACTACCATATAATCCAGCAATCCCACTTCTGGGTATTTATTCAGAAAAGGGAAAAACTCTAATTTGAAAAGATACATGCAGACCAATGTTCACTGCAGTTCTAGTTACAATAACCAAGACATGGAAGCAACCTAAGCGTCCATCAACATAGGAATGGATAAAGAAGATGTGGTGTGTAGATATATATATATATATATATATATATATATTTGACGATTACTCAGCCATAAGAGAAGGAAATATTGCCATTTGCAGCCATATGGATGGACTTAGTCAATTGGTGTCTCCTTACTGCCCTCGCCTGGTGAAAAGTGGGGACTGCTGGGAAGGGGAAAAAAAATAGCCTCTACCCAAATTATTTTTTGGTTGGTTGGTTGGTTTTTACTGAACTAAAGTTGACTTACAATATCATGTTAGTTTCAGGGATACAGCAAAGTGATTCAGGTATACATATATATATATATATATATACATGTATATATATTCTTTTCAGATTCTTTTCCTTTATAGGTTGTTGTAAGATTGAATATAGTTCTGTGTGATACAGTATATTCTTGTTGTTTATTCCATATACAGTGATGTGCATCTATTAATCCCATGCTTCTAATTTATCCTCATCTACCCCTTTGATAACCATTAATTTAATTTCTCTGTTGTGAGTCTTTCTGTTTTGTAAATAAGTTCATTTGTATTATTTTTTAGATTCCATGTATAAGTGACAGCATATAATATTTGTCTTTCTCTGTCTGGCTTACTTCTTTTAGTATGATAATCACTAAGTCCATCCCATTCTTGTAGCGGTTTTTCTCAGAAAGATAATCTACCAGAGGCCAGATACTTCATTTCAAACTATGATTAAGTGCGTCTCCTGAAAATCTTTGGCAATCCAATTGACAAGTTCAAGGTCAGGTTCCAGGCATGGGATGAGCAGTTTGAGGGGAATAAGAGCTAATGAAGGAAGGCCTTCTTAATTCTTAAGAGAATTAAGAAGAAGAAACTAGGAGTCTGGGAAAGGAGGAATCGTGGACAAAGAATAAAGAATCCATCGAAGGAAGCCAAAAAGCAGTCCCTTTTCCTTTCTGCCTTGGAGAAAATAGGCAGCAGCTAGTAATTCTGAGTCCCGGCCTGCTTCTCTTCTTGACTATAGCAGTTTCACATTATATAAAGGCATCATGAAGAAATGAAAACATGTTTATGAGCTGAGACATTCTGACAGTAACTCTTTAAAAGAAACAAGAAATGAGAGAGGGAAAAAAAACGATGAGATACAAAGTCAGCCATCTGTAGATATTGGATGGAAAAGAGATCTTACAGAAATAATTTCTAGTTCTTGTTTTGTTTTGTTTTTGTCTTTTTGCCATTTCTTAGGCCGCTCCTGTGGCACATGGAGATTCCCAGGCTAGGGGTCGAATCGGAGCTGTAGCCACCGGCCTATGCCAAAGCCACAGCTACACGGTATCCGAGCCTCGTCTGCAACCTACACCACAGCTCACGTCAACCCCAGATCCTTAACCCACTGAGCAAGGTCAGGGATCGAACCCACAATCTCATGGTTCCTAGTCGGATTCATTAACCACTGAGCCACAACGGGAACTCCAGAATTTCTAGTTCTTACAGACACTATGGAAAACAGTACAAAGGTACCTCAAAAAATTAAAAATATAACTACCCTATGATCCAGCAATCCCAATTTGAGGTACTTATGCAAATAAACTGAAATCTGGATTTTTGAAGAGATACCTGCACACCCATTTCACTGCAGCATTATTACAATAGCCAAGATATGGAAACAACCTATATGTCCAGGATGGATGAATGGACAAGGAAGATGGGGTATATACATACAAAGAAATGTTATTCAACCTTAAGAAAGAAGAAAATCCTGCCATCTGCAACAACATGCCAAAACCCTGAAGGCATTCTGCTGAGTGGAATAAGCTAATCCCAGAAGGACAAATACCACCTGATACCACTTGTACGTGGTATCTAAGAGTCCAACTTGGAGTTCCCATTGTGGCACAGCAGAAATAAATCTGAATGGGAACCGTGAGGTTGCGGGTTCGAATCCTGGCCTTGCTCAGTGGGTTAAGTATCTGCTGTTGCCGTGAGCTGTGGTGTAGGTTGCAGACGAGGCTCAGATCCTGTGTTGCTGTGGCTGTGGTGTGGGCCCGCGGCTATAGCTCCGATTTGACCCCTAGCCTGGGAACCTCCATATGCTGTGGGTGTGGCCCTAAAAAGCAAAAAAGTATAAAAGAGTCAAACTTGGAGTTCCCTCATGGTGCAGCAGGTTAAGGATCTGGTGGTGTCACTGCAGCAGCTTAGGTCCTGCTGGGGCACAGGTTCCATCCCTGGTCTGGGAACTTTGACATGCCACCAGCGCCTCCTAATAATAATAATAATAATAATAATAAAGAGAGTCAAACTCATGGAAGCATGGAGGAGAATGATGGCTGCTGGAGGCTGAGTGGGAATGGGAGAGGTGGGGAGTGGAGAGATGAGTCCAAGGGTACAAAGTTTCAGATATGCAGGATAAACATAGCTCTAGAAATACACAACACAGCAGAGTGCCTGTAGCTGACACTGCTTCATTGCATATTAAAAATTTGCTAAGGGGGTGGATCTTCTGTCCTGTCCTTATTTCCCTGCCCCACCTTCTTCCCGCCCAGGCCTCAAAGAGATAGAGTATGGGAGAAAATTGAGAGGTGATGGTTTCCCATTACACATCTCCAAACCCATCAAATTGTTAAAAAAAAACAAAAAACAAAACAAACAAAAAACTAGCTTCTTTAGAATATTTATTTATTTATTTGTCTTTTTCAGGCCATGCCCAAGGCACATGGAATTTCCCAGGCTAGGGGTCGAATCAGAGCTTCAGCTGCCTACAGCACAGCTCACAGCAACACCAGATCCTTAATCCACTCAGCAAGGCCAGGGATCAAACTTGCATCCTCATGGATACTAGTCAGGCTTGTTACCTCTAAGCCATGATGAGGGGGGTTCCCAGAAATTTAAAATTATACTAGACCATGGTTTAGACATTTCATGGAGTCATTTACTTCCTACACTTTTTAAAAAATGACCAGCCAAACTGAAACTGACAGCAGTTATGACTTGAACTGGATTGGGACTTAAACCCACAGTTTTTAAATTAGAATCACTCACCTGGTGCCTGGATTTACTGAGGTTCATGAACTTTGCGCATCAGCACAGAAGGAATTTAGCAAGTGACAAAGTGACAGGCAAGAAATAGATTTGTTGGAGTTCCCGTCGTGGCACAGTGGTTAACGAATCCGACTAGGAACCATGAGGTTGCGGGTTCGGTCCCTGCCCTTGCTCAGTGGGTTAACGATCCGGCATTGCCGTGAGCTGTGGTGTAGGTTGCAGACGCGGCTCGGATCCCGAGTTGCTGTGGCTCTGGCGTAGGCCGGTGGCTACAGCTCCGATTCAACCCCTAGCCTGGGAACCTCCATATGCTGCGGGAGCGGCCCAAGAAATAGCAACAACAACAACAACAAAAAAAAAAAAAAAAAGAAAAGAAAAGAAATAGATTTGTTAAGATAGGATGCTTGTGAGAGATGCAAGCAGGTGGCCAAGGAGGTTCTGCCCCGAGGATTATGTGGGCTAAGTTTTATGATCCAAGGGGAGGGGCGGCTGGGTGGAAGGGGTGGGGAGACATCTCTTTTCTTTCTTAAAGAGTAATAACTTCTCCTTGTTATCCGGTAAGAGAGTATTTGACCCTATAAGGTCAAACTAGGACTCAGTGCTTCATGGTGCTTATTCAAATCAGCGGTAGGGTGGTCTTTAAACTCCTGCCCTTGGTCTAAACCTGAATGTGGGTCTCACCCCATCCCATGCACAATAAATAACCTGAGGCAAATCTTGTGCCTCCACTAGTCAAGCAAGCCTGCCTCATTCTGATGGCTCTCTTGAGCAATTATTAATTTACAGTGATCTCCCAAAGTTCCAGAAGTCTCCCTCTCCATCTGTGGTCCCTTACTGGGACCTCCACAATCACCTGTGTAAATTTCCTACTCCATCCCTATCAAAACTCTAATATTTCACACTGGATTCCCACTAAATTAAATGCTCCTTTTGGAAAGCACATGTTATCTCAAGGGCTGAACATTTTGAATGTCTATTCCTTTAGCAGCTCAGTGGAAAGATCAGTCATATATAACTAAGCAGGGCCTTGTGGGGCTCCTGGGCACAAAGGCCTTTCTATGTCCCCATTTCTTTGTCTTTTTTTTTTTTTTTGCTTTTTAGGGCCTCACCTGCAGCATATGAAAATTCCCAGGCTAGGGGTTGAATCGGAGCTACAGCTGCTGGCCTATGCCACAGCCACAGGAACACAGGATCCAAGCTGCACCTGCGGCTACACCACAGCTCATGGCAATGCTGGACCCCACTGACGAGGCCAAGGATTGAACCCGCAACTTCACGGTTACTAGCCAGATACATTTCCGCTGTGCCACAACGGGAACTCCCCCTATTTCTTGTTCTTAGGAAATGGGCCTCATTCAGCCTCCATAACCTTCCCTGAGTTCCTAGCGACAGGTTCAGACAATTGCTGATTAAGGAAGGAAGGAGATGCAAAGACAAGGGAGGAACAGTCAAGAAACAATAGTACAGACTTGAGGCAGAATCCTGGTTCCCTCTCAAGGAATACGCAATAATATAGGCATCTTATACACCTAAGAGAAAAGTCATATTCCTTATGCTTCTTTGAGAAATGAATACTTTGGTTTTTTTATTTTTTAGCTTTTTAGGGCTTCACCCACAGCATAAGGAGGTTGCCAGGCTAGGGGTCCAATCAGAGCTATAGCTGCCAGCCAACACCAGAGCCACATCAGATCCGAGCCAGGACCACAGCTCACCCAACACCAGATGTTTAACCCACTGAGCGAGGTCAGGGATCAAACCTGCAACCTCATGATTCCTAGTCAGATTCCTTTCCGCTGAGCCACAAGAGGAACTCCAAGAAATGAATATGTTACAATTGAACAGCTTAGAGTCCTTCCTGGTCCTTATCCCTGGCTTAATAGCACCCTAAACACAATCACCCACAATGTAAAGATTAGGTATCTGGAGCACAACTGCCTGTGGGTTAAAGATCATTATTAGCACATGATGTTTTTCAGGAACTTGCCAGCTTTGTTCCAGTCTTTGCTCAACATGCCCTTTCGGCAAGTACTGTTATTCCAGGCAATAACCCAGGACACCACCATCATGATCATGCCAAGATCACCTGACTCCAGCTTTGATGACTAAGATCCCTCTCCAAAGAAAGATGAATGCATGTGTGTCCCAAACCTGATGACTGTCTGAAAACCTCTTTTTCTCCTTTTGACAGTAAAACTCCTCGCAATTCTTTCCAAGGGGGAGCACAATCTTTAAGGCATTAGCCTGCTGTGATCCCCGCCCCCGCGCCCCCTTTGCTTGGAAAAACAATAACGCTATCTTTGCCTCCTCTACCCAAAACTCTTGTCTCTGTGTTTCAATTCGGCACCGTAGACAGAGGCCAAATTTCAGCAGCGCGTAGAATAAAATACATCGAAACTATGCAGTTAAGCATGTGAGTTATGTTCTGGCTCGATTTCTTCTTGAGTGATCTTAACCCAGTGACTGAGCCCTTGAGGACCAGTTTCCTGCTCTGTGCGATTGGGATGATATTTGGGATCTTCTAGAAACAGGGCGCTCCGGATGGAAGTGGCACTGCGCCTGGCCGCGGAGGCGGAGCACTGGGATCCGGGTCCGCTCCAAGCCCCTCCTGCCACGCCACGCGGAGGCGGGGTCGCCAGCAGAGTTAAATGGGGCGGCGGCCTGGCCGCCTGGGGTCCCCACCGAGGCCATGGAGAGAGGCCGCGCGTACACCCGTCTGAACACCTTGCTGCAACACCTCGGCGGCAGCTCCGCTGGGACCGTCGTATCCTTTGGGTGCGAGTGGTTCGAGCTGCAAGGGTGGTGGCTTTCAGGGAGAGTCTCATAGCCTCCGCACAGGCTCTTCTGGTGCCGTGCCCCGCACCCCAAACCAGCCCGGTGACGCTTGCATCTCTTCCTGGCTCTGGGGGAGGGCTGCTGCGTCCCCAGGAGCCGAGGCGGGAAGGCCTTAGAGGGGAACCTGCCCGGCCGGGGGCCTGTTAACTCCTGGCCCCAGCGACCGAAGGCCTCTCAGGGCCTCTGTTCCCCAGCTTGGGGAGGGGTGGGTGAGAAGCCGTCACCCATTGGGCCTGCCCTTGCTGCCCAGGCGCTTTCTCTTTTTTTCTTTTCTTTCTTTCTTTTTTGTTTTGCTTTTTAGGGCTGCATTTGAGGCATGTGGAAGTTCCTAAGCTGGCGTTCTAATTTGAGCTATGGGGCCTTTGCCACAGCCACAGCCGCGTAGGACACCTGATCCTCCTCTGTGACCTTCACCACAGCTCTTGGCGGTGTTGGATCCCTGACTGAGTGAGGCCAGGGATCTGACCAGAGTCCTCATGTATAGTAGTCAGGCTCATGACCACTGAGCCACAACAGGAACTCCCTGCCTTGTCACTTTCTGCACTGGGCCCTGTCTAATTGCCACAGAGGAGAGACCAAGACAGTTAAACAGGGGGGCAGAGCTACAGGAAGAAGCTGTGGCAGGATAGCAGGGCGGTTGCCCCCAGCTCTTCCTTCTCCAGGGGAGCACTCAGGAGCTTATACTGTCTCCTGAAGAAGGGCCAGGTATGCAGTGTCCACCCCAAGTCAATCCCCGGAGAATGTGTGCGCTACAGGTAGTGGATCCAGAGAGATGTCACTGTGAGACACATAAATCAAGATGCTTTATAGGATTGGTTATATTTGGCCTGCTCAAATTAAATGTTCTTATTCAGGGCAAACTTTGGGAAGCTTCACAGAAAACTGGGCCTGGGATTTTTTTCCTTAAGTAAGCGGATTAGCCTCTGTTCTTCGGTATTTAGTATTCTGAAATCTCTCCTAAGATGATTTTACTGGCTGTCTCCTTCCCTTTTTTATTGTTGCTCTCTCTGCTGAGTTCCAAGGCTTGATGTATCAGAACGGTTGTAAATGTTGTCCTGTCCACAAACATAAAGGGAAACCAAGTAATAATGTAATTTCATTTTACAGGGGACAAAACCTTCCTACAGAGGCTAGGACAGATTTACACTGCTGACTAAGGTCACTGAACGAAAAGCAGTGGTGGTCCAAGTGCAGTGCCCAGACCAGCAGCATTAAAATCATCTGGGTACTTGTTCGAAAAGCAGATATTCAGGCTCCTCTCAGACCTGTGGAATCAAAGTATTTGGAGGGGAAGCCCAGCAATCTGTTTTCACTTGTTTCTGATTCAAGTTCAATTGTGAGAACCACACTAGGTCCTGGGATTAGATATAACTGGAATTAGACTGTTTTCTGGGTTCTGTTTGTTACTACTTTTCAAATTTAATATTCTGATCCCACTGGACCTGTAATAGCGTTTCCAAGTCACAGTGTGGTTTTTTTCATCTATTTCCTAGAGCAGCACCGTCCAGTACAACTTTCTGCCAGGGGGGAAGGGTTCTCCACCAGCACTGCCCAATACGGTAGCCACTTGTGGCTGTGAGCACCTGAAATATGACCAGTGCAGTTGAGGAACTGCAGTTTTCATTTTAACTCATTTTCATGGACATAGCCAGATGTGGTGAGTGGCTCTGGGTATTGGACAATTCTGTCTAGATTTTCAGTGAGTGTGTGGCTTAAGCAGACTACTAGAAATTTTGTGGCAATTTCTTCCCAATCTTAACTGGTTCTAAAGAAAGGTGGTTTTGGGGATAAGGAATCATTTTTTTTTCTTTTTCTTTTTGGTCTTTTCAGGGCCACACCTGCAGCATATGGAAGTTCCCAGACTAGGGGTTGAACTGGAGCTACAGCTGCCGGCCTTCACCACAGCCACAGCAACGCAGGATCCGAGCTAAGCCGCATTTTAGACCTACACCACAGCTCATGGCAACGCCAGATTGTTAACCCACTGAGTGAGTCCAGGAATTGAACCCTCGTCCTCATGGATACTAGTCGGGTTTGTTAACCACTGAGCCACGATGGGAACTCCAGGAATAATTTTTGAAGCATCAAACATAGTGCAGGTTTTTTTTTCTTTCTTTCTTTTTACGGCCTCACCCATAGCATATGGAATCAGAGCTGCAGCTGGAGGCCTACACCACAGCCATATCAACTCAGTATCCAAGCTGCATCTGCGACCTACACCACAGCTCCACGGCAACACCAGATCCTTAACCCACTGAGCGAGGCCAGGAATGGAACCCAAATCCTCATGGATACTAGCTGGGTTTGTAACCTGCTGAGCCACAACGGGAATTCCAGTTTTTTTTTTTTTTTTGTCTTTTTTTTGCTATTTCTTGGGCCGCTCCTGCGGCATATGGAGGTTCCCAGGCTAGGGGTTGAATCGGAGCTGTGGTCGCCAGCCTACGCCAGAGCCACAGCAACGCAGGATCCGAGCCGCGTCTGCAACCTACACCACAGCTCACGGCAACGCCGGATCGTTAACCCACTGAGCAAGGGCAGGGACCGAACCTGCAACCTCATGGTTCCTAGTCGGATTCGTTAACCACTGAGCCACGACGGGAACTCCTGTTTTTTTGTTTGTTTGTTTGTTTTTTTAATGACCAGCCAAACTGTTTCCAGTATTTTATTTTTCTTTGTCTTTTTGTCTTTTGAGGGTCACACCCGCGGCATATGGAGGGTCCCAATCTAGGAGTCTAATCGGAGCTACAGCTGCCGGCCTACACCTCAGCTCACGGCAATGCCAGATCCTTAGCCCACTGAGCGAGGCCAGGGATGGAACCCACAACCTCATGGTTCCTAGTTGGATTCGTTTCTGCTGCACCATGACAGAAACTCCATTCCCAGTATTTTAGACTGGATTCCCACTAGGTTAAATGCCTCTTTTGAATAGCACGTTTCTCCCTATTTCTAGAATAGAGCCTTTCCACTTTCATTCATTTAGTAGTGGAGTGGAAAGAACAGACGTATGGAATACAATAGACAGAAGCTATGAGGTATAGGATGGGCCAGGTCTTGGCTCAGCAGTTTTCTGCTGGGTGACCTTGGACCAGGTACTGAGCGCACTCCCCCAGTTTAGGGTTCCTGCCCTGTGCAGCAGGAAGATAACCTTGGGCTAACCTCCGTCAGGTTAATGAAAATGAAACAAAGGAAAATGAAACTAAGTACGCAGTTGTGCATCAGAGCTTATGTGTGTAATTAGTTTACACCACCACTATTTAGGTCTAGCCTTCCCTTGGGAAAACCAGTCTAGGGTGGACTTTCTAGAAAAGGCTGACTCCTAAATTTTACTTTAGTTGCCTTAATTCACATCCTAGACAGCTCATCCCACTTCAGGGGCTGTTTCTTCTGCCAAGTTCCAACCTCAACAATTCCAGTAAGTAGATCTAATTTTAATTTTTAACCATATAATGTATATAAAGGTTTTTTTTCCTAGTGGTAACTAGGACATAATCTACATGTTGCCTGATGAGAGTTTATTATACAAATCCTCCATTTCCAGGACTTATTCTAATTAGAATGATTGTGGAAGTTTTGAAGACCCTGTTTTGTTTTTTTTTTTTTTTGCTTTTTTTATTGGGGGAGAGGGGGCTGCAACCGCAGCATATGGAAGTTCCTGGGCTAGGGGTTGAATCGGAGCCACAGCTGCCAGCCTACACCACAGCTCGTGGCAACACCGGATACTTAACCCACTGAGCAAGGCCAGGGATCAAACCCTGTGTCGTCATGGATACTAATCTGGTTCTTAACCAGCTGAGCCACAACGGGAACTCAAAGGAGGAAACATGTCAGAAACTATATAATGTTATTTTTTAAAATTCAGGCATGGTATATCTCATTTAAATTAGCCTACAGTTTGGTCATTCTGATGTACTGGTTAGCATCTTTGGTTTATCTTAAATTACCTTTGACATAGAAGACACTACTCTCCATGGAATAGTCCGATAGAGCCATAACTCCAGTCTGGAGGAATGGACTGGGTGATGTGAAGATGTGTGTGTGCTATATACACTTACTTAGGTTTTTGTTACTTTGATTCCTCCTGTGAATGCATGAACTAAACAATTAAAAACATAAAATGCATTAAACTTGTTTCCCATCTGAAAAACTTTACATATTCATTATAGAACCAAATTTAAAATCAGGAGGAATTTAAAAAAAATCATCCATAATTCCATTAGATGTCATGGTGGGAACTCCAAAATTTATTTTTTATTTTATTTATTTTTGGTCTTTTTAGGGCCACAACCTGCGGCATATGGAGGTTCCCAGGCGAGGGGCCGAGTCGTAGCTGTAGCCACTGGCCTTACCACAGCCACAGTCATGCCAGATCTGAGCCGTATCTGCAACCTACACCACAGCTCACGGCAACGCTGGGTCCTTAACCCACTGAGCAAGGCCAGTGATCGAACCTGCGTCCTCACAGATGATAGTCAGATAGTCAGATTCATTTCCGCTGAGCCATGATGGGAAATCCTATTTTTTATTTTTTTAATTTATTTTTTCACCACACCTGTGTTATGTGGAAGTTCTTGAGCCATGGAATCAAACCCACACCACAGCAATGACAACCCCACATCCTTAACCACTAGGCCACCAAGGAACTCCTGCCCTTCATTTTTTTTTTTTTTTCAATGCCTGAGTCAGATTCCATTGAGTGGATACAGTATAATTAGTTATCTAACTTCAACTTCCATTAATTATATAACTGAATTATATAACTTCCATCTTTTGGCAATAGTTAGTAATGCTTGGGATTTAAAGTTTTGAAAATTTTTTCAGATTATATGCTTAAAGTTGTAGAAACAAATGTTGAGGGGAAGGGTATAAACATCTCTCACGTTCTTGAAACATATTGTTAGGTTGCGATTTTTATTTTTATTTATTTATTTATGTCCTTTTAGAGCCACACTCCCAGCATATGGAGGTTCCAAGGCTAGGTAGGGGTTGAATCAGAGCTCCAGCTGCCAGGCCTTGCCACAGCCACAGCAACGTAGAATCCAAGCCTCGTCTGTGACCTATACCACAGCTCATGGCAATGCTAGATCCTTAACCCACTGAGCAAGGCCAGGGATTGAACCGGCAACCTAATGGTTCCTAGTCGGATTCATTTTCACTGCGCCACAACGGGAACTCCTAGGTTGTGATTTTTTTTTTTAATCACTCAAATGAATTTATCACATCTGTAGTTGTATAATAATCATAACAACCCCATTTCACAGGATTTCCATCCCACAGCCCAAGCACATCCCCCCACTCCCCAAAATTTTATTTATTTATTTATTTAGGTCTTTTTAGGGCTGCACCCGAGACATATGGAGGCTCCCAGGCTAGGGGTCCAGTTGGAGCTACAGCTGCCAGCCTACGCTACAGCCACAGCAACTCGGGATCTGGGCCGAGTCTGTGACCTACACCACAGCTCCTGGCAACGCCGGTTCATTAACCCACTGACTGAGGCCAGGGATTGAACTGGCATCCTCATGGATGCTAGTCGGGTTCGTTAACCACTGAACCACAATGGGAACTCCTAGGCTGTGATTTTTAAATTGTACTTATGTGAGATTTCTTTTCTCCTTTAGGTATACTCGCGATAATAATGTTCTAAGCCTAGAACAGAGACAATTTTATGAAGAAAATGGGTTTCTTGTCATTAAAAATTTGGTATCTGATGCTGATATTGAACGCTTTAGGTACAGTAACTCTGTTTGGTGTTTTACAGAAATATGTGTTAGGCGTATATAATGGGACTATGAATAAGATTAGCTCGTGTGTGTTCAGATATTTTTCAGGAATTGGGTTTGTTGGGAAGTGGTGTCAGAACCTGGGTTCAACCCAGAGTGGCTGGCTTTAATCTTAATCCTATTACTTAACACTCTATGCCCTGGGCGGTTTACTGCACCTTCCCCTGACTGTTTTCTATCTGCAAAATGAGGGAAATAATGTACTCATGTCATATTTTTTTAGGACTAAATAGGTAAAAGAGAGAGTACTTTGAACAGGGCTGGACACTTAGTAGTGCTATGGAAGTGTGTGCTGTTTTATTCAGATAAAACCAAATCACCAGTATTTTCCCACTGGTTTGCTAAGCTCAGGAATAGCTGAATTCCAGCCTTGCAATCCAGAGGCAGGCCCTTCCAAGTTGGCCATTTTCTCCTTCCTTTCATCAGAACTATTCAGTCTGGGGCTGGAGGCCAACTTAATGCAGAGAAACCACCCCCAAACCTTCGAGTCCTTCCACAAAACAAGATCATGCAGGTGCTTGGGGCCAGCGGTGATGACATCATTTGCCAATTTAATTTTCTAGGGTTCAGTTTGAAAGAATCTGCAGAGAGGAGGTGAAACCACTGGGATTGATGCTGATGAGAGATGTGTCCGTCGGCAAATCTGAATATGTTCCAAGTGAGAAAACGGTCTCCAAGGTCCAAAATTTCCAAGAAGATAAGGAACTCTTCAGATACTGCACCCTTCCTGAGGTTCAAGAACTTCTCATGTTTTCTTTCTCTTTAACAGCCCACCTGCACCCCTGCCTCTGCAATCTTCTAATTTTATTTTTTACTTTATCTAGCCCCTTTCTCCTAGGGCCCTAGAGCTGTGGTGGATACTTGGCACTGTCTGGAGATATGTCTGGTTGTCATGCAGGAGGATATGTGCTGCTGGCTTCTAATGGGTAGAGGTCAGGGATGCATTCCTGAGGCCCAGGGATGCGCTAAGGCACAGAGTCACCCCTTCCCCCAAACAAAGAATTATCCATCCCAAAATATCAGTCGTGCCAAGATTGAGAAATCCTGCTCATAATTTTGCAAATTATTTTTGGTTAAGAAGAGCAGGAATTCTGTGGCGTTTCCACTGTGACGCAGCAGAAACGAATCTGACTAGTAGCCATGAGGACTGGGGTTCAATCCCTGGCCTCACTCAGTGGGTCGGGGACCTGGCCTTGGCTGTGAGCTGTGGTGCAGGTCACAGAAGAGGCCCGAGTCCCACGTTGCTGTGGCTGTGGTGTAGCCTGGTGCCTGCAGCTTCAATTTGACCCCTAGCCTGGGAACTTCCATATGCCAGGGGTGAGGTCCTTAAAAAAAAAGAGCAGAAATTCTGTAGTAAGGAGAGAGAGCAAGCAAGAGGGTGTCTTTTTCACATTTGAAAATGGGGTGAAAGTGCTGAAGCTATTTATTATAAATCCTTTTTCTTTTTGTTTTACTAATCTGGTAGGTAGAGGTGTGAGTTTGTTTTGAAATTTAAACTTTTTTTTTTTTTTTTTTTTAATGATTAATCATGGAGTTCCCACTGTGGTGCAACAGGATTGCCCTGTCTTTGCAGCACCAGGATGCAGGTTCGATCCCTGGCTTGGGATAGTAAGTAGGTTAAAGGATCCTGCGTTACCACAGTTCCGGCTTAGGTTGCAACTGCAGCCTGGATCTGATCCCTGGCCCAGGAACTCCATATGCCATGGGTCGCCAAAAAAGAAAAAAAAAAAAAAAAGATTATTCTTTAAGAGTCATTCATATTTATAAAAATATCCAAATAGTATGGAAGGGCATGACATGAAAAGTGAATTAAGCTAGTTATCTCAGGTATCACCAAGCATATTTGTATAACCCCACCTATTGCATAACATGGGAACATACTGGTTGTCACCTTGTTTTGCCACCTGGAGATCTGAGCCATCTTTGCATATTAGTATCTGAGGATTTACTTTATACTTTGTAAACTACAGCAGAGTATTCCATTGCATACATGTACTACAGTTTATAACCACTTACTGAGAATGGTTTTAAAGGATACTTTGTATAAAGTACTTATTAGAAATTGTAACCCCAAGTGTTGTTAGAAAATCTGACTCATGAAGAAAGAAGGTACAGGTGAACCACCTGTGACATCGGGCCCCTTAGGGTGGCGATGGGGAGGGAATCAACCCCTCTGAACCATGCACTCTTCCTAACCTCAGGTCCTGATATGGAAGTGGAGGTCGTGTGGGTAGATCAAGGATAAAAAGCTTGAAATCACAGGCGGCTTGTAGTGGATTAAGCTCTATCAGGACTTTCATATTGCCTACCTCTCTAATGTTTGAGTCACCTAGCTGGTGGTTCATGCAATGATTTTTAGGAGCTAGGCATTATTTTAATAGCTAGGTACTTATTTTGATGTGTGTTAGAAAATGAACCAACACCTCAAACCTATGATTCCAAGAATATATTCCTTGAATATATTTCAGGATAAGATTAAGTAAAAGAAGTGAGTTAAGGTAATTGAGGGAAGATATTGGCTAAATATTTTGGGAAGCACTGCAAAGTAGTACAGAAACAGTAAGGATGGTTCTTAAATGAATGACTAGGGTTTAGAAAATACCAGCCTAAATGAATACCAAAAAAAAAAAAAAAAAACCCAAAACAAACTTATTAAAAAGGCATGCGGCCTGACTCCTAGGATTTTTGTAACATTTCAAATGTTTCATACTCAAATTGCCAATACTCCTTACACATGAGAGATCAAATAGTGAGAAAGCAGTATAATGTGCTTCATTTTTGGAGTCAGACAGTATTGGAGTTTGAATGCCATCTTTTTCACTTAACTGGCTTTGCCAATTTGGGCATCTTATTCATGTGGGATGTTCATTTCAAAAGATTATTATTATTATTACTATTATTATTTTGCTTTTTAGGGCTATACCTACGGCCTATGGAAGTTCCCAGGCTAGGGGTCTAATTGGAGTTGCAGCTGCCAGCCTACACCACAGCCACAGCCACACCAGATCCTTAATCCACTGCGCGAGGCCAGGGATTGAACCTGCATCCTCATGGATACTAGTCGGGGTTTGTTACTGCTGAGCCACAAAGGGCACTTTCAAAGGTTTGTTAACGGGTGGGAACATGAACTCTGGAAGTTTATGGTAAGGCTTAAGAGAGTTGATGGGTATATAAAGCCCCTGGCAGGTAGTAGGCGTACACTGTTGAGTCCTTTCTGCCTGTTATCCCCTCCAGGTGGGTCTGATGTAGGAGGTGGCCCTCCCTGTCACATGCTCCCCCTGCAGCTTATTCCTCATAGTAGGGGTCTCAGCCACAAAGGCCATGTCATTGTGTTTAACATCTTTCTTTCCACCAGAATATAAACTCCATGGGGGCAGGGGCCTGCTTATCTTGTTCACTTTTATGTCCCCGTTTCCAGTCACTCTGCCTGGTTCACAGACCTAAGGAAAGAGTTATTGAATTAACGGCGCTGCCGACTATGAAGCAGTCTCTGAGCCTCTGCTCTCTCTCCCTTGGCCTTACTCATGACCCTGCAAAACTGTTGGGTCTTTTCATGGTTCCTTCAGTTTTTTTTTTTTTTTTTTAGGACTGCACCCTAAAAGGAGGTTCCCAGGGGTTGAATCAGAGCCATAGCCACTGGCCTACATCACAACCACAGCAACGCCAGATCCGAGCTGTGACCTACACCACAACTCACAGCCATCCCGGATCCTTAACCCACTGAAGGGAGGCCAGGGTCAAACTCGTGTCCTCATGGATACTAGTTGGGTTCGTTAACCGGTAAGCCACAACGGGAATGCTTTTTTTTTTTCTTCTTCTTCTTCTTTCTTTTTGAGGCCGCATCTGTGGCATATGGAAGTTCCCAGGCTGGTGTCGAATCACAGCTGCAGCTGTGACTTATGCCACAGCCATGGCAATGCCAGATCCGAGCCACATCTATGACCTATGCTGCAGCTCATGGCAACGCCAGATCCTTAGCCCAATGAGAGAGGCCAGGGATTGAACCCGAATCCTCCCAGAGACTATGTAGAGTTCTTAACCCACTGAGCCACAATGGGAACTCCTTATGGCCCCCTCTTACTAAGAATGTTTGTGAAGAAAAAGGAAGCTGCCTTCTCACTGGGCAACTTCCAACAGCATTGTTTAAAAGAAGAGTATTCCTGTCCTTTGCAGTTGATGTCCCATAGAAACTCATGTCTTTCTTGTAGAAGGAGCAAGAAGTAATTATTGCTTCCCAGCTGGCTCCACAAAGCCATTTAATTCAGAGTATTATAAACTTCTAATGATTTCCCAGTTGCTGACTTTTCCATGGTTTGTTTACAAGGTTATAAAATACTGATTAACTGTTTTAAGCTATTGCTCTCTGGGTTCTTGTATAGACAGGTGTACTTTGTGCCACGTGCCTGTGCCTCTGATTTCCCATGAAATTTTTCCCCCTCTTCCCTTAGATTCTGAAGTATGTGGAGTGCTTCACTGGACCCAATATTATGGCCATGCATACAATGCTGATAAACAAACCTCCAGATACTGGTAAAGGGTTCTTATTTGTTAACAAGAAGCAAAAACAAAAGAAAAAATGTTTCATTTACAAGTACATAAGGTTGATGTTCGGGTTATAGCAAAGCTACGAAGTCTTAAAATAGATTACATTACAACATGATTACATTATATTATTGAAGTATAATAGTGACTCTGATATTACCTGTAGAGTTATTCCTGGGTTTTCAGACAGCTGGCTCCTGGATGCAGTTTAATAAACATGACCAAGTCTACACTCCAGACTCCTGTTATTCAAAATCTCTAAGCTTTGTTACCCACTCTTACCCATGCCTGAGTGTGTGGATTCTGCCTTCCTGCTCTGAAGCCTTTGTTATTACTAACAAATTAAAACTTCTTATACATCAGATACCAGAGTAATTCCTAACATTTCCTGGGCTTGCTAAAATGCAGCTGCTAAGACCTCCCTCATGGAGAGACTGGTTCAGAAAATAGCACCCAGGAATCTGCATCTTACTACCCATACCCAGAGGTTCTAAGGCAGACGGCTTCTGGTTCACACTGAGAAATTCTGCTATTCCAGCAGCAGTAAATCAGCCTGCTTTGTGACCTTCATTTTGTACTTCGTCTTCCTCCCAGTGGCTGGGGGAGGTTTACCCGACAGGCCTGTAGCTTATCATCAAGGATTTGCCTCCATGGATGTCTTGCCTGGAGGGACCCAGTGGCCCCAGGGAGCCATGTTCTGAGGGCAAAACTACGGAAACGTGTAAATGTGGTCATAGTAGCTCTTTTCTACTCAGTGATTGTACACCAAATGCTTCTAGTTTGGTGAAGAAGCATCTGAGGCCTTTTATTTAGGTAGGTAATTTATTAATGAATATATTTTTGTATTAGCCACTTAGAAGGCTACTGAAGAATCTCAAATTTGACCAATATCTTTAATTAATCAAACTTTTTTTGTGGCGGGGGAATACTAAGCTCTGTGTCCAAACCAGTTGCAGAGGAATAAACCACAATAGAGGGAATGACATAGGTACAGCTTGTTAGAAAACAGTCTAAGTACTACTAGGCTACCAGAAAACCAGAAAGAAAGAGGATCTGGTGACTGTGCTGATTTGATGTTCCAATTTGGTGCTTTTCTGTTGAACCTAGTTTTCTTTCTTTTTTTTTTTTAGGGCCACATCTGTAGCATATGGAAGTTCCCAGGCTAAGGGTGGAATCAGAGCTGCAGCTGCAGGCTTACGCCACGGCCACAGCAACACGGGATCCGAGCTACTTCTGTGACCTACACCACAGTTCATGGCAACGCTGGATCCTTAACCCACTGATCGAGGCCAGGGATCAAACCCACATCCTCATGGATACTCTGTCGGGTTCTTAACCCACTGAGCCACAATGGGAACTCTGAGGCTGGTTTTCTTTAGCATTGTTTCCACCTGTTTAGTTTTGGCAGGGATAGGTCATTGTTCTGTTTTTTCAATCAGAGGACAATAATTCTGAGTCTCAAGTTTATTTATTTTAACACTAGCTTCTGTTTCAGGCAAGAAGACATCCCGTCACCCCTTGCACCAGGATCTGCACTATTTCCCCTTCAGGCCCAGCAATAACATTGTTTGTGCCTGGACGGCCATGGAGCACATTGACCGGAAAAATGGCTGTCTGGTTGTGTTCCCAGGAACTCACAAAGGCCCCTTGAAACTGCATGATTATCCCCAGTGGGAGGTAAGTCTGCCTAGAGGCTGAGTTTTGATCAGAACATTCTGTGGTTTTGATTTCACGTCAGTATACATAAGGAGCTTTGCCCCTGAGATGACATTTCCTTTCTTCAGAAAACGTTCTTCTAGGATTTGGAGTAAGAATCAGGGAATTTAAGGATGTCAGACAAAATGATGATGTTTGTTCTTGCAACAAGAGTCTGAAAGCCAACCAAAGGAGGGGACTTTGGTGGTGCTGTATAGGGTCTGAGATGATAAAGCATAATTGCAGAGGTGTGACACCAGATGTGTGTACCAAGTGCCAGGTGAGGCTCATACACTGAATGGTGGCTCTTGCAGTCAAGAAGGCGGGGTTGTCTCCTTCCATCTGGAGAGACCAGCAGAGAGAGCATCTGGGGAGGGCTGAGTACTCGTCCATTGCGCACCTGTTCCACGGTTTATCAGTTCAGCTGGTGATGCTGGAGGGCTGCTAAATGCTGTTGAGCCCATGAGTTATAAGATCAAATCAGTTCTTCAAGAGCCATAATCTTGTGGTCTGGCACAGAAGGTAGACTTCCAGAGGCAGAGAAACCAGAGGAGAGACGCTTAGCATTTTAGGTTAGGCAATAAGGTCTTAAAAGGCCATAATGGTGATTAGAATGGGAAGGGCACGTGTTGTTAAGGTAAACAGAATGGATGTGGTTCTGAAAAATGTCACAAAAAAAAAGGCTTTCAGAACTTTGGTGCCATTGAGTTAGAATTCTTGCACCGAGGATTAGTGATAAGTAAAAATATCTGGGTCTAGATTCTGATAGAAAATCTAAAATCCAGAAGCTGAAGTTTAGGGAAGGTGGTGCAAGGAACAGAAGTAGCTCTCACTGACTTAAGGTGAAGGGAGTATTTGGGAGCACTGCAGACACATGCTGAGGAAAGGCTGGCCAGCTCTGGGGGGCAGGAAAGCGGGAGTCCTCACTCATTGGGAACAGTTGGGGTGGGGCACCTGGTGTGGGCAGTTGAACCCTTACTATGTCTGGTCTCTTCGATCCTCTGCTCAGATTCAAAGTGGCTGCAGTGGGAGGTCAGAATGACTTATCTGGGTCACATGTCCACCTTGAGCAGGAGAAAAGGTCACTGGGTCAAAGTGTCAACACAGTACAGTAGGGAAATAATTCCCCAACAGGAATTTGGACTCGGATAGTCTTAGGAAGGGAAATGGGATGCTGCCTTCCAAAAACCCACGTAAGCTTGCAAAGTTTAAGTCATGTCTCATTTTAGTTTCTTCCATAAAGACAGAACCATTACCTAAAGCAATAACTAACTTTGCAAGTAGTTGTAAACACACACAATGTTTTAATTGACCATTCTTTCTTTACTCTGGACGTGACAATGAGTGGTTTTGGAGCTCAGGAAAATTGAGCATTTTCTCTCCCCCAGTTTGGGAGAATAGTTAGCTTCTCAGAGATATTCTAAGTTATAGAAGAAATGAAAAGTTCCAGGAGAATTTGAGGAGATCACATTGGGAAAGGTGGATTATGGGTTCGCTTGGAAAGGTGGTCTCCTGCAGGAAACGCAGAACTGATCTGGATCGTCATTTATAAATCAGCAATGAAGGGTAGGTGGAAATCCCAAGTTTTTCATCTCTTTTAAAAAATCCATGATATTATCACTATTATTATTGTTTTTTTTTTTTTTTAAGGGCTGCATTCATGGCATATGGAGGTTCCCAGGCTAGGGGTTGAATCAGAGCTGTAGTTGCTGCCCTATACCACAGCCACAACAATGCCAGATTGGAGTTAAGTCTGCAAACTACACCACAGCTCATGGCAACGCTGGGCCCTTAACCCACTGAGCGAGGCCAGGGATCAAACCTGTGTCCTCATTGATACTAGTCAGATTTGTTTTCCACTCAGTCACGATAGGAACGCCAAAAAAATCCATGATTTTAATGTCAACATGTGGCTTTCTGAAGCCAGACATCTGAGAAGCTTTTGTATACTCAAATTGTTTTCTTTTTTTAAATCTAATTTATTTCTCTCTTTCTCTTTGAAGAACTCAGAAAATCTGTTTTTCCTGATGAATCACTAATAAAAGTTTTCATTATTGGGAGTTCCCATTGTGGCGCAGTAGAAATGAATCTGACTAGTATTCATGAGGATGCGGGTTCGATCCCTGGTCTTGCTCAGTGGGTCAGGGATCCAATGTTTCCCTGAGCTGTGGTATAGGTCGCAGATGTGGCTTGAATCTGGGTTTCTGTGGCTGTAGTGTAGGCCGGCAGCTGTGACTCCAATTTGACCCCTAGCCTGGGAACTTCCATATGCCACTGGAGCAGCACCCCACCCCCCCAAAAAAAGCAAAAGTTTTCATTATTGACTTCCTCACATACAGACTTGGTTTCTCTCATGTATATTAGGGAGGAGTTAACCTCATGTTTCATGGGATCCAGGACTATGACAAAAATAACACCCGGGTGTACGTCACAATGGAGAAAGGAGACACTGTTTTCTTTCATCCTCTGCTCATCCATGGATCTGGTCGGAACAAAACTGAAGGATTCCGGAAGGTATGGATTAACCTCACAGCTCTTTCTGAAGATGAATGTGTTAGGAACAAAAATGTCACAGGGTGTTCCCACTGTGGCTCACTGGAAACGAATCTGACTAGCATCTATGAGGACGCAGGTTCAATCCCTGGCCTTGCTCAGTGGTTTAAGGATCTGGTGTTGCCGTGAGCTGTGGTATAGGTAGGTTGCAGATGTGGCTTGGATCCCGCATTGCTGTGGCTGTGGCATGAGCCTGTGGCTACAGCTCTGATTCCATCCCTAGCCTGGGAACCTCCATATGCTGCAGGAGCGGCCCTGAAACGGAAAAAAAAAATTTTTTTTAATAAATAAAATTCAGCAAATCTGACAGGACTGTGGGCTCACATCTCCCCATGATAACATGGCTGTTGATATGAAATATTAGGGGTTTCTTTGGGGCTGAAGCTTTCCAGTTTGTCTCCTTAAGGCCAAGGATTAGTTGTCAGATTGCATCATCCATTCATTCAAAAATCCATAGGCTCAACAAGATTGGTGTGTGAGACAAGAAGGCACTCTCCTCAGGGACACCAAACAAACAAACAAAGAAACAGACACCTGAGCAATCCAGTTAAATAATATTTTAATGCAGTAAAGTAAATCATAATCAGTGCCCAAAAATCCAAAGTGAGCACGATACCAAAATTTTTAAATATAAGCAAAATCAGACTCTCCACTACCATGACCCTCAGAACTGTGCAAATGGGGGATAGAGGCATGATGCTGGAAACAATGGGTTTAATACACTGACTTGGTAATTTTTCCTTTTTTCTCTTTTTAGGGCCACAGCCTTGGCATATGGAGGTTCCCAGGCTGGGGGTCAGCTCTGAGCTGTAGCCTCCGGCCTACACCACAGCCACTGCCACACGGGATCCGAGCTGCATCTGTGACCCATACCACAGCTCATGGCAATGCCAGATCCTTAATACACTGAGCAAGGCCAGGGATCCAACCCACATCCTCATGGATACTAGTTGGGTTTGCTACCGCTGAACCAAGATGGGAACTCTGGTAATTTTTCAGTATTTTCTAACTACATTAAAATTTGGGAAAATATTACCCATTACAGATACATAAAAGCATACAGGTAGGAGTGTGTGTTTTTTTCCCTTTTGTCTCAGGCCCCAGTGTGGCTTGGGATGCCACTGGGGCTTCCATGGGAAGTGGAGTTTGGGACTCAACTGCCTAGAAATTTGATATTTGGGGCAAAGTAGAAGGCGCTTCTGATGGGTGCAGTCCCCTTAAGATAACTAACCTGTGACAAGGGAGGTGAGTTTTAATTATTGCCTTGCAAGTTAGATTTGTTTATAACTTTTTCAAGAACAGAGAGTGCCAAGGAACTTCCAGCCACATCTTTAGAAGGAAACTAGATGCATATTGTAGGTGAATGCTCTCAGACCTTAAATGTCCTTTTTGTTTTTTGGTTTTGTTTTTTTTTTTGTTTGTTTTTTTTGCTTTTTAGGGCCGTACCCACAGCACATGGAGGTTCCCAGGCTAGGGGTCTAATTGGAGCTACAGCTGCCAGCCACAGCCACGCCAGATCCGAGCCACCTCTGTGACATACACCACAGCTCACAGCAACACCGGATCCTTAACCCACTGAGCAAGGCCAGGGATTGAACCCACAACCTCATGGTTCCTAGTTGGATTCATTTCTGCTGCATCACGACAGGAACTCCTTTTGATTTGAGAGGAGTATGCTTGTATTATTTTCCTTCCAAGGAGTTTTCAGATTTTTTGCTCCCTGTAATCTGTAGTCACTGAAATACTAACTCATTACAAACTCAGTTGAGTAACTAACTTCTGTAGCTGAGAAGGTGATGAAAGACCCTGGTATACATTCCTTTGTAGGGTTTGGCAATATCTACTAATTAGAAAAATTAAATGCCAAAAAGTTAAAAGACTTCCTTCTTACATAATTATGTTTCCTGCCCCATATATACCTTTGGAAAATAAATAACACAGCTAGTGAAAAACATCTTGTAATTTCTCAATTAGCCTCACACTGGGGAGGAAAAAAGCAGCTGAGCCATCAAGAGAATGATTCAGGACAAATGAGAACGGCATTCAATCTCAAAAGTGAATAATAAGTGAAAGAACTAAGTTTCAAAAAGACTCCTTCCTTGGTTGCTGGTATCAACGGGATTTTTTTTTTTTTTTCTAACATGAATCGGTTCACTTTGCACAGGCAATTTCCTGCCATTTTGCAGCTTCTGACTGCAAATACATTGACGTAAAGGGCACCAGTCAAGAAAAGATTGAAAAGGAAGTTTTAGACTTAACCCATAAATTCTATGGTTTGGAAGGTGGCAGTCTGAAGGTATGTTTGTATGAAATGACAAGGTAAAGATCTTGATTGCTTTTTTTTTCTTCAGGTGCTCAGTAATACTCATGCATGATTTATCTTTTTAAATTTTATTATAGTTGATTTACAATGTTCTGTCAATTTCTGCCATACAGCAAAGTGACCCAGTCATACATATATGTACATTCTTTTTCTTACATTATCCTCCATCATGTTTCATCACAAATGACTGGATATAGTTCCCTGTGCTATACAGCAGGATCTCATTGCTTATCCACTCCAAATGCAATAGTTTGCATCTACCACCCCAAACTCCCAGTCCATCCCACTCCTGCCCCTTCCCCCTTGGCAACCACAAGTCTGTTCTCCATGTCTATGAGTTTGTTTCTTTTCTGTAGATAGGTTCATTTGTGTCATGTTTTAGATTCCACATACAAGTGCTATCATATGGTATCATTTGGTATTTGTCTTTCTCTTTCTGAGTCACTTCACTTCGTATGAGTCTTTAGTTGCATCCATGTTGCTGCAAATGGCATTATTTTGTTCTTTTTTAATGGCTGAGTAGTATTCCATTGTGTATATGTACCACATCTTCTTGATCCATTCATCTGATGATGGACATTTAGGTTGTTTCCATGTCTTGGTTGTTGTGAATAGCACTGTAATGAACATAGGGGTACATGGATCTTTTTGAATTGTAATTTTATCTGGATATATGCCCAGTAGTGGGACTGCTGCGTCATATGGTAGTTATATATTTATTTTTCTGAGGAACCTCAATACTGTTTTCCATAATGATTGTACCAGGTTATATTCCCACCAATAGTGAAGGAGGGTTCCCTTTTCTTCACACCCTCTCCAGCATTTGTTATTTGTGGACTTATTAATGATGGCCATTCTGACTGGTGTGAGGTGATACCTCATTGTAGTTTTGATTTGCATTTCTCTAATAAGTAGTGATGTTGAGCATTTTTTCATGTGCCAGATGGCCATCTGTATGTTTTCTTTGGAGAAATGTCTATTCAGGTCTTCTGCCCATTTGTCAGTTGGGTTGTTTTTGCTGTTGAGTTATATGAGTTATTTGTATATTTTGGAGATTAAGCCCTTGTCAGTTGCATCATTTGAAACTATTTTCTCCCATTCGGTAGGTTGTCTTTTTGTTTTTCTTATGGTTTCCTTTGCTATACAAAAGCTTCTAAGTTTGATTTGGTCCCATTGGTTTTTTTATTTCTATTGCCTTGGGAGACTAACCTAAGAAAACATTTGTATGGTTGATGTCAGAGAATGTTTTGCCTCTAGGAGTTTGTTCTCCTCTAGGAGTTTGATGGTACCTTGTCTTACGTTTAAGTCTTTTTTTTTTTTGTCTTTTTGTCTTTTTGTTGTTGTTGTTGCTATTTCTTGGGCCGCTCCCACGGCATATGGAGGTTCCCAGGCTAGGGGTTGAATCGGAGCTGTAGCCACCGGCCTACGCCAGAGCCACAGCAACTCGGGATCCGAGCCGCGTCTGCAACCTACACCACAGCTCACGGCAACGCCGGATCGTTAACCCACTGAGCAAGGGCAGGGACCGAACCCGCAACCTCATGGTTCCTAGTCGGATTCGTTAACCACTGCGCCACGACGGGAACTCCACGTTTAAGTCTTTAAGCCATTTTGAGTTTATTTTTGTGCATGGTGTGAGGGCGTGTTCCAGTTTCATTGATTTACATGCGGCTGTCCAGTTTTCCCAGCACCACCTGCTGAAAAGACTGTCTTTTTCCTATTTATATTCTTGCCTCCTTTGTCAAAGATTATTTGACCATAGGTGTCTGGGTTTATTTCTGGGTTCCCTATTCTGTTCCATTGTTCTTTATGTCTGCTTTTGTACCAGCACCACACTGTCTTGATTACCGTAGCTTTTTTTTTTTTTCTTTTTAGGGTCACACCCATGGCATATGGAAGTTCCCAGGCTAGGGGTCGAATGGGAGCTACAGCTGCTGGCCTATGCTACAGCAACTCAGGATCCAAGCCTCGTCAGGGATCAAATTCACATCCTCACAGATACTAGTTGGATTTGTTTCTGCTGCGCCACAACAGGAACTCCCTACTGTAGCTTTTTAATATTGTCTGAAGTCTGGGAAAGTTATGACTCCTGCTTGGTTTTTGTTCCTCAGGATTGCTTTGTCAATTCTGGGTCTTTTATGGTTCCATATAAATTTTTGCATTGTTTGTCCTAGTTCTGTGAAAAATGTCATGGGTAATTTGATAGTGGCTGCATGAAATCTTAGACTGCTTTCGGTAGTATGGCCATTTTAATGATATTAATGCTTCCAATCCACGAGTATAGAATAGCTTTCCATTTCTTTGATTTCTCTTTAATTTCCTTGATTAATGTTTTATAGTTCTCACCATGTAAGTCTTCACCTCCCTGGTCAGGTTTATTCCTAGGTATTTAATTTTTGGGGGTGTGATATTAAAAGATATTTTTATATTCTTTTTCTAATATTTCATTGTTAGTATACAGAAATGCAACTGATCTCTGAATGTTAATCTCATATACTGCTATGTTGCTTAATTTGTTGATCAGTTAAGTAGTTTTTGTGTGGAGTCCTTAGGGTTTCCTGTATACGGGATCAACCATCTTGGCTTATAAAACATGATTTTAGATTTTGGCACGTAAATTAATTGGAGTCTCGGAATGTGGCTTATCTATTGTTATGACTATTTTGGAGGGTTTTTGTTTTTGTTTTCTTTATTCAACTATTTGTAGATGCTAGGAATCTACTCTAGTGCATAGTAAATTGAAGTGTCTAATAAATTCATTGTGTTTGCATTACTTCCAGGATGTATGGACATGGAAAGGGCGCCTCGTGAAAGGAGAAAGAATCAGCCTTTGAAATAGCCCTTTGCTCAAACTCTTAAAGAAAACCAAGATGGAACAAAGTGTCGAAGGAAAATGTTTTCTCAATGAGATGAAGTAATCTTTCCTATCCACTTGTTAACAAAATCAAAGTGCATAGATCAAGTCCTAATTGCCGTGTATGGGTAATTTTGCAGTGGGGAGGAGTGACTTTAATGGATGTAAAAACAGTGAAAGTGAAATATCACTGTTTTAAGGAAAACTTGGAGTTGCAAACAATAAAGATGATTGATGTATAATTAAAATGTGTTACATCAGTTTTTCATTCAATTAGCTGTTTACCAGATCAGGAATTAATACTCTGAAATGCAGGGGTATTGAGTTTTGTTTGCATCCTCCCCTGAAAATCCCACTACCTCCCCAATTTTATGTCCTGAAAGACTTCTTTTCAAATCTAAAACAATGAATATTAGAGGCACAGTTAGTAAAGGGCCTAAGAAAAGCATTGAGGTCAAAATAAGGGTGGATACTCATGTTCTGACCCAGGATTCCTTCTGTGGTTTCTCCAGCCCAACCCCACTCCTTAAAAAAAGACTGGATCTTTCCAAATCTTTTTCTGTAAAGAAGGAAGACCAGGGTAACTTCCTTTGCTGTTTCTTTTTGGGCAGGGTATCTGAAAACCTTCAGCATTTATGAATGAAACCTAACCTTTTTCAAGGTCTAGGAAAAATTTTAGGTACTTTTGGTTTGGATTTCAAGTGGGCATGGACTGGGGGAATTTATTTTAATAGAGCACCGTATTTTTACACCAGCTGAGGGCAGCAAGGAGACACAGTTCTTATATTTGAAATTTTTCTTTTTTCTTTTTTTTTGCTTTATAGGGCCGCATCCATGGCATATAGAGATTTCCAGACTAGGCGCTGAATTAGAGCTACAGCTGCTGGCCTACACCACAGCCACAGCAACATGGGATCCGAGCTGCGTCTGCAACCTACATCACAGCTCACAACGATGCCGGATCCTTAACCCACTGAGTGAGGCCAGGGATTGAACCCACAACCTCATGGTTCCTAGTTGGATTCATTTCTGCTATACCACAGTGGGAACTCCCTATTTTAAAAATTTCTAGTTAAAACTTTAAAAAGAAAGAAAGAAAGAAGAAAGAGTTCCTTTCTTGTCATTCTGCTAATGCACACATTTTCCTAAATCTAACTTCACTGCTTCTGCTGATTTCTCTGTAAGGACACCCAATTTAAGCTCAGGTCTGGCTAGAAACTGGGGAAATAAGAGGATCCCTACCAGGACCTAAGGATTAAGGAATAATTGGAACTACAGAGTATATAAGGAAAGCCAGTGTAAACAGCATGTATGGAAATTGTTTTGTAATAATCTTCAAACTAATTTTAAATTTAAAATAAATTTGAGGAGTTTGCATTGTGGCTCAGTGGTAAGAAACTTGACTAGGATCCATAAGGACACGGGTTCGATCCCTGGCCTTGCTCAGTGGGTTAAGAATCCAGCATTGTCACGAGCGGTGGTGTAGGTCACAGACTCAGCTCAGATCTGGCGTTACTGTGGCTGTGGGTAGGCTGGCAGCTACAGCTCCAATTAGACCCCTAGCCTGAGAACTTCCATATGCTATGGGTGTGACCCTAAAAAGACAAAAATAAATAAATAAATAAATAAATTTGGAAAAAAAAACAAAAAAAACTTCAACAGGAAAACCAGATGGCAGAATCTGTCATTTCCCTTGTTTATTTTTGAGTGAATGCCAACTCCAACTAGTCATTCAGGAAACAATTCATTTCCCATCTTATCTGTGTCCCTTTGATCCGCTAGCTTATTTAACAAATAACCAAGCGTCTGCTCCTGAACTAAGTTCGTTTTGCCCCAGTTTGTAGAAAGGTTCTTTAAGCTGAAACACGTGAGAGTCCACAGGTTTGCAGCAAAGAGAGGAGACTGAAGAACAAAGTCTCAGATCCACCTGCTGGAAGGCAAAGGGCTCGGGGTACTTATAGGGGATGAGGCAGCAGAGCAGACCGAGGCGTGGCGGGGCGCGGGGAAGGGGGGCCATGGGGAGCGGAGATTAGAACAGGTGCGGTCATTACCGCTGTTCTGCGCAGGTGCGACTAAGCGTCAGGCCTCTGCGCACCATCTGGGGGTGGAGTTTTCAGCCCTCTGACATCAAAAGGTCACCGGAGAACACACGCGCACGCCCAGTTGGAGGTTCTGTGGTCCTGTTCAGTCTTAACCAGCTCAGTTGAACTACATACAGCGGACTCCAAGTTCTGGGGAAGCAACTCAGGCAAACATTTTATTGCTTAGGTTACATGCCACGTGGAGGATAGGCCAGTCTTTTGTAGCAACAATTAAAACGACCTTGATTAGGAGTTTCCGTCGTGGCGCAGTGGTTAACGAATCCAACTAGGAACCATGAGGTTGCGGGTTCGGTCCCTGCCCTTGCTCAGTGGGTTAACGATCCGGCATTGCCGTGAGCTGTGGTGTAGGTTGCAGACACGGCTCGGATCCAGCGTTGCTGTGGCTCTGGCGTAGGCCGGTGGCTACAGCTCCGATTCCACCCCTAGCCTGGGAACCTCCATATGCCACGAGAGTGGCCCAAGAAATAGCAAAAAGACAAAAAGACAAAAAAAAAAGACCTTGATTAAAACAACCTTGGAGGCAGGTGAAATGGCCTGACTAATGATTAGCCAGGGTTTCTCAGCTACTCCATGTAACAGGACCAAACACAGAAGGAAGACAGAAGCAGGATGAACTCAGGCTGCTTATTTTGTTTACAGGACCCTCTAGAGAGGTGGGAGCCAACAGCAGCTGGAAAATGAAGGGTGAGGCTAGGAATATCACCCATAGGTCTTGGCAGAATGAGGAAAAGCTGGCTTCAGTGTGGGTGGAAGGGGTTATGTTTATCTCGAGCTTAATCCAAAAAGAGTACATGAGGGCGCTCAGGGCAGAACAAAACAAATAGAAAGCATCTTCATCTCGCGTCTTCATCCGAGGCCACAAGCTGCTGCAGCCACCCACCCTCAACAATCCCTGAGAGGAACTCAGAGTGGAGATCAGGAATGGGGCACACTGTGCTCTGGGAAAAACTGGCAGAACAAGCCTTTAGATAGTTAGATATTTTTGGGAGAATATTTTATAAGCTCCATTCTTGCATCTCCTCATATCTAGAAAAGCACTAAAATCCTTCATGGTGATGACTGCTGGTTGTGACGAGCAGTAACTTCCATGAGACTAGCAGCAACCTTCTGCAAAATGTGTGCTTGATGGCCCATACCTCCTCTTTCACCCCAAACACACACATACTGACCTTCCCTTCCGCCTCTTTGGAGCAGATTCTCAGAGCTACTGAAATGCAGCTTGCTGGACTATAGTCCTGATTTGCCTCCAATAAAACTTAACTCACAACTCTCATGTCATACTTTTTTTTTTCAGTCAATACTCCTGTATGATATTTGAAACTAAGTGTAGGAAAAAACAGACACCTTTTCTCGTGGTATCTGCTTGGAACTCAAACCACAGATTAAATCAGTTTGAAAAGCAAAATACAGTAACATTTCCCAAAGCCAATTCTAGTAATACAGCTCCATGGTTCAAAACAGCTCAAATCTACCCGTGCAAAATCTTGTCTTACTGACAGGACCTGAATTAATCTCTCCTTCAGCTCAATTCCTGTATGTACAGTATATGCCACCACTTGGCGTTTTTTTGGTTATTTTTTGGGGGGGCCGCAACCTCAGAATGTGGAGGTTCCCAGGATAGGGGTTGAATCGTGAGCTGAAGCCGCTGGCCTACACCACAGCCACAGCCACGCCAGGTCCAAGCCACGTCTGTGACCTACACCACAGCTCACAGCAATGCCGGATCCTTAACCCACTGAGCGAGGTCAGGTATTGAACCTGCATCCTCATGGATGCTCATCAGATTGGTTTCTACTGAGCCATGAAGGGAACTCCCACCACCTGGCACTTAATGCATTTCCTGAAAATACGATTTTCCCACTTGTAAAAATTCTGCCTTCCCAAAGAGAAATGATAAGACCCTTGAAGGACCTGTCTATTCCTTTGGGCATCTGCTACCACTTACACTGGCCTCGCATGCAAGACCCTTGCCTGTTCAAGGTGAGCACCAAACTTAATTTTATAAAACTGTCCCTCTTATCTAAGAGAGTAGGTCCCTCTCACATAGACTTGGTCTGTACAGCCTGGCACCTCCTTCGGGTTCCTGATGTGTTTCTCCCTGAATGTTCCAGCCACTTCTGGCTCCACTGCACTCTTCACCAATACCTCTTTCATATATGGGGGGGGGGGGGGCAATATGTAAAAGGGGGTGGGAAAAGTAGTGACTGTAACGGAGAAGTTCAGTTACTCATCAGAAGTTCCACATGTTTGATTGTATTGAGGTTGATATCTATTTTTTTCAGCTGGATATTCTTTAACATTTTTTTAATTGTAAAATGCACATAATGAAGTTTCTGCTGTGGCGAAGTGGGTAACAAACCCGACTAGTATCCATGAGGATGCAGGTTCGATCCCTGGCCTCACTCCGTGGGTTAAGGATTCGGCACTGCCATGAGCTGTGGTGTAGGTCACAGACACGGCTTGCATCTTATGTTGCTGTGTCTGCAGCACAGGCCCGCAGCTGTAGCTCCCATTTGACCCCTAGCCTGAGAACTTCCATATCCCTAAAAAGACAAAAAATTAAATCAAATGCACATAACATGAATTTACCACCTTAATTTTTTTTTTCTTTTTAGGGTCACACTCATGGTATATGGAGGTTCCCAGGTTAGGGGTGGAATCGAAGCTGTCAGCCTATGCCACAGCCACAGAAACACCAGATCTGAGCCTTGTCTTCAAACTACACCAATGCTGAGGCAATGCCAGATCCTTAACCCACTGAGCAAGACCAGGGATCAAACCCTCATGGATACTAGTTGGGTTCATTACCACTGAACTCTCCATCTTAATTCTTTTTTTTTTTTTTTTGCTTTTTAGGGCCACACATGAGGCATATGGAAGTTCCTAGGCTAGGAGTCAAATGTGAGCTACAGCTGCCCGCCTAAACCACAGCCACAGCAACTCATGATCTGAGTCACATCTGTGACCTACACCACAGCTCATGGCAACATTGGATCCCCTGACCCACTGAGCAAGGCCAGGGATGGAACCTGCATCCTCATGGATCCTAGTTGGGTTCGTTAACTGCTGAGACAAGAAGCGAACTCCCCGACCTTAACCATTTTTAACTATACAGTCCAGCGGTATTAAGTATATTCACATTATTGTGCAACCATCACTGCCGTCCATCTCCAGAACTCTATCTCGCAAATCTAAAAACCCCACCTCCCCACTTACCAAGCCCTGGTACCACTATTCTACTTTTTATCTCTATGAATTTGACTATTCTAGGTTCCTCATGTAAGTGGAATCATTCAGTATTTGTCTTTTTGTGACTGGACTATTGCACTTAGCATACTGTCCTCGAGGTTTATATATGTTGCAGCATTTGTCAGAATTTTCTTTTTAAGGGAATAATAGTCTATTGAATGGATAGACCACATTTTCCTTATCCATTAATCCATCTATGATACCTGGATTGCTTCCAACTTGTGTTGACTGTGAATAAAGCTGCTCTGAACAGGGTGGAAAACTATCTCTTGGAGATCCTGCTTTCAATTATTTGGGGTACATACCCAGAAGTGGAACTGCTGTATCACATGGTGATTCTATTTAAAAGTTTTTGAGGAACCACCATACTGTTTTGCACAGCAGCTGTACCAGTTTACATCCCCACCAACAGCACAAAGGTTCCAATTTTTCCATATCGTTATTATTTTCTGGTATGTTTACAGGAGCCATCCTAAAGGGTATGAGGTGGTTCTCAATGAGATATTTTTGATCAAAGTAAAATTCTTAGCTCAGAATTGTAAGGACACCTGAAAGCTATGACTTTGCAATGACTCAGTGATGGAACCCATTCTGAGGAAAGGTAGATTTAAAGTAGAGGGTTTGATAAGTTAAGACAATGAGTTGTTATGTTGGTGGTGATGACACATTAACATGTTGCTTTCCATGTTTATGGGGAACCATGCTGATAAAGCAGAATAAGAGTTTTGGTTGACTTTAAGGAGGAATGACTTGCAAATGACTGAGGCAATTATCCGATGATCTTCCTCTCTGAAGGGAAGATGGTGTTCTATGCCTGGATGCTTTCTTGGCAAGACAGAGGGCTTTGGGGATTCTGGCCCACTTCCTAGCAAGTTAACCTCTCTGAGCTTGCTTCCTCATCTCTAAAGTAGCCACAATTGCAGCTGCCTTCTTGTGTGATCATAGGGAATAAACAGGATAATATACAGTGGTGGCTACCACTTGTGTTGCCCAATTTTTTTTTCAGGAATAAAGAATATAGACCCAGGAGTTCCCATCGTGGCTCAGTGGTTAACGAACGTGATAAGCATCCATGAGGATGCGGGTTCAACTTCTGGCCTTGCTCAGTGGGTCGGGGATCCAGAGTTGCCGTGAGCTGTGGAGTAGGTTGCAGACGCGGCTCGGATACTGTGTTGCTGTGACTGTGGTGTAGGCTAGCAGCTGCAGCTCCAATTCGACCCCTAGCCTGGGAAAGTGCTGCAAGTGAGGTCCTAAAAAGACAAAAGACAAAAAAAAACAAACAAAAAACCCATAGACCCAGGTGTTGGAAGTGCTGTCAGCTGACTTCCTTCAGCTGACCAGTCCCCTCAGGTATGGCCTCAGCTGCAGATCTGCCTGGGCCAAGGTCATGTCCCTTCCCCACATCTAATGGCTGGTCCTATGTGGGGATATGAAGGCTTATCCATATTAGCCCAACTTAGGACACTCTAAAGAGTCATCCTGTCTTCAGAACATCTCTCAGGGTGCCTGTTCCTCTGTACTTTGTCCATATAGATGGTCTCAATCTTTAATTTATTTTCTTTGGCTTTTTTAGGGATGGATTTGTGGCATATGGAGATTCCCAGGCTAGGGGTAGAATCGGAGCTGTAGCTGCTGGCCTACGTCACAGCCACAACGACACCAGATCTGAGCCATGTCTTCGACCTATACCACAGCTCACAGCAATGCCGGATCCTTAACCCAAAGAGCGAGGTCAGGGATCGAACCTGTGTCCTCATAGATGCTAGTCAGATTCATTTCCACTGAGCCATGACAGGAACTCTTTAAAATTTTTGATATCTAATAAAAAGCGATATGTTAAGTGGTTATCAGCATGTGCTTTTACTTGATAATAATGAGACTGAAGATTTTTCTTATCTTTTTAGGCTGTGACTGATCTGCTGAATGCTGGTCTTTTTTTAAGCCCAAGAGTAGACCTGAAAAATATTTCAGGACATATATCTAGACAAAACTTTCACTGAAAAGATAATGCACCCCTATGTTTATAGCAGCATTATTCACAATAGCCAAGACATGGAAACAACCTAAATGTCCACTGAAGATGAATGGATTAAGAAGATGTGGTACATATACACAATGGAATACTACTCATCCATAAAAAAAATAAACTAATTCCATTTGCAGCAACGTGGATGGAACCAGAGATGCTCATACTAAGCGAAGTAAGCCAGAAAGAGACAAATACCATATGATATCACTTATTTGTGGAATCTAAAATGTGGCACAGATGATCCTATTTACAAAACAGAAATAGATCATGGCCAAGGAGAGCAGATTTGTGATTCCCAGTGGGGAGAGGGAGAGAGTGGGATGAACAGGCAGTTCAGGGTTTTTGGATGCAAACTGTTGTATTTGGAATGGATGGGCAATGGGGCCCTACTATACAGCACAGGGAACTATGTGTGATTGGGTCACTTTGCTGTACAAGAGAAATTGAAGAAACACTGTAAATCAACTATACGTTAACGAGAAAGAAAAAAAAGATTTCAAATAGCCATGTCTGGCTGGAATGTCGGAGAGATTAAGCTCACTTTTCCCTTTTGTTCATCTCACACCTGACCCAGATGTTATCATTCTTGGCCTTGGGGTTTGAACAGAAAGCGGAAGCAACATGATGTCAAGTCCTAAACTCATTGAAGGGATGGGAGGGAGAGGGTGCAGAGTGATGTTCAAAATATGTAGCACATGCACCTTAATTAGACGCCATGTGTATAGGAAGGTGGCACATCCTGATGGCTTGTGAATTCCCTAAGCAGCAGGCACCTCATCTAGTTCCCTGGAAGCTGCTTGGGGAAGGGGCCAGACTCCACAAGGGTATTGAAGAAGTCTGGGTCTCAGTCACTGGACTTCCTATCTCAACTGAAATGGCAGTCCTCATGAGTGGCAGGTGCTGTCTGGGTCCTTCTGGCTAACATAACTGTGTTAGCTATTTCTGGAACAGCAGAACCCCTGTTCCCCTTCCCCAGTGCCTTGACTCTGAGTAACACCAAGGCACTTTTACACAACGTAGGTGGATGCCAGACCCTCAGGAATGACTGGGGTTGAATTTTCCACCATCCAAATGGATGGAATCTTGGAATCAAAATCAAGTTGTTTTAAAGGAAATAAAAAACTTCTGCACTTTTTGTATCCCAAGTTCATGGACTAAGATCTAAGCATATCTCTACAAAAGGGACTCTAGAAAGCCAGGAATAACAGAAACAGAATATGATGGAAGAGTTAAACAGATCAAATCATGGATGGGGGGCAAGGATAAATTAGGAGTTTGGGATTAACCTATACACACTACTATATATAAAATAGGTTATCAACAAAGACCATATGGTTTAACACAGGTAACTCTGCTCAATAGTGTGTAATAACCTATATGGGAAAAGAATCTGAAAAAGAATAGATATATGTATATGCAGAACTGATTCACTTCGCTCTACATTTGAAACCAACATAACATTGTAAATCAACCATACTCCAAGATAAAATAAAAATTAATTAAAAAAAAACAAGATCAAACACTATACTAACCTTCTTACAGGGATCATAGCATTGAACTTCCATCTGTGGTACCTTGGATACCCCGTCAGCCCAGATGGGATGACCAGGTGGCTTGTCCTCCACATCCCCCAACCCCCGCCTCATCCTACCTCACTGTAGTTACTACGTAACCACATAGCAATAAAGCACTACATAATTTATCACTATGTAAATTCTCTCTTTGTTCCAAAACCTGGAAACTCTTCACCTCATGATACTTCAGTCTTTGGCTAAGACATTATCTTTGACCCATCAATTCTATCTTCTTTAGAAGGATACAGTTGGTTCTGGAAGTTCACAGGGACAAAATTATTCCAAATAAACATGTCACCTTTGAGTTTTACTTGGTGATGCCATTATCCTGAATGAGACGGGTCTCACACAAGCTTTGTCATCTGTTAGGAATATGGTTCCCACCTCCAATCATCATCTACCCACATCTCAAACTCCATCCCAGCCATGGGTTTGAGGACCAAACCTCTTTCTACATGTTCTTTTAAAACTCAAATACCTCCAGAAATCTGGCATTAAATCCTAACATTTTAGTGGAGACATTTCCTCTCTATTGATAGGAGAAATGGAACAGCTCAGGTTGCTGCTATATTGTGGGTTTGATCCCTGGCCTGAGAAATTCCACATACCATGGGCATGCCCCCCCCCAAAAAAAATGGGGACAGAAAAGCAAAATGGTCATAGGAGGTGTTTAACAGTGACACAAAGTGACATAAGCCAAACCCGGCCTTTTGCCAGAGTGGGCACTGCGCCCACGTGCACTAGAGCAATTGCACCTGCTGCTAAAATACTGAAAAACTGTCATATCAGTGGGTAGACAGCTGTTGTCCTGAGCACCTCCACCAAACCCCCCATGCCCAGTGCTGCCTCTCCATCCCAGCTGCTCCAGTCTCTTTCCTGGGAGCCCTCCCTACCTTTTCCCCAAGCCAGCAACCAAAGGGGACCTGCCCCAGCACCATGGACACAACAAGCCTCACTGGCTATTCAACATCTCAATATCACTTGCTTCCAACAATCGTCAGGTGAACAACAAAAGCAAGTTTCAGAATACATTCTGCTACTGATTCAAACAGACAGCTGAGTCAGTCATCTAACTTGGTCTGATCATCTGAGAGAATTTCTCCTCTCTGTCCTTTGCCACCCTGCGGCAGGAAATGGTGACCTGAGAGCAGGTGAATCTTTTCATTTGATCCAGCCACAGGGTCCTTGTCAATGAGGGTCCCTGGACCTAGAATGCCAGGCTATAGGGGTCTGGTGGCTGCGTTTGCTTCTGTGTTGTATATACACAGAGAGCTCACACACTCTTTTTAGCCAACTGCAATCTTTTTTTTTTTTATTTTTCTTTTCACAGCCACACTAGGGGTCAAATCACAGCTGCAGCTGTAGGCCTACACCACAGCCACAGCAGCACTGGATCCAAGCCACACCTGTGACCTATGCTGTAGCTTGTGGCAACACCCGATCCTTAACTCATTGAGTGAGGCCACAGATCCTTGAACATGCATCCTCATCCACTATGTTGAGTTCTTAACCCACTAAGCCACAGCAGGAACTCCTGCAATTCTTAAACAACATTCATATTACGGATGAAAATCTGTTCCTACCTTGCCCTATGATAATTACAGACTTTCCAGTTTTTTTGTTTGTTTGTTTGTTTTTTTGTCTTTTTGCCATTTCTAGGGCCGCTCCCACGGCATATGGAGGTTCCCAGGCTAGGGGGCGAATCGGAGCTGTAGCCACCGGCCTACGCCAGAGCCACAGCAACAAGGGATCCGAGCCTCGTCTACAACCTACACCACAGCTCACGGCAATGCCAGATCCTTAACCCACTGAGCAAGGCCAGGGATCAAACCAGCAATCTCATGGTTCCTATTCAGATTCGTTAACCACTGAGCCACAATGGGAACTCCCTGCTGCATGTTTATAAAGTGATTTTAATGCACTTGAACAAAAGTTCCTGGTGGGTGTGTTTGAATGCTGACTAATCACTCCTAGGGTGCAGATTAAACTGAATTAACACACACTGATATTCTGTGTTGTTGATTATTTTGGAGTAACAGCTTTATCGAGATATAATTCACATATAACAGAACTGATCCATTTAAAATGTACAATTTAATGGCTTTTAGTAGATTCACAGATACACGCAACCATCTCCAGTCAATTTCAGAATATTTGCATCACCTCAAAAAAAGCAAGCCTGAATACATACAAATCTTGAGAACTGTTATTTCTTGGAACAAGGGGTTAGATAGGGAGAGAAAGAAATAGGACTTTTCTCATTTTTTGATTTTGATTTGAAGCAGGCAAATGCATTACTCATTCAGAAACTAAAGAAAAGGAATTCCCATCATGGCTCAGCAGGTAAAGAACGCAACTCGTATCCATGAAGGTGTAGGTTCAATTCCTGGCCTCGCTCAGTGGGTTAAGTATCCAGTGTTGCCATGAACTGTAGTGTAGGTTGTAGATGCAGCTCGCATCCCGAGTTGCTGTGGCTCTGGTGTAGGCCAGAGCTGTGGCTCTGATTCAATTCCATCCTTAGCCTGGGAACTTCCATATGCGGCTGGCGAAGCCCTAAAAAAAAACAAAAACAAAAACAAAACAAAAACAAAACAAAACCCAGAACCTAAAGTAAAATTATTTTCTTCTTCTTCTTCTTCTTCTTCTTCTTTTTTTTTTTTAGGGCCTCATGTGTGGCATATGGAAGGTCCCAGGATAAGGATCAAATTGAGCTGCAGCTGCTGACCTACACCATAGCCACAGCAACACAGGATCCGAGTTGTATCTGTGACCTACCCCACAGCTCATGGCAACACCAAATCCTTAACCCACTGAGCAAGGCCAGGGATCGAACCTACATCTTCATAGTTACTAGTTGGGTTTGTTTCCACTGAGCCACAACAGAAACTCCAGAAACTAAACTAAAATTTTAAATTAAAAAAATGAAAAGATATTAGAGTGACTCAGAGACTTGTCTGCCCTTCTGGGTTCTGCTGCTCCAGGTCAGGAGTTGGTAATCTTTTTGTACCAATGGCCAGAGAGCAAATATTCTTGGCTTCACAAGTTGTACTGTCTCTGTTGCAACAACTCAGGGAGGCAGCCAGAGAGACAACATGAAGGTAAAGAGGCATTGGCTGCGATCCTATAAAATTCTTTTTACAGGAGTTCCCATTGTGGGGCAGAAGAAACAAATCCAAAGAGCATCCATGAGGATGCACGTTCGATCCCTGGCTTTGCTCTATGGGTTGGGGATCTGACGTTGCCATGAGTTGTGGTGTAGGTCACAGATGAGTTTTGGATCCCAAATTGCTGTAACCATGGCTGTGGCAGGCAGCTGCAGCTCCGATTCGACCCCTGGAGACTTTCATATGCTGGGAACTTCCATATGCTGCAGTTGCAGCTCTGAAAATAGCAAAAAAAAAAAAAAAAATCTATTTACAAAAACAGGCGGTCTAACCGATTTGACCTGGGCTCTCATTAGCATGGTGTTCTCTGGATGAATGCACAGGGTCAGGAAAGCAAACAAGTCCTTTGTACCTTGGCAAGAAGCACCTGACCCAGTGGGAGCAGTGCTTTGGGATGATATCTCGCTGCTTCTTTAGGACAAAGAAGGTGCCATGAGCATGACCCAGCCCAGTGCAGAGTGGGGCTTGCTTCTGTGTATGATAGATGGCTGCTACCTTTTTTCCTTCTCTTTTTAAAAATGCATCCTTATTTTTTTAATTGAGAAAGAACTGACATATAAATATTGTACTTGTTTTAGGTGTACAGCAGTGACGGTTTATGTGGCGCCATAAATGACTCCCATAGTAGGTTTAATTAACATCCTCATTTTTTCTCTTGATGTGGCCCGTTTTTGTTTTTTTGTTTGTTTTGCTTTTTAGGGCCGCACATAGAGCTACAGCTGCTGGCCTCTGCCATGGCAACTCGGGACCTGAGCTGCGTCTTTGGCCTACACCACAACTCATGGCAATGCCATGGGAGGCCAGGGACTAAACCGATGTCCTCTTGGATTCCTAGTCGGGTTCATTACTGCTGAGCCATGAGGGGAACTCCAGATATGTCTCATTGTTAATCAAGATTAAGACTCACCCCTGAGGCATGTGGTGTACCCTGTAGCCCAGAAAGGTGTTGCTCTGAGGCGTGGTGGAGAAGCTGATATATTCACAGATTCCACTTAAATACATGTATCCGTGTCCCTCAGAAATCTTGGTTGCAAACAACAGAAATGGATCTTGACCACAGGCAACAGAAAGGGACAGTGTAGATAGGTTCTCCAGGGCTTGGAGACCTACTGGGCAGCCAGGAGCCCAGATGTGCAGTGGGCAAGAGCGCATGTGAGCGCATGCAAAGGGACAGGCTGGGCCAGTGACCATAGCGATAGGTGTGACCCCTCCCACCTCCACCCTAGACCCTGGGGCCCCTGCTCTGGAGCCAAGAGCTGGGGACAGAATGTGAGCCTTATGCCACTCACGGGCTGCCAGAGGGAGAGAGAGAGAGAGAGAAAATACAAGCCCTTCTGTTCCCTGTGTTTTGTGACATTATCACCTCCCTCAAGGCTGCACATCATGAAAGGTCTGGGACTGACTCGAAGCACAGGTTGCAAAGAGGAGGAGGTCAGCTCCAACGTCACTGTCTGCTACAACATGCACCCAGCTTGGACCCACACTCTGCAGTTCAGACAGTCCATGCAGGAGGACGAAACCCACTCCGAGCCTGATCAAGGGAAGGGCTGTGACACAGGATACCTCATTTGTGTCCTGACTCAGTCCTTTCCTAGATGTCCTGTCTTGGCCCTTACATGACAAGCTCATCACCCAGTACAAGGTCAGTCTCTGGGAAGCGCACGGCAGTTACCTGTCCTTCTATTCTGATGACGGGCAATGTTCTTCAAGCTGCAGTGGTGACCCATTATGGGGTCACTGAGAGTAATTAGTAGAAGCCTCTATTTCTAAATGAAAGAGATAACAGAATAGAGAGGAAAAAATGGGGAAGAAAAGATCAGAGAACACGTCACACGGCAAGGAAAAACAGTGTTTCCATTTTAAGTGTGCACATGTATTTTGGGTCACGACGCAGAACAGATTTTTTACTGGTGGATGTGGTCACAAAGCATGCAATCCATTAGTCAAGCTCATGACATACATGCTGTATTAGTGTGCTCAGGCTGCCATAACAAATACGCCAGACTGGGTGGCTTGAACAGAAAAGTTTATTTTCGTACAGTTCTGGGGGTCAGAAGTCCAAGATCCAAGGGTTGGTTCCTTCTAAGGCCTCTTTCTTTGGCTTGAGGAGGGTTGCCTTCTCCCTGTGCCTTCACATGGTCTTCTCTCTGTCTGGACCGAAACTCCTCCTCTTGCAAGGACATTGACTACATTTGCTGATAAGGACCTTATTATTTAGCCTTACTTACCACTCTAATGACCCTATCTCCAAATACAGTCACATTCTGAGATGCTGCTGAAGGTTAGGAATTTAGGGGAACACAATTCAGCCCATAGCATATATTACTGGAATTTTTAAGCAGCTGATGAAGGTGCAGGAGCTTCAGCCTGGCTCCAGTTTTTTGGGTTTTTTTGTTTGTTTGTTTTTTGGCTTTGCCTGCAGCATGTGGAAGTTCCTGGGCCAGGGATAGAACTAGCATCACCGCAATGACTTGAGCTGCTTCACATACAATGATGGATTCTTAACCCACTCAGCCACCAGGGAACTCCTAAAATTGGTATTTCCTGGGATAATTTATACTCCTAATAGTTTAGAGACAGCCAATATTTGTCACTGATTTGAGACAATTTTTAAAAATTGTGGCAAGGATGGTATGGAGGTCATTTTTAGAGGAAAGAAGGAGTTAGGGCCCAAAAGGATATAAATAAAAGACCTAACTTATTTCTGAGTCACCGATTTTGCGTCTTTCATTTCCAGAGCAAAAGGTATCGAAGAACATAGACTTTGGAGTTCCCCTTATGGCGCAGTGGAAATGAATCCGACTACTATCCCTGAGGATGCAAGTTCGATCCCTGGCCTGTTCAGTCAGTCAGGGATCTGGAGCTGCTTGAGCTATGGTGTAGGTCACAGACACAGATTGGATCCTGTGTTTCTGTGGCTGTGGTGTAGGCTGGCAGCCGTAGCTCTGATTCAACCCCTAGCCTGAGAACCTCCATATGCCATGGGAGCAGCCCTAAAAAAAAATAAAAAATAAAAAAAAGAACGGATAATTTTTATTAAGAAAATTTGCTTAGCAGTGTGTTCAGCTCCCAGAGTACATTTGGCTGTTTTGTGGAGTTTAACATATTTTCATATGTATTTCTTCACTGGACAAGCAGGATAGTACAGTGGAAAGATGATGAGCTTAAAGGTCATACAAACCCATATTTTATTCCTGGCTCTTAGACTAACTAGCTGTGTGACCTTGAATAAGTTACTTAACCTCTCTGGGTCTCTGTGTGTTCATTTGAAAAATGGAAGTAATAAGGCCTGTCACTGAAAGTAAAAATATCCAACTCGGTGGAACATCAGAAGAGATCACACAGTGTAGCAGCCATTCGACAAATGATAGGTTTTTTTTTTTTTCTTTTGTCTTTTTGTCTTTTAGGGCCGCACTGGTGGTATATGGAGGTTCGCAGGCTAGGGGTCGAATCGGAGCTGTAGCCGGCAGCCTACGCCAGAGCCACAGCAACATGGGATTGAGCCCTGTCTGTGACCTACACCACAGCTCATGGCAATGCTAGATCCTTACCCCACTGAGCAAGGCCAGGGATCGAACCCTCATCTTCATGGATGCTAGTTGGATTCCTTAACCACTGAGCCACGATAGGAATGCCAACAAACGCTAGTTATGATGCTTATTAATCCTCACAAATGTGAGATAAGAGAGTGAACATGCATTGACCCATTTTTTGGTTATCCACTCTCTGAAGAGTCACTTGGTTGGTCTGTGCAAGAGAAAAGACTGGAAACTCCAGGAGTTCTAATTCCGAGACCACACACTTTCTATCACACCACATTCAGAGTATCTCCTTATGCTCTTTACTCATAATCACAAAGGAAAACATGGGTTGTGGTTTATTTTCCTTGGCAGAACTCAGAGGATGTGTGACAGGAGGTATCTATCTGAACCCTGATTTCTTAAGCCTCAGAGCTGGAGGCAAAAGCTCATGCACTGACTTGGCTGGGGTTGCAACCCCAGGAGACAAGGGTGAGGGAGAGGAAGTGAGGCCAGGAGGGAGAGGGAACAGGAGCCAGGTGGCTGGTGTGAGGCTGAACGGGCTGCAGCTTCACAACCCAACAGTCTTTTGCCTGGTCAGGGGGACATCTATGGAGAGGCCCTGTTTAACCACTGCTGCAGGCGGAGCAACTTAGCTGCTCTTTTCCTTCTCCCAGGGCAGCGACACTACACCCTTCTGGGCTGTTATGGCCCTCTTTTGTAAAAGAGACAACTCAGTCACAGAAAGGTTAATTTTCCCAAGGTCACACAGCTACCAAGTGGTGAAGCTAAGATTTGAACCTAGTCAGGTTCTTGAGTCCTTGCCACTTAGTCGTTGGAAAAATGCATTAAGAGATCACAGATAACACCGTTTAAGTATTTTTAGGCTTTTCCGAACTTGGAAAGACTTAGAAAGGGGCACCCAGAGGAGTTCCCTGGCAGCTCAGTGGGTTAAGGATTCCGTGTAGTCACTGCAGCGGCTTGGGTCACTTCTGTGGCACAGGTTCAATCCCAGGCCAAAAAAAGGGGGCGTACCTGGATGAAGCCCTACCCACATTAGCATGACGTACCCCTGGCTTTTACTCCACGGCTGCTCATGTCAGTCCCAAGCAGCGAGGCAGGCCAGTCCTTCCTGCACAGAGTTTAGCACTGATTCTGGGGGCTCTGAGACCTTGCCCTGGGGATCTGGCCACTGGAGACATGGCTGACCTCTGAGGAAACATAGCTTTCTCTTCACCAGGTGCCTCAGAGAATCTCCTCCTACTCTTGAACCCACATTTCCTGGTCTTTGGCCTTTCCAAGACCAATGTGGGAGCTGAAGAAGCAAAATCAAAAATAAAACAGTCCCTGGCTCTGCTCAGGGACTCCCCCACTTTAGGGTCTCCCTCTGACAGGCTGGAGGCGAAATCACAGCTCCATTATTTACGTACCATGTAAGTTACTTAATACCTCCAGGCCTCAGTTTCTTTATTTGTAAGGTGGTCCTGAAGAATAAATAAGAGTATTAGGTATACTTCCTTTCTGCTCTGGTTATTTGTTGAGAAACCTATTCAGACTTGGTAAAGAAGTTCTTCAAAATGAGGTCCATGCTACCAATAAAAACAAAGGAAACTGCCCCCAGATCAGAAGAGGGATGCCTCAGACCAGCTTCAGTGAGGGTGACCCTTGGGCCTGTAATCTTGTGTTGGTCCATCGTCGCTCTGAGATAAAGCATCTTCCTCCAAAACAAAACCAATAAAAGCAAAAACATCCACAGACTTTCCATCATCCAGTGGTTGGAGGCCCTCAGATTGTTCTCATTCATTCCTCATAACTTTTTTGTTTAAAAAAAAAAAAACACCAGAGGAGTTCCCGTCGTGGCTCAGTGGTTAACGAATCAGACTAGGAACCATGAGGTCGCGGGTTTGATCCCTGGCCTTGCTCAGTGGATTAAGGATCTGGCGTTGCCATGAGCTGTGGTATAGGTTGCAGACGCGGCTCGGATTCTGTGTTGCTGTGGCCGCTGGCCGCGATTGGACCCCTAGCCTGGGAACCTCCATAAGCTGCAGGAGCAGCCAAGAAATGGCAAAAAGACAAACAAACAAACAAACAAACAAAAACCAAAAAACACCAGAGATACATATATAATATATATATAATAGGTGGTGATCTGTTTGTTAGTAGGACATTTTGCCTCATTAAATTCAGGTTCCTTGAAAGGCATGTGGAAAACTTGGCCAGGGGGAGTGAGAGTGAGATAGAAGGTTGGAAACTAGGACTTAATCGATGGCCAAGACAGCTTTAGGAGATCTGAGGCTGGCCAAAACTGTGACTGATCTGAGAAATTTACATATGTTCCTTCCACACTTCCTCCCTCAACCCTCCGAATGTCATTCCAAAGAGCCTCACAGACTCCCCGGTCACACAAACTCCCTTTCATACATCCTTGCACAGAAGACTTCACTCACACAAGCCCACATTCACCCACTTGTTAACACTTGTACTGTTCACACAGACCCTTTTTCATGCGTCCCCTCCACAGAGAAACCCAGACACCAGCCAACACTCACACCGCACGCTGGCATTCCAGTCCCTGTTCTCTCGCATTTGTCTGCACCCACTTCCTGCTTCTCTCGGCTTTCTTTCAAGTTCCCCACACATATCACCTTCAACAGGTTTTTAACTGAGTGACCATGATGGGATGGGCACTGTCGTGACGCCTAGGAGCTCTCAAGGAGCTCAGAGTCCCCTGGAGAAGATGGCCGGGGAGGGAGGAAAACCATGTAAAAATCTAAAGGCATGGGATGAGGCTAGTCTTAAAACTGAGGTGAGGCATGAGGAAAAGCAGGCACAGGGGAGAGAAGGAAAGACGAGGAAAGAGATGTCAGGAAAGGGAGGCATTAAAAAGGAGGAGCTTGAGACTAGCCTTTTTTTTTTTTGCTTTTTAGGTCTGCACCTGCAGCATATGGAGGTTCCTAGGCTAGCGGTCAAATCGGAGCTGTAGCTGCCGGCCTACACCACAGCCACAGCCATGCAGGATCTGAGCTGAGTCTGTGACCTACACCACAGCTCACGGCAACACCGGACCCTTAACTCACTTATTGAGGCCAGGGATCGAACCCACATCCTCAAGGATACTAGTCAGAGTTGTTTCCTCTGTGCCATGACGGGAATTCCCGAGACTAGTTCTGAAGAATTAGAAAGTCTCTGCCAGGAGGACAAGGAGGAGAAGGTTGTTCACCAAAGAGAAAATGTGACATATAACTCAGACAACTTTTGAAGAACTTCAAAGAGTGACAGTGCTGTAATAAAATTCTTTGACGCACCTGTTTATGAGAAAAAGCACTATCATTAAAATTGTTGCAGCAACTGTGGCAGCAGGACACAAAGGGCACTCGGAGATGCGGAATAGCCAGGTTTATTTAGGACTTGTGCGGGCTCAGAGGAGTCGCCTCTAGAGTCTGAGCACCAGGTCTTTGTTCTGGTGCTTTTATACAACACAGACCTCCCCGTCTTAAGGTTTTTCCCTACTGTTCAAGCAGTCCCGGCTTTCCCCCATGCCAGACAGAGTTCCTGCCTAAGAAAGGGAGCAAACAAGACAACAAAAGCAAAACTGACAAGCAGTGCTTGGTGCAGGGTTAGCAGGGTTGCTGGCAAGGACATTAAGTACACAGTTGCTACAAGTTTACAAGAAGGGTGGTATGTGGGGAGCAAAGCTGCTGACAGGCAGGTGGTTGCCTCCTCAGGCAGGGGTGGCGTGGGGGGAGGGGTCTTTCTTTAGTTAAAACTCTTACTTCAAAATGAAAAAAAATAGGAAGACTATTGCTCAATCTTGTCTCAATCTAGCAGTAAGAGTCATCCACATGCATGTGATCTAATTTGCAAAGAACGATTACAATTCAGGAAAGATTTAGTAATTAACATCTGTAAAGACACCATTTGTTGTTTACCATAGAATAGATAATAATTATGTTTTTTGACCAGTTATGCACTATTATTAATTTTAACAACAACTCAATCCTGGAAAAAAATTTAACACCAGGGACTATGATTTCAGACAAAAAAAAACATACTGGCAGAAAAGCATGATAGTGATAAATGACAGACTTACAAGCTTAAAGACATACTGTATTAGGAAAATACCTTGTGAAGACGTGGAAAGAAAAGGCCCTGGGGAGTTCCCATCGTGGCTCAGTGGTTAACGAATCTGACTAGGAACCATGAGGTTGAGGGTTCAATCCCTGACCTTGCTCAGTGGGTTAAGGATCCGGCATTGCCGGTGAGCTGTGGTGTAGGTCGCAGATGAGGCTCGGATCCTGCGTTGCTGCGGCTGTGGTGTAGGCCGGTGGCTACAGCTCCAATTGGACCCCTAGCCTGGGAACCTCCATATACCACGGTGAAATGGAGTTTTAACTAAAGAACAACCCCCTCTTGGCTAAGAAGGCAGCTGCAAGCCTTTCCAGCTGTGCTCATCACTATGCCACCCTTCTTGTAATAATGTCACAACTGTGTGCCCTCTGTCCAAGCCAGCAGCCCTGCTAATCAGGTACCCAGCATTGCTTATCAGTTCTGCTTCTGTAACCTTGCTTGCTCAGTTTCTTAGGGAGGAACACTGTCTGCTTGGGGATGGGGGGAGGTCCCGGATGCTTACATGGGAAAATCAAGACCTTGTAGTGTATAAAAGTTACTGAGAACAAAGACCTGGTGCTCAGACTCTGGAGGTGACTCCTCTGCGCCTGCACCGGTGCTGAATAAACCTTGCTTTTCCATATCTCCGAGTGCTGTTTGTCTCCTTCCACTGCCACAGTTTTTGCAGTTTCCGCAACAGTGGGAGCGGCCCCAGAAAAGGCAAAAAGACAACAACAAAAAAAGACCCTAGGACTTTGGCACTTGCTGTTTCATCCCAGGGGACTGGAAATAAGAATTCAAAGGGCAAAAGGAAAATATATCAAAGAAGCGCATTCTTAAATGCTCCATTAAAGAAGAGCCTTTGTTGGAGGCTTGCCAGATATGCATGTATACAGGCCACAGTGAATCAAAGAAACTAGATAGTACTTGAAGAATGACTGCTAATCTAGGCTTGCAAAATATCTAAGACTTTCCCAAACCCCTGGGGGAAAGGGGGTGAGATGGGAAATGTACATCCTAGGAGTGGCTGCTTGAAAGCAAGTTGCCAAATACTCCAGATGTTGTCATTGACATTCTTGTTCTCATGACCAGAACCTAAAGGGAGTTGGAGGAAAGGGTGTAATAGCCTTAAGCATAAACAATATAATCTTTCTCTGGAGGGTTAATCATTTATAGCATCTATGAACACAAAGGGTCTGTGCCTTGCATATCTGTAGCCTTGATCAGTAACAGTGTAAATGACATATGTGATTCTGTATGTACAAGGAAGCAAAAAATAGCAAATAAAAATCATGATCAGGCGTTAGACAGACCCCTGATCCTCACGCTACTTCTTTGTCTCTTCTTAAATCTGTGGCACCGCTGACTTTGAGACCTGAACAGCCTTGACTTATTTATTTTTAAAATGGCTGGTTGTGGCTATAAAATCACTATTGTATTTGGAGTCCCTTGAATATCTTTAAAGGGAGCAATGTAGCAACTTTACTGAAAAATGCTAATGACTATAATATGTCTAAAACTATTTGTAATTATTTAAACTTATAACAAAACTATGGATAACTTGGAGCTCCCATCATGGCTCAGCAGAACCGAATCCAACTAGTATCCATGAGGATGCACAGTGGATCACGCTCAGTGGGTTAAGGATCCAGCAATGCCATGAGCTGTGGTGTAGGTCATAGAGCCGCTCAGATCTGGCATTGCTGTGGGTGTGGTGTAGGCTAAGACACCACAGCTCCGATGAGACCACTAGCCTGGGAATTTCCATATGCCACATGTGCGGCCATAAACAAACAAACAAACAAACAAAAACTATAGGTAACTTAAAATATGTAAGGAGAATCATAGTTTTTCTAAATTCTTTTATAGCTTTTTTGTTTTTTTTTTTTGTCTTTTTGTTTTTTCTGGGGCCACACCCGAGGCATATGAATGTTGCCAGGCTAGGGGTCCAAACGGAGCTGTAGCCTCCTGTCTACACCAGAGCCACAGCAGTGCCAGATCCAAGCCGCATCTTCGACCTACACCACAGCTCACGGCAACGCCGGATCCTTAACCTACTGAGCAAGGCCAGGGATCAAACCCAAAACCTCATGGTTCCTAGTCGGATTTGTTAACCACTGAGCCATGATGGGCACTCCTAAGTTCTTTTAGAGGTTAATTGACATTTATAGATCATTACACTCAATAACTGCAGAAATCACTTTTTGCAAGTGAGCCCGAACTTTAATCAAGACACACCATATGCTATCATAAAACAAGTGTCAGTAAATTTCAACAGACTGAAATCACACTAAGTACATTCTTTGACCATAAAATGTATCCGGAGGAGATAATCTGGAAAATCCCCAAGTACTAAGAAATTAAACGAAACATTATTATTTTTTTTAACGGCTGCACCCAAGGCATATGGAAGTTCCTGGGCCAGCAATTGAATCCAAATTGCAGCTGTGACCTACAGGATTCAATCCTTGGCCGGTGAACTTCTGCATGCTGCAGGCTCAGGCAAAAACAAAACAAAACAAAAAACAAAATGAAAAAAACAAAACCCAGATATATTTGAAAAAGTATTACATTAAGAACAGAAAATCTATGATAAAAAGACAAACCAATAAAAATGGGCAAAAGTCTTGAACAGAATACTTTACAAAGTAATACATATGAATGGCCAATAAGAATGTGAAATAGTGCTCGATATCACCAGTCATCAGGGAAATGTTAACTAAAACCAAAATGTAAATTTTTTTTCGTTTTTGGCCTCCCCAAGGCATATGAAGCTCCCAGGCCAAGGATCAGATCTGAGCCGCAGTCTCAACCTACGCTGTGGCTGCAGCAGTGGCAATGGCAATGCTGGATCCTTAACCCACTGTGCTAGGCTAAGGATCGAACCCACATCCCAGTGCTTCCCAAGATGCTGATCCCGGTGCACCACAGTGGGAGCTCCAAGTTTTATTAAGGCCCACTCAAGTGGCTAAATTAAAAACATCAACACCACTGGATTTTGGTAAAGATACAGAGCAAGTGGAACTCTACTCACTGCTGGCTCCTCTCCCTATAGATTTTGAATCATAAAGGTGATATTTAACCTTCACCTTCCTCTGTTTTATTCCTTAATTTGTCTGGGACCCCAGTAAGAGGACCCCCAACAATACTCTCATTCTTCCCATCCAAGTACTAACCAGGCCTGACCCTGCTTAGTTTCAGAGATCAGGCATGTTTAGGTGGTAAGGCCGCAGACAACTCTCTCATTCCTAAACTGGTGACAGTCCCCAGCTACTCCCGCCTCGGGGTTATACTGAGAATCAAGTGTGGTAGGCAGGTCCTGAGACATCACAGACAATCGAACACAAGCTCCCTTCTCATTTTTTTCCTCCAGCAGCTCTCCCTATGCCTGGAAAGTTCTGTCCCCACCCCTTGCAAGCCACATACAACCCATCTCTGCTTCTTTTGCTCCCCAGCTATTTTCAGAAGGATGAGAACCTCAGAGATCAGCAACCCTCCTGCCCAGCGCTGCTTCTCTGCCTGCCTATCTATCACTGGCTGCCTTCATCGGAATTAGCTTCACCTAAAGTGCAAGTGGCAAGGATATGGGGAGAGGAGAGGCTTTTTTTTTCTTTTTTAATAATTTCACCGAAGGAGTTCCCATCGTGGTGCAGTGGAAATGAATCTGACTAGGAACCGTGAGGTTGCAGGTTCAATCCCTGGCCTCACTCAGTGGGTTAAGGGTCTGGCGTTGCTGTGAGCTGTGGCGTAGGTAGCAGATGCGGCTCGGATCCTGTGTTGCTGTGGCTGTGGCACAGGCCAGCAGCTGTAGCTCTGATTCGACCCCCTAACCTGGGAACCTCCATATACTGTGGATGTGGCTCTAAAAAAAAAAAAAAAAAATCACCAGAATTGACAACTCCTGCTATTAAAACACTTTAAGCTCTTGGAGGAGGCCCTCCCTTGCTTTCCTTCAGTGAAAACAAGACTAAATCAAAACAAAACAAGAGCTGAGCTTCTGAGCTGCCTTTCTTAGGGATTGTCTGGCAGCAGAGAAGTGGCATAGGAGCTGCCCTGGCAGCAGAGGTGGCCATGTGCTCTGAGTCCTACCAGGGACATCAGGAGAACAGGTGACATGAAGGATGGCGCTTTTGCAACCATGTGTCACTAGCTGCTGCTTTTAGGATAGATTTATTATACACTTAGGCTCTGATTACATGCAGACAGAGAATGATTTTTGTGCTTCCATGCCCTAAGTTGGGCTGTTTTTCAAAACAGGGCTAATCAGAGTCTAACTAAGTCATAAAACAAGACACAATTTTCATCTAAGTTCCCTCTGTTCGGAAGAGATGACCTTGAATTCAGAAATCTTTCCAATTTGGCCCAAAGTCTGACATAGTGAGAGAGAGGATTTTCCGTCTTTCCTTTTTTTTTTTTTTTTGTCTTTTTGCCATTTCTTGGGCCGCTCCCACGGCATATGGAGGTTCCCAGGCTAGGGGTTGAATCGGAGCTGTAGCCACCGGCCTTCGCCAGAGCCACAGCAACGCGGGATCTGAGCCGCGTCTGTGACCTACACCACAGCTCATGGCAACGCCGGATCCTCAACCCACTGAGCAAGGCCAGGGATCGAACCCGCAACCTCATGGTTCCTAGTCTGATTCGTTAACCACTGAGCAACGACGGGAACTCCTTCTTCTTTCCTATGTCCATATCTACATCTATCCTTCCTTTGTGGGATTTTTTTGCTTTTTCAAATGGTAATACCAATAATCCCAGTTTAGAATTTCTCCCCTGCTCTCCCTTGAAGGCACACTGTGTTCATCCTTCAAAATCTCAGGTCTTCCTTTACACCAGGGCTTCATTAGAAGCTTTCCTGTCCACGTTGACCACTCTTTCCTAGACTATTCTATCAATGTCTTTGGTACTCACAGCTTAATGTCATTTTAAAAAACTGTTTCCAGTGAGCCTTAACTCCCCATTTGGACTGTGTATTAGTTAAGGGCAGTATTATGTAATTATTATATAATACTTATTAAATAATACTTATTATATTAAGCTTTTTTTTTTTTTTTTGGTCTTTTTAGGGCTGCACACATAGCATATGGAAGTTCCCAGGCTAGGGGTCAAAGTGGAACTGTAGCTACTGGCCTATGCCACACCCATAGCAAGCGGGATCCTTGGAGCATCTGAGATCTATACCACAGCTCATGGCAAAGCCAGATCCTTAACCCACCAAGCATGGCCAGGAATTGAACCCGCGTCCTCATGGATACCAGTTGAGTTCATTACCACTGACGTGCAGTGGGAACTCCCATTATGCTTGTTCTTGAAAGCAGAATTAGATTTTTGACAAATACTTTTATGAAACAGAAACAGACTCACAAACATAGAGAACAGACTTGTGGTTCCCAAGGGGGTTTGGGGGAGGAAAGGATTGGGAATTTGGGATTAGCAGGTGTAAGCTTTTATATAGAGAGTGGATAAACAACAAGGTCCTAATGTATAGCACAGGAACTATGCTAATAATTAAGTCACTCTTTTATACACCAGAAACTGTAAATCAATTATATTGCAATTAAAAAAAAAAGATTATTGACAAATGCCATTCTAGCTATAGACTCTCCTGCTATTAAATGGCCAAGTCAGATCCTCCCCAAATAGGCCATGGATTGTTAAAGGGTGCTCCATGAATAAAGATGGGAATTCAATTTGGGGAATGCTAAACAAAAACAATTTTCCAGATGCAGGACTTGTCAGAACGTTTAATATGCTCCTGTGCATTATAAATCTGGTGCGGAGGAGGGGATAGAGTCTATAGTATTTTCCACATTCATTTGACCCTGGAAGCCTTTCAGCCTGGAGCATCGTATAAAACAGTGTGCCCCTAATTTGAGGAACCTATACCCTAATATAGTCCCCAGAATGGGCTATGACTGGAAATGAGATAGGACGCCCTCTCCTTCCAATGAGGTGCATTTCGGCATCCATGAGGAAGAAGAGGGACAGGGGTCCTGCCTGCCATCTTCCGGTCCTTCTGGTTCCCGAGGCCTGTCGTGTAGGACTTAGCCTAGCAGAGCCCCTGACAGGCTTGCCTGAAAAGCCGTCCCCACAAGTTGGACAAGATGGGGACCTGTGTGCCTGTTTTCCTTTAACACGGCTCAGCTTGGGCCCAGACAGCTTGAGGTGACTAAATTCCTCTCCTCCCTGGCCCTGCCTCAAGTCATACTGAGAGGCCCGGACTGTGGAGAACTCAGAATATAAGCCATATATTTACAGGATTCCTGGATGGCCAGGGACCCCAGCCAGCTTGGCTCACACTTCTTACCCCACAGACCTTGCTTATATGCTCTTCCGTGGGCCTTGCCAATGCATCCTTTCCTTTCCATTCCCCGAGACGGCCCATCCTGGAACCAGAAAGCGGCTCTGTACTTCATTTCCAGAGAGAGAGTGAGAGAGTGCGCCTTTGCTCAGAGAAATGGACAACTTTCCAGGCGCCAGAGCTGGCCCAGGTTATCAATGATACCTCTGTCCCTGCAAAGGTGTGCCAGACTCTGCTCTTCAGTCACTCCTTGGCTGAGAAAGAAGCCTGATACCAACGTGGAACAAAGAGCAAGCATCTGCTAGTCTCCATGAAGTCTCCAGATGCACTGAAATAATCACGGGATGGGAGGATTTCAGAGGATAGCCAGCCAGGTGTTGGAGTGGCTGGGGAATGGCTCACAGAGAAAGCAGAGCTGGACTTAGAGGGATTGGTACAGTATGGGGTTTTTTTTGTTTGTTCTTTAGATAACACTTTTGGCTTTTTCCCTCCTGATTACAAAACAATTGCATAAACCACTATGGAGAATGGTATAGAGGTTCCTTAAGACACTAAGTATAGAACTACCATGTGATCCAGCAATCTCACTCCTGGCCACATATCCAGAGGAAACCATCGAAAAGATAATATGCACCCCAATGTTCACTGCAACACTAATTATAATAGCCAAGAGACATGGAAGCAACCTAAATGACCATTGATGGAGGATTGAATAAAGATATGATACATATATACAATGAAATACTACTCAGCCATAAAAAAAGAATGAAAAAAATGCCATTTGCAGCAACATGGAAGGATCTAGAAATCAGCATACTAAGTGGAGTCAAGAGAGAGAAAGACAGGGAGTTCCATTTGTGGCTCAGTGGTTAATGAACCCGACTAGGAACCACGAAGATGTGGATTCAATCCCTAACCTCGCTTAGTGGGTTAAGGATCCAGCACAGCCACGAGCTGTGGTGTACGTCTCAGATAAGGCTCTAATCCTGCATGGCCATGGCTGTGTTTGGAGGCTGTAGCTCTGATTAGACCCCTAGCCTGGGAACTTCCACATGCCATGGGTATGGCCCTAAAAAGCAAAAAAAAAAAAAAAAAGAAAGAGAGAAATATAATAATATAATGTGAGATCACTAACATGTGGATCTAAAAGAAATGATATTAATAGAACTTACAAAATAGAAACAGACTCAAAGATTTCAAAACCAAATTTACGTTTACCAAAGGGGGAAAGCAGGGGGGGGGTAGTAAATTATGGGATTCGGATTGATATATACATACTACTATATAGAATAAATAGGAAATGGGCACCTACTGAATAGCATAGGGACATTTACTCAGTACTGTGTGGTAACTTACATGGGAAAAGAATCTGAAAAGGAATGGATATACATATAAGTATAATGGATTTACTTTGCTGTATACCTGAAATTACCACAACTTTGTAAGTCAGATATATTCCAATAATTTTTTTTTTTTGCTTTTTAGGGTCGTACCCACTGTATATGGAGGTTCCCAGGCTAGGGGTCAAATCGGAGCTGTGGCAACCAGCCTACACCACAGCCACAGCAACACAGGATCCAAGCTGCGTCTGTGACCTACACCACACCTCATGGCAACACTGGATCCTTAACCCACTGAGCAAGGCCAGGGATCGAACCCACAACCTCATGGTTCCTAGTCAGATTTGTTTCTGCTGCGCCATGATGGGAACTCTTCCAACAAAATTTTTAAAAATTTAAAAAAAAAAAAGACTGCATGATCATTGTACAAAATTTAAAAAATACAAAGCCCTCCCTAAAACTAAAAGAGGAAAATAAAGACCACCCCATTGCAAGTTTTTTTCAATGGCATGTATATATTTTTAATACAACACTGAGTGAGTTTGTGAATATGTGTATATATAATACACATAAGCTTATGTACACAGTATAATCAGTATATATAAAGTCATCCAAGTGATTCTTAACATTGGTTGCTCTTTACAATCACACCTCACACGTTTGTACAAAACACTGATGCCCAGACCCTTGAATAAGAAGAGGTTATTAGAGGTTGGGGTGATGGCCGGGTTAATTAGCTTGATTGTGGTGATTATTTCATAAATGTGTACATATATCCAAACATCAAGTTGTACATCTTAAATATATCCATTTCTACCTGTCGATTATACGTCACTAAATCTGGGGAAACAAAATGATTCAGAGATTTTTTTTTTAAGGAGCACTTGCTGATAAAAAGACAGGAATTTTTCACCATTACACACACAAAGACTCTTAGAGGTTGAGGCCCAACACTGTTTTTTGTTTGTTTGTTTTTTGCTTTTTAGGGCCACACCCGCGGCATATGGAGACTCCCAGGCTAGATGTCAAATCATAGCTGTAGCTGCCGGCCTACACCTCAGCCACAGTAACACAAGATCCTTAACCCACTGAGCAAGGCCAGGGATGGAACCTATGTCCTCATGGATGCTAATCAGATTCGTTAACCAACACTGGTATTTTTTTAAGCATTGGGGAGATCTAAATTTGCAGTCAAGTCTGAGAACCACATCTCTAAACCCTCTAGAGTAAGTCCATCCATCCCAAGAGAAAGGCCATTTAAATCTCCCCATCTGACAGCAAGAACAGAGTCCAGAAGTCCAGTCTAGTCTCTCTCCCAGTATATGCCTGGGTCTGACAGGTAGCAATACAATCTGCTTTGGCTGCATCTGGCAAGATTAGTCTTAGGACCATGGCCTGGTGAGATTAGCATTTGTGTTGGAACCTAGACTGGGGTGTTGAGTTCAAGTCAGCAGGCCGGGTTAAGCCTTCAGTTCCTCACTAAAGTGACAATTGCTTAACTGCTGTCATCACATAGATGAGTAAACCCCTGGAGGCGGGATTCTCATGTTCAAGTGTTATTTTCAGGATGAGGGCTTAAGAATGGGATGATTTTAAAGTCCCTGATGGGTCAACTTCTGCACAGTAGAGGCTAGGGCTGTGGTGTATCCAGAACACCAGACACCACAATGCCACTCCCAAAGCCTGGGGGCCGCTCAGCAAGTGGGCAGTGGTTCAGTGTGTCAAAAGGCAAGAGGCTGCTGAGGAGCTTCCCAAGGTTAGGGCACAGGCCACAAGGTGGCACAGTGCCCTGCAGAGGTGAAAGCAGAGTGCTCTGCTGCAGCTGCTGACATGGGGAGCAGAGCAAAGGTCTTTCACTTCGATACCTTTTGGGGGGGCCCACATCCATGGCATATGTAAGTTTCCAGGCTAGGGGTCTAATCGGAGCTACAGTGCCAGTCTATGCCACAACTACAGCAACACAGGATCTGAGCCACGTCTGTGACCTACACCACAGCTCAAGGCAACACCGGATCCTTAACCCACTAAGCAAGGCCAGGGATTGAACCTTTGTCCTCAAGGTTACTAGTCAGATTTGTTTCCATTAAGCCACAACAGGAATTCCCCAGATTTGCACTTTTGTAAATAAAGATTTTTTTTTTTTTTTTGGTGGCATATATGGCAAGTGGAAGTTCCCAAGGATCGGGTCTAAGCTGAACCTGCAAACTATGCCACAGCTTTGGCAATGCTGGATCCTTAACCTCCTGTGCCAGAGTAGGAGCTCCTAAAAATACTTAAAACTCCATACACAGGAATCTTTGTGATAATTATGGGATTTTTGGTGAGGGTTAGGGATAGTACTTCGGTATGAGACAAAGAAGAGAGGTGGCAAAGGGGAGAGGTGGGAAAAAGCATAATGTAATTTCAGAGGACCCGTGAGTAACTAGAAATCTCAGAGTCCGGAGTGATATTAAATACATTTATCTCAGAACAGACCAGTCAGAATCAAGGCTAGCTGTGGGAGCAGAGCAGGGTTCTGGAGGGTTCTAGAGGTTCCCTGCTGAGCCAAGCATCATCCGTTTGGATAATGGATCCTGGGAGAGAGCCTGGGATACCTGGGGTGACAGATGGCTCAGGAAAGTGGCTATTTACCAATTGATAAGGGAGGATTCTGGTATTTTAGTAACAGCCACAACAGCACCTGTCAGCTGAGGACCCCATGAAGCTGTAGAACACCCCATGCCCTTTTCAAGGCATTTCTTAGCTAACACATCACGTATCTTAGTGGTGATGGCAGAGGACAAATGTTTCCTGGCTTCCCTGCATGGGGTGTGGGGAAAGCAAGACACAGAGAAGGGTTTATAACTTTCTCTATAGACTCAGGAAGTCGTTGGTCACACTGGGATTAAAACACATGCCTAGTGATGCTGATCACTCAGAATAGAGACATCTCCTGCCAGACTTCATTTCATGGGGAGACTTCTCGACACCGTTTTGATAGGAACCCATAATATTTCCATGGCACATGAGGGGAAGAACTATAAAGAAGCTTTATGATACTCTGGCTCGGTGCTTAGAGGAATGAATGTCTGTCACAGGAACGTAGGAAACCAGAAAAGTCTTAGAAATGTTGCCCTGACTCGCGAAGCCCTCATTTTCCACATCCGCCTGTGTCAACACAGTCAGATCCAGGGGGATTTCAAGTGGGTTCACACTTTTTTTTCTTTTTGTAAACAGCCACTCTCTCACTCAACAAATAAACCTTCACATTCACGTCTATGGTATTTCCTTCTCACTGAGGAGGTGGCAGGAAAGTGGTTCATCCATATGCTCTGTGGGGGCTCCTGAGGGGGCTGAGCTCTGAGGATCTCCTGGTTCCAAGGGTCCTAAGTCTCCCTTTCAGTACAGTCCTTAACACTTCTCTACCACGTGGTGGGGTTAGGTGTATATATTAGTCCATTGGAAATGAAATGAAAAAACAATACATTCTTAGTATTAGGTATAAACAATGAACTTTTCTATATTTGGTTCAGGCATTCAGTAACCTCACTTGCACGGACTCACTTCCTTGGGGTCATTTCCATTTACAGAGTTTTGTCCTTCTTCTCTGGTAGATCAAGTGATATGGTGAGTCACTGACCTTGTCAAAGATAAAACTGTACCAGACAAAGTGAAGAAGAGTTTATTCAAGACTATTGCAATGGAGGAGAGAGACTGAACTCAACTCCAATGAAAGGGCTGGAGATTTTTTTTTTCAGTTGAAGTAGAGTTGACTTAGAATATTATTATTATTTTTTTGTCTTTTTTTTTTGTTATTGTTGTTGTTGCTATTTCTTGGGCAGCTCCCGCGGCATATGGAGATTCCCAGGCTAGGGGTCCAATCGGAGCTGTAGCCACCGGCCTACGCCAGAGCCACAGCAACGCAGGATCCGAGCCGCGTCTGCAACCTACACCACAGCTCACGGCAACGCCGGATCGTTAACCCACTGAGCAAGGGCAGGGACCGAACCCGCAACCTCATGGTTCCTATTCGGATTCGTTAACCACTGCGCCACGACGGGAACTCCAGAATATTATTTTAGTTTCAGGTGTACAACATAGTAATTTGATACTTTTAGAGAATACACTCCATACAAAGTTACTATGAAATACTGATTGTATTTCCCTGTGCTGTACATTACAGTCTTGTAACTTATTATTTTATACCTAATAGTTTGTACCTCTTAATCTCCTTCCCCCTTATCTTACTCCTCCCCCTATACCTCTCCCCTCGTATAAACGGTTTGTTTTCTGTACCTGTGAGTCTGTTTCTGTTTTGTTATATTTGTTTACTAGTTTTATTGAAAAATAAAAGACTCCATATATTAATGGAAATTATTTTGTTATATTTGTTCACTTGTTTTATTGAAAAATAAAAAAACTCCATATATTAATGAAAACACATTTGTCTTTCTCTGCCTGACATATTTCATTAAACATAATACTCTCTAGGTCCACCCATGTTATTGCAAATGGCAAAATTTCATTCTTTTTAACAGCTGAGTAATATCCCATTGTGTATATATCCCACATCTTGTTTACCCATTCATCTGTTGATGGGCACTTAGGTTGTTTCCATATCTTGGCTACTGTAAATCATGCCGCTATGAACATGGGGGTGCATGTGTCTTTTTGAATTAGTGTTTTAGTTTTCTTTGGATAAATGCCCAAGAATGGAATTGCTAGATCTTGCAGTAGATCTTGAGAGGTTTTAAGAGCTGGGGTGGGGGGAATCGCAGACCACCTGTGTTTGTTAACTAGCCTTCCCAATTGGAATAAAGTGCCAACCAAAGTTAGGTGCCTACCCTCCCACAGAGACTGGAAGATAAAAGTGTTACCTCTTTTGGTGTTTTTGTTTCAAAGAATGATTCCTAGGTCTTTGAGAATGACACTTCCTGGGTTGAATGTCTGGAAAGAGGTTAGAATATTTGCATACATTTCAAAGACGGAGGATAAGAATTTGTAAGTGCAAGTTGGTTGTTTTTGTTTGTTTGTTTGTTTGTTTGTTTTTTGCTTTTTAGGGTCACATCTGCAGTATATGGAGGTTCCCAGGCTAAGGGTCAAATCAGAGCTACAGCTGCCAGCCTACACCACAGACACAGCAACACAGGATCCAAGCTGCATCTGCGACCTACACCACAGCTCATGGCAACACCAGATCCTGAACCCAAAGGGATAGAACCCACAACCTCATGGGTTCATTTCTGCTGTGCCATGATGGGAACTCCAAGTGCAAGTTTTCTAAATTAATTAATCTTTTTTTTTTTTGGTCTTTTGTAGGGCTGCACCCGAGGCATATGGAGGTTCCCAAGCTAGGGGTCTAAATGGAGCTGTAGCCAAAGGCCTACACCACAGCCACAGCAACACAGGATCCAAGCCATGCCTGTGACCTACACCATAGCGGACGGCAACGCTGGATCCTTAACCCACTGAGTGAGGCCAGGGATAGAACCTGCAACCTCATGGTTCCTAGTTGGATTCGTTAACCCTGAGCCATGATGGGAACGCCTGAACCTGTTTAACTTGTCAAACTGAGGGGAAGATTAAGGCCATCTTGGTTTCCCTCTAAGACCATCTACAAATGCACCACAAAATTCATGTCTTCTGCTTGCGAAAGCCCCTGAATCCAGTGATACATAAACCTGGAAATTTCAGGTCCCTGTGTAGGCACTTTCTTATGAATAGCCCATTGAAATGAACTCAAAAATGTCTCTTTTTAATGTCCTCACCCCAGAGTATTTTCATTGATTAATGTTTATTGAAACATTTATGAAGCATCAATTTGGTGCCAGAGACCATTTCAGGTATGAAGAAGATGAAAACTTCTCCTCAAAGAGAACTCACAGCACTGAAGGAGACAGACAAGTAAATGAAAGTTTTAGCTATAATGTAAGAGTCCCTCAGAAGTTAAACATGGTTTCCATATGATCCAACAATTCTGCATCTAGGTATCTACCCCACAGAAATGAAAACCTATGCCCACACAAAAAATGTGCCCAAGAATGTTCATAGGAGCATTATTTACTTATAATAGCCAAAAGGTAGAAACCCAAGTGTCCATCAACCAATGAATGGATAAATAAAAAATGCTACATCTGTGCAACAGGATATTATCTAGCAATAAGAAGGAATGAAGTACCGATGCAGGCTACAACATGGATAAGCCTGAACACAGCATTTGAAGTGAAAGAAGTCAGTCACAAAAAAGCCACATAGGGTCTGATTTCAGTTAGATGGACTCTCTAGAAGAGGCAAATCCACAGAAACAGAAAGAAGACTGGTGGTTGCCCAGGGCTTTAGGGGTTGGGGAAAATGGGGAGTGACCACTAATGGGTATGGAGTTTCTTTTGGGGGGTGATGAACGTGTTCTAAAGTTGAAAGTGGGGATAGTTCAGTATATTCACAAAATTATGGTTGTTGGGAAAATGGGCAAAGCCACTGGACTTGACCTGGTTTGAATTCACACATCACTGCATTTGATTTGTCCAATGACACATCCTTCAAACTGTGTTTTCTCCACCTCACTGAATGATCTTACCATCCACCTACCCAGGTACCCAAACTGAAAACTCTGGAGCTGTCTGAAATATATACCTTCTAATCTGTCACTCCCCTGAGCTAATTAGTCATCAGGTCTTTTTTTTTTTTTTTTTTTTTTTTCCTGGTAGCACCCAGGGCATGTAAAAACTCCTGGGCCATGTCACAGCAGTGACAATGCTGGATCCTTAACTGCTAGGCCACCAGGGAACTCCAGTCATCAAATCTTATTGATTCTATTTCTTCTATCTTTTAAAACATCTGTCCTCTCCATTCCTGTGCCTCCTGCCTTTTGTCAGCATCACCTCTTACCTGGATGATAGCCTTCTCTAAATCTCTCCACTTTAGTCTAATCCCTCTCAACCTTCACGTTGTGGGTATGGTGTTCCTAAAATTAAAAAAAAAAACAAAAACAAAAAACAAACAAAAAAACACCTCCTCAGGTCACTTCCCTGCTCAAAATCATTCAAATGGTTCATTAGTTGTGTCATGATAACAAACATATATATAATGCTCTGTGTGTGCCAGGCACTGTTTTAAGAACTGTGGACATATTACCTCTAATCCTCCTATGTGACGATGTGACAGAGGAGGAAATTGGGCACAGAGAGTTGAAATGGGTTGTCCAAGGCCATGCAGGTGGTTTAGTCCAGACCTGGGACTGAACCTAGGGACTGGCCCGGGGTGTGTGCTTTCAGCTGTCATATTAGAGTGTCTCACAAAGATGGAGGCCAAACCCCTTACACTGTGACCCAGGCCCTGGCTCCCTCCGGCCCCCGCACGTGCTCCCGTCCTCTGGTATTACTGAACCGCCTGTAGTTCCTCAAAAGGGCTTCACTGCTCTGGGCCCTTTGACAATGCCTTCTGTCTATCTGGGCTGTTTCCACACCGTGTAACATATGTGTATATACCCTTTTAAAAAATTTTTTTGGTCTTTTGTCTTTTTAGGGCTGCACCTGCAGCATATGGAGGTTCCAGGCTAGGGGTCCAGTTAGAGCTGTAGCTGCTGGCCTACTCCACAGCCATAGCAACACCAGATCTGAGCCGCGTCCGTGACCTACACCATACCTCACGGAAATGTCGGATCCTTAACCCACTGATCAAGGCCAGGATCGAACCCGCAACCTCATGGTTTCTAGTCAGATTCATTTCCACTGCACCACAACAGAATTCCCATATAGACCTTTTTGTAATAGCTTTTTAAAGATATTGATCTCATACCTAGCCTGGGAACCTCCATATGCCACGGGTGCGGCCCTAAAAAGACAAAAACAAAATTTTTTTTAAAGGGTATATACACATGTTACACAGTGTGGAAACAGCCCAGTTAGACAGAAGGCATTGTCAAAGGGCCCAGAGCAGTGAAGCCCTTTTGAGGAACTACAGGCAGTTCAGTACAATTCAATGGGTTTTAGTATATTCATAAAATTGAAGTTGCATTAGAATCACGTCTTTCAAGGCAAAAAGACAAAAAAAAAAAAATCATGTCCTTGCCTTGAAGTGGGTGACATGTTCTACTCTGGAGAATGACGTCCCGAAAAGGCCACCTCTGGGGACGGCCAGGTGCTATGAGCAACCTGAAGGCTGCAGAGCTGAAGGTGGAAGAGCACGAAAGAGGGTGAGATGTGTGGACACCAATGGGTCCAGAGAGAGAGAAAAGGGACAAAGAGATTACACTTGGAGACCAAATAAGCTCAGACCTTTCCTTGGAGCACATCAGTGTAGTGGAGAGAAACCTCAGGCTGCCAGCTCGGGTAAGTAAGAAATGGGAGCTTGTTTTTCCAGAACTGAGCTTATGTCCCATTTCAAGTCTCCAGCCTCCTGTCAGCAAATTCTGGATCTCTTACTATTTTCTCCCGGGCTGGGTCTGAGAAGATTTCCAGGGGCTTGAGATTCTCCCCTAAACGGTTCTGCATCGACAGTGGATGCACAGTGTGTGACCTGGGGCGGAAGGTACTTTGGAGACTTTGGGTAGGTTTACCGAAAGCTTGTAAGCCAGGTGCCTGGCTTAGAGTAGGTGTTTGATAAATATCCATGGTTGAAATGAATGGAACTAAAAAAAGGCAGCAAGACGAATGAGGGTGTCAAGGATATCACAGGTATTTCACACATCCATTTCTCACCCACGAGTCCCATCAAAATCGCTGTCTCGGGGCCCTTCCCTCTTGCAGGTGACAGCTAGTTGACCTGACAGATGGGTGTTGTCCCTCCTGGGTTGATCACGCAGAGGCCACCCCCACCTGGTTAAGTGGGGTTAGCCAGTATTGAAGGGGAATCCTCTATGTGCTCCCAGCCACCAAGAGCTGGCACAAGGGTCAATAGCACTTCCCTCCAGTGAAAAACACCCATTATTTTGTTTGCTTTGCCTTGGTTATTTTTCTGCTATTAACATTCTCTTCCTGTCAGTGGTCCATGGCAGGCAACTCCTTGGATGCTTCAGAATAACAGCAAGAATAAAGCTCCTGAGGGGCTGGGCTGATTCCATCAGCATTCCTGCTTCTGGGAATGCATTTCCTCCCATACATGGAGCGTGCCTTTGAGAAGTATGCCCAGTGGTGGGGCTCTCTGCACACTGCACTCCTCCTTGCCCTGTGGAAGGCCCACTGCCTCTCCTCCTCGGTGTCTTAAAAAGGCACTGGGACCCCAAGGCTGAGGGGTCTGTGCTTTGCTTGACAGTGAGCATCAGTGGGGGATACGTCAAGGTGAGGGGCACCGTCAGGATGGCCCATGTGTCTGTGCAAGCGTCACCCTAATGGGGGTCTTCCTGCCTTTGGTCCCTCCTGAGTCAAAGTCCCCCACTGAGCCCTTTCTCCCTCCTGTGTGCTTCAGCCTCCAGGATCAGAGTCCCCATCTCCCCTGCAGCAGATGCCAGGGGCTTTGAGACTTGCCCTTGGTCTTTGGTATCCTGACCCTGAGGCTGGGCATTCCAACAGCAATTCTTTGGGTGCGGATCTTGGAAAGGCCGCTTCAAAACTGTCCCGACTGGGGCTCCAGTGATGGGCTCTGCTCCTGTGAGGTTTGCAAGGTGCCAAAAACATCTCCAGTGCTCCGGCAGGAGCAGCCAATGGCAGCCAGAGCCCGGCCTCCTGCCTCCCTCTCTCCCTCCCTCCCTGCCAGCTGCCTGACACAGAAGTGCAGACCCAGCAGCCTCAGTGGCTGCAGAACCCTCTTTGCCTGAAGTTCCCAGACAGAGCCCCAGCCTGCCCAAAGATGGCCTGGAGACAACTGTTCCTCATCTCCTGTCTCTCCACTGTTGTGCTCCTGTCCAGTGAGTAGGGGGAGGCTCTGGGATGGACTTGGTCTCAGGTGTTAGGTGAGGCTGCTCAGGCGGCCCAGGTAAAGGCAGGTGCTTATTGTTAAGAAGGCTGTACTGGGGTGAGGGGGTGTCTATAACATAGCACAGCACAGAGAAAACCACTACCTGGTGGTCTCTTGGGGAGAACGGCTCTTCTGCTGATACTTGAGGCACCCAGGGCTCCAGGACAAGTCACAGAGCCTGGGAAGAACCATCTTGGCCCGACCTGGGGTGCCATAGCCCTCATGTTGTGCTCTTGTCCACAGTACTGCAGGAGGGGACCAGTGCATCAGTAGGTACCAGGCAGGTGGCAGGACAAGAGGTCCAGGAAGGTGAGTGCCGGGTCTACCCAGGGGTGCAGGGTGGATGGGCTGGCAAGCCCGTGATGGTTGTGACTGGCCTCTCTCGGGTTTCAGGCGTCAAAGAGAAGATTTTCATGCAGGAATCAGATGCCTTGAATCTCCTCAAGAAGCGCAGCAAGCGGTCTCCCAGATCCCGAGATGAAGTCAATGGTAAGGAGGCTGGTGGCCTTGCCTCCTGTTCCTTCTTCTTCCCACAGTCAGCTGGGCTGTGGGGACCCCAGGGTCCCAGGGCTCAACTTGGGCCCTCAGGTAGCAAAGTGACTTCAGCTCTGACCACCTGCCCTCGATTGCAGGTCTAACTGGCTATGCTGAAGGGGTAAGGAACAGAGAGAGGGAAAGGGCCATACGGAATGCATTGAAATAATGAACTGCACCTGTTTCTGAAAGTTAAGTGGCCTTGACCACTTCCTCTCCCTGGGCCCAAGTTTCCTTAAGCCCCTGAGAGAGCGGTGTTCAGCCAGCAGTGTTTTTAAGTCTCCGCTTCCAATGCATTTGGGAGTCTTTTGAGCTTGGAACCGTGTTTCCTTCTCAGCCTGAAGAAGGCCCTGGTGTCCCCTGCCTGGCAGGGACCCTCATTGCCATGACCTGCCGACCCTTGAAGGCATTTGAGTTTTCTGCTTTTGAACTAGATTCTTCCAAGGACTCTGAGCTCTGACAGTCTGAGTCCAAAGGCTTGATTCATTATTTGTGGGTGAGTCTGAATAAACTCTTTGTGCCTCTCAGCACACTCAGCAAGGTAACCCGCTCAGAGAAAACAACAGGAATGTTTTCAAATGATGGGTAAGAAGTGAGATGAAAACGTTTGGAGACAAAATTTGCCTTTTTTTTTTTTTTTTTTAAATTGGAGAAGGACAATCATGTTGGGGAAATCTCCAGGCTTCACACAATTTGGGATTAAAAGACTAGCAAATGTCAAGAAACACTGAAAAGACTGATGGAGTTTGGACAGTTCTTTTTGTTTGTTTTTATTTTTTGTCTTTTTAGGGCCATACCCGTGGCATATGGAAGTTCCCAGGCTAGGGGTCCGGTGGGAGCTGTAGCTCCCGGCCTACACCACAGCCACAGCAACACCAGATCCGAGTCACACCTGCAACCTACACCACAGTTTATGGCAACGCCAGATCCCTAACCCACTGAGTAAGGCCAGGGATTGAACCTTCGTCCTCATGGATATTAGTTGGGTTCATTAGCATTGAGCCAGGATGGGAACTCCTGAGCAGTTCTTGATGGAAATGAGAGAAGCAACAGTCTGGCGGACTTCCAGCAGGGATCAGGCTTGAATTTAGGAGAGGCAATTAGCTTCCATCCTCTAAGCGGATTCAGAATGAGAGGGATGATGAAGCCAGAGGTCTGTCCCCTGGAATGGAAGCTGTGTGTCAGTTGTGGGAGCTCAGGACAGCCTGGTGAATGTCTAGAATGCTCCCGATTTCATCTGCTGTCACCAATTCCAGTGATGGGCAGAAGAACAATGCCCAATTACGTCTCAGGTTCAGGAAAGGCAGGTGACACTCTGATAAACCTGCATTTGGAACCAGAAAACCGGCATCTCCTATCTCTAAGCTTCTGGGTAGACACAGATTACTTGGCAGTGAAAAGAGGAACTAATCGGAGGAAATGCACACTCCCGAGTAGGGCTGTATCCTATGTGTATGATGCACAGTATAAAAACAGCATCTTGTCCCAAGAATCAAATTCTTATTCATTACTGAGTCAGAGGTCCAGTCTGTGGCACCTCCAAAAGGGCAATTGAGGAAGATTATTTCTTTTCTGGAGTACAGAGAAATGGAAAATGCTTCTTTAGGAACTGGTGGTAGCTCATCAAGCACCTGCTTCCTGTCCCCTACGAACCCCCCTGCCTTCCGCCCTGATGCCCTGCCGCTTTCTGGTACCTAGAGCAACATCAGGGCTTGTGGTGGTTGCAAGAAATGTTCTAGGCCAGCCCCAGCTATGGCCTGAACACTGTGTGGCCTTGATTAGGTCACCATACTTCTTTGAGCCTGAACTCCCTCTTAAGAAATGTGTGGCTATGGGACAGGGGGAGAGGCATGGGAAAGAGCAGAGCACCAACCTCTTCTGCCAGACTAAAGATGCTCACAACTACAGAAGTAAAGGCACAAGTATGGGAAAAACATGGGAGTTTCCTAAGGAATCCGCATGGAGACCAGTTCGCAGATGATATGATTTTATCTGAGTTAGATGAATTCATATAAAATCAACAACTAGTATTTATATAACTTGGCTAGGACTGTAGGCTCCTTACATTCAACGACTTGAGATTGTTTACAGGATTATTGTTTCAGAAGGAAATACTTCTTGTTTCTCCCACCACCTCTGTAGTGTGGGTGGGGCAGGAAATCAATGTCTTGCCTCGGTTCCTCTGCTTCCATGCTCTTGCACGTTGTCACTGGTGGGGACAATAGCACCTCAGTCTCCCTGCTGTGATGTGGGGGAATCACACTGCAGGGGTGTGAGGTGTTCCGAGGGCCCCAATAATTTCCTCTAAATAACCACAGCTCTGACACCAAAGAGGTCAATTTAAGGATGTGAGGGCAGAAATGGAAGAGGCTAGAAACTAATTTATTTTATATCAAACTCCCTCAAGTCCAGTTTTTTTTGGGGGGTGGCTATATTAGAGCAGGTGAGGGACAGCTGCACCTGCTGGTGAGGTGTGACTTGGTGGTTCAGGTAAGGATTCCCTCTGGGGCTCGAGACACTGCTAGGAGCTTTGCTGTTCAGCAGCCAAGGAATGGTCATCATATTTACATGCCCTCAGAGCTAGTTTTCAGTTATCATTGGGGCTATTTCTCTAACCACAGAGGTGTACCTCCAATTTTAAAATGTGGAACTGGAATTCCTCATTGAAAAGTTTACAGCCAACTTTACTGGAATGCAGTACCTCACAAACTAAGGGATACCTGTGGTGGGTATTTTCATCATCAGGGAGTTTACCTGATCATCCCATATCCTGTACTAATTACTGCTGTATAACAAATGAGCCCAGATTTAGCAACTTAAAACAACAAACACCATCTCCCAGTTTCTGGGGTCTAGGCATGGCTTGGCTGGTAGTCTCAGACCCAGGGTCTCTCAGCAGGTTGCAGTCAAGGTGTTGGCTGCGGCTGCGTTCATTGCAAGGCCTGACTGTGAGATCTGCTTTCAAGCTCATGCACATGGCTGTTGACAAGCCTTAGGTCCTGCTGATTGCTGGTCAAGGACACCAGATCTTTGCTTGAGTGAGTCTGCCCCTCCACAGGACAGCTGACAACGTGGCAGCTAGCGTCCCTCAGAGCAGAAGTGAGATGAAAGAGACAGACCAAGCCAAGACAGCCATAGCCCTGTTTGTAACCTAATCTCAGAAGTCACGTCCCATCATATTTGCCACCTTCTGTCCGTGAGAAGGGAGGCACTATGCCAGTGCACACAAGGGGAGGGAATGACCTCAGGACAGGAATATCAGGATCATCTTAAATCCTTTCTACCACATGTCATCATCACACCCTTAGGGGATTTCTATCATAGCAGTCACAATGCTGGGTGCAATTTATTTTCACATCTTTCTCCTTTTGTGGACTATAGGCCTTAGGCAGAGGAAAGAATCCTTTCTTTGTCCATATCTTCCCATCCCACCCCACCCCCAAATCTTTCTTATCTGCCTTTTTAATCCCAGTGCTGAGCATACCTTCAGGTAGGACAGGTGCTCAAAGATGCTGAAAGGACTTGCAGGTATTAATATGAAATTAAGTTGGGTCACTCCTTCATTGAATTCATATCTATCATCGACTTCCTAGCTTCAGAGAGAAGGATACACCTGGATACACCATTACCTTAAGGCTGAAGCTAAATGGCTTCCCCTCTTGGGGTCTCAGTCCTCTCGTACACAAAATGAGGCTGTTGGATGAGTTGCCCCCCAGATCTCTCAGATTTTGAAGTCTATGTCAGGAGAGAACCATTTCTGTGAAAGCCGGTCCTTACCCCTCCCGCACAGCCCCATCCCCACCTGACTAAGTCTCTTGGGCAGAATGTCTGGTGTTCCCCTAAAGGCGGGTGGCAGCCCCTATTCTTAGGGGCAACTCTCGCCTCTTCCCTCCCCCAGCAGAGAACAGGCAGAAGCTGCGGGCGGACGAGCTGCGGAGAGAGTATCACGAGGAGCAAAGGAACGAGTTTGAGAACTTCGTGGAGGAGCAAAACGACGGTAAGAGCTCTGCAGCCAGGGAGATTTGCGGGAGTGCCACGTTGATTTGCCTGTACTTCTCCCTAATTTTTAATTAAAGGAGGGAGGTAAGAGCAGCTCTACTTTCACTTCACAACATGAGAGTCTTGGGAAAAAAAGGAAGGAAGTCGCACAAGTAGCTCCAGCATTTCAGAAGGCCTGGGAGAGGACAGACCACCTAGGCCTGGGGTCTGTGGGAGTTTTGAGTTGATAGTATCTTCTCCTACTCAGGATCACTGTGGTGGACTGTCTTAGCAACTACACTACTAGCTTAGTTCCCAGAGAGTTGGGTTGGGAGGGTTTCAAACTCACTTTCAAGGGGCCATGTCATGGCTCTGGGAACTACCCATCTTGGAACACCTAGGCCTTCATCTCCCTAGCCACGACCATCAGCATCTGGTGACTGGTGAAAGCAAACCAGAACAATGGAACTCAGACAGCACTGGTCACGGGGCCCTGCGCCGTACCCCCAGCACCCCACCTCCAGCATCATCTACAGCCCACGTGAAGGCTCCCACTCGCCCACCGCATCGGGCCCCTGCAACTTCCGACATGATTTGCCTGTTCCCTCACCTGCTGCCCCACGTGTCTTGTTTGCTAAGCCTTGGCCTTGGCCTCTGTGTCTCTCACCAGGCAATGAGCACAGCTTATCCAGACAGGGCTCCAGCCTCCACCCAGGAAGTGCTTTATTCACCAAGGTCTCAGGGTGTGGGTGTGGGTGCAGGTCAAAGGAAACTCCACCTTTGAACAGCCTCCCATGGAAGGGGTGGGATTCAACTTTGTATCTATTACATGTCCTCAAGAGTCACCCACAGCAAAAAATCCATAGAACAGTTCATGGGGCTCAGTCCAGATAGGCCAGTGTGTGTGTGTTTATTACTTTCTCGGTTTTTTTCCCTGAAGCTTTAAGATTGAAGTGCTCTTGAGAAAGGTCTTTGATGCATGTCAGCTTGGACACAGGGCCACAGTTGAGGTGCCCTTTGTTAGAGAAAGTCCATGATTTCAGTACTGAATTCATCAACCTCCTTGCTTGCTTGCTGGTGGACGGGGAGCTAACATACTCTTAGGGCACTTCTTAGTGAAAAGGACACCATCACCAGGTACCAGCAGGCTGCAGGCCATGCTCGCTGCTTTGCAGGTGGCACCTGGTTGCACCCTGCAGTCAGGTGTTGGGCAGGATTCCAGCAAATCAAACATTCTGGGACAAAGTCAGACTGTTATAACTCAGAGGCAAAATATTTCTGTTGAAGATTTGTTACCTTGGTGGACAGCGTGGGGGGAAACATTTTAAAAAATGAGACTGTGGCCTCTGAAATTTCTTTGGCTTTTTTTTTTTTAAACGTGCAGCAGTAATAACAGCATTTTATTTTGTGCATTTTTAAGTGTTTCAGGTCCCTAGCATCTGGATGGAAAACATTCACTGTTTTCCCTTCCACAAATTAGGATGAGGGGTTGGGCATCTCAGCCCAAGTCCTCCGCCAGAGCCAGAGGCCCCGGGGCCTTTCCCACAAAGATGAGGACGCTGCAGGGCAGGGCAAAGGGCTTCGGGGACTGCAGTGACAGCAGCTATGGTCATGGCCTGAGAACGTGCTATGCCAGGCTCTCCACTGAACCATGTAATCCTATAATCAGCCTTTCAGGTCTTAAAATTTCCATTTTACAGTTTCAAAACCTCAGGCTTAGAAAGGATACATGAATACTCAAGGACATATAACTAGCAAGGGATTTAAGCTATGGTGTATGTGCCTGCAAAGCTCATGTTCTTGTGAATGAAACGAGTAGAGGTCCTAGGGAGCTTCCTCCATCCAAGGATTGGCCTGTGAGGATGGAGGGAGGGAGCGGGTAACGTACAGTGGCCCAGTCTGGCTGAGGGTACAGGCTGAGGATAAATGTCAAGGGTGAACCTCATTTCAATTTCCCCCCTTCCCTTGCCTCTGCTCCAGAACAGACTGCTGCACAGAGGCCAGGCTGCCGGAAAGCTCCACTGTGGGCCATGCTCAGAGCTCTTCTCAAAGGCCCTCACACTCCCTTCTCGGTAGGGACTCTGGGTTCAAAGAGGTTTTTTTTTTTTTTTTTGGCCTTTTTAGGGCTGCACCTGCACCATATGGAAGTTCTGGCTAGGGGTTGAATCACAAGCTGCAGCTGCTATCCTACGCCACAGCCGCAGTAACTCAGGATCCCAGCCAAGACTTCAACCTACATCATAGCTCAAGGCAACACCAGATCCTTAACCCACTGAGTGAGACCAGGGATGGAACCCACATCCTCATGGATACGAGTTGGGTTCATAACTGCTGAGCCGCAACGGGAACTCCTCAGTTAGCCATCTTGATGCAATGTCATTTCTTCTCAGAATACTTGATAGCAGCTGGACGCTGGCCTTTTCCCCAAGGGACATGCTTCATAAAAGTGAATGCTGAGAGATCACCACGGGTGACTGGAAGGAGTTGGATTTCCGTGGGTCTGGAGCGAGATTTCTGGACAAGAGGGACTGTCCTGAGGGCCTGAAAAATCCTATCTAGGTCAAAGGCCCCTCTTCCAACCCACGGGACACTGGCCCTTGTCTGGGGAAGGGGCGGGAAGGGTCAGAGGATCACTGGGCTCTGTCATGACTCCTGGTTGTAACTCTGCTCGAGACCACCAGCTTTACAAGGAAAAACTAACTCTGAGTTCTGCCCCCAAAAACTCTGGGATAAACAGTGCGTTGAGCTCCCACTTCTAAGTCCTGTGTGGCAGCTCAGGCCTGCTTCGACCTTCAAAGCCTGAGTCTATCAAAGGTCACAGGCTCCGGGCCTTGGGTCTTTACCAGGGAGGCCTTCCGGTCATCTAAATGAAACGGTCCAAGAAAAGAGTTTGGCTTGGTCTGGGGAGAAAAAATAAAACTCCTATGTCAAAATCATACTGTCAAGATCAGCAAAGAGTAGCTGCTCTATGTGGCTTGAGAAAGGTCTGAACGGCCAAAGGCTCACAGCCAAAGCTCCAGCCTGGCCTGTCTCTGTGAGCTTCTGGCCGCCCCTGAGGCACCAAGGGACGGTGGATTTTTAGCACCCAGGGTAGTGTCAACCCCAAGCTCACATAGAAGGAAACATCCCCAGCAGACATGGTGCCCCAACACCCAGAGGTAGCAAGGGCCCTTCCTGTTTGAGAGCACCTGGCTCCCACAGGTGCCAAGGACCACAAGGACACCCAGCTTCCCCGCACGCTGAAGCCATCAGGCCATCCTGCTCACCCAAAGCCACAGGGGACGCACTTCACCAGCACCGAGGTCAGAGTCAGAGGCTTTGTGGTGAAGCCCACATTTAATAAGACAGAGGCAAGGAAGACATTTTGGGTTTTGAATCTCTGCTATTCTATTGCCTTTCCATCCTCCTAACGTTTTCCCCAAATACTTTTTTTTAAAATGTGGCTAAAATATATACAACATAAAATTTGCCATCTTACTTATTTTTTAGTACAATTCAGTGGCACTTAATACATTCGCAACCAGCAGCACTATTTATTTCCAAAACCCTTTCATCACCTTAAGCAAATTTTCTATAAATTATTCACCAATTCCCCTCTCTCCATAGCCCCTGGTAACCTCTAATGTATTTTCTGTCCCTACAAATGTGTCTGTTCTACATATTTCACAGAAGAGGAATCACAAAATGTTGTCTTTTTGTCTGGTGTATTTTACTCAGCATGTTTCAAGGTTCATTCATGTTGTATCAGAACTTCATTCCTTTTTATGCCTGAATAATACACATAGACATACATATATATATATATATATATATATATATATATATATACATTCATATTTGCCTATGTCATATTTTGTTTATCTACTCATCTGTTCTTGTTTTCAGAACTATTGGGTTATATGGTAGTTCTATTTAATTTTTTGAGGAGCCTATGGATGATTTTTTTTTTTTTTGGTCCTTTTTGCCTTTTCTAGGGCTGCTTCCTGTGGCATATGGAGGTTCCCAGGCTAGGGGTCCAATCGGAGCTGTAGCCACCGGCCTACGCCAGAGCCACAGCAACGCAGGATCCGAGCCGCGTCTGCAACCTACACCACAGCTCACGGCAACGCCAGATCCTTAATCCACTGAGCAAGGGCAGGGACCGAACCCGCAACCTCATGGTTCCTAGTCGGATTCGTTAACCCCTGCGCCATGACGGGAACTCCCCTATGGACGATTTTTAAACACTGACATCCTTGTGACAGTTGCTCATATTTTAATGGTCTCTAACAGTGAGCAGGCAGTCTTGAACTGACCTCAGAAGCAAAATTCTTTATTTTTATTTTCGGTCTTTTTAGGGCCACACCCGTGGCATATGAAAGTTCCCAGGCTAGAGGTCAAATAGGAGCTACAGCTGTCAGCCTATACCACAGCCACAGCAACATGGGATCTGAGCTGCGTCTGCAACCTACACCATAGCTCATGGCAACACCAGATCCTTAACCCATGGAGCAAGGCCAGGGATCCAACCCGAGTCCTCATGGATACCAATCGGGTTCGTTAACCACTGAGGCACGATGGGAACTCCCAAATAACTTTATTTTTAAAGCTTAGAAAACACAGCACAGTATTTACTGTTACTCACTCACAATCCCATTATTTGAAACCGACAATTTCCTTCTACGATTTTTTTCAACAGTATGGTTTGCAGTCTGTTTTGCCGCTACTGTGGTTCTGTGTTCTATGTCTTAGTTGGTATGATCTGGACCAGTTTCTGCACGCAGGCCTTCCTTCCTGTGCTGGCTGTTCAGGGAAGGAGCGCTGAACAGAATGCTGGACTCTGGTTCCAGCTCTCTTGGCAACCACCTCTGTGAGGCTCACCTGTCCAGGTCTAAATGTACAATGAGGACTTTGGATTTGTGTCCTCTCAGGCCCTTCCAGAGGGGACATTCTGTCACCCCTGCACACAGGTGTGGTTGGTTCATATCACCTTGGGGTGGGCCCTTTGTGTTGACAGTTGCCAAGAGAGCTCAGTGTCTGTGTCCAGATCCGAGTCCTCCATCCTGACACAAGGACTTTCTCTCTCGTTCCCAGAACAGGAAGAGAGAAGCCGGGAGGCCGTGGAGCAGTGGCGCCAGTGGCATTATGATGGCCTATACCCATCCCATCTCTACAACCGCCACCATATCTGACCTCAACCTAACAGACCCAGAAGGCAGAGCCTGAGAGGTCCGCTACCCTGACCAACCGCAGTGTTCAGGCATCTCTGCTGCCTGCTAACCAGTCAGTGACAGGGCCTCAGCCTGGGGGCTTCTGTTCTGATGGATTGAACACCCTGGCTTCCGCCTCCTGGCAGGTATTTCCTGAGGTGAGCCAACACCTGTGGGGCCTGTGGCACTAACCCTACAGCTGTTTTCCCTTGCTTTGCCATTGTTCCCAAAGTGAGCCTCCCATAGAACAAAGAATCCCAGTAAAGAGAAAAGCTGAAAAATAAAAATGCTGAGTCAATACTCTACATTGTCTTCTCAGATTGTCCCTCCTAAGGGACACCATGGCTCTCCCTGACTGTGGCGTTCGTTTGGAAGCTTGGGCTCTCGAGCACTGCTGGGTATTTCCGCTGTCTCGGCAGTCACGTGACCTAAAGGGACTGGGGAAATCCATTTTGTGAGATCGTTACTGAGCCCAGGTGCTTCTCATGTCTCATCTGGAAAGAATCAACCTTCAACGGTGGTTTCTTAAAGGCATCCCTCAGAAGCCAGGGTTACAGTAGCAAGCCCAGCTATAACCCAACTCTTGAGCAGGTCAAGTTTAGCTGTGATAGCACCTCCTTTTTCTTCACAGCTTTCCTTGGTAGAGCTGTCATACAAAGTGCCACGAACTGGGTGACCCACAACAATGAGCATTTATTCTCTCAGAGTTCTGGAGGCTAGCAGTCTGCTCTGAGGTATTGGCAGAGCCACACTCCCTCCTAAGGCTCAGGAGAGGATCCTCCCTTGCCTCTTCCCGCTTCGGGGGCCCAGGTGTTCCTTGGCTTGTGGAGGCTCCCTGGAGTCTCTAACTCCATGGTTAAACAGCCTCTCCCTGTGTCTTCATCTTCTGTGTGTCTGTGTCTCTTCTCTTCTTATAAAGACACTAGTCAGATCGAGCTAAGGGCTCACCCTACCAGCCTCACTAAACTTGATTTTGTCTGCCAAGACCCTATTTTCATAAAAGGCCAAGAGACACAGCCTCAAGCATTCTGCCTTCCTGGCCCAGCCGCAGCACCATCCTACTTCCATACTAAGAGTGCAGGAAACTCAAGAACAACCCACGCAAGCACCTCGGTGGGGTCAGCTCTTGAAGATAAAGAGGACTCTAGATGAAGAAATAAATGTACCCTCTCCTGGCCATGTCCCTGTCCCCACCCTTGGGCCCTCTGTTTCCCCCGTGGCTTGGGTCTCTGGCTGGCTGGTCCTGCCTGCTTTGGAGGTTAGGTTTCCAGGACAGTATAGGGCAACTTGATTTGAGGAAAAGCTGCTCAATGGTGGTAAACTACTTCTCCAAAGGTGAGGTGATTTACTAGGTCTCGACACTTGCAATGAATGCAAAGGGATATTTAAGGAAGGGATAAAGTCTTTAAAACTTTTCTAGTGATTAAGCAACTGTGTACATTCCAAACCACCTCATCTCATGTATAGTCAGCTCTGTATTTTCTCACAGAAACTCCAAGCAGGAGCTGAATGGGCCTATGGAAAGGTAGGAAGGGCACCAGGCAAACACTACCATTCAATGTCGTTACCTGGGCAGGTGAAAGAGAGGAGTCATTCTCTTCTCAGGGTGCCGGGATTCATCCTTTGGAGACACAGGTTTGGGGCACAAGTCCCAATACAGCAAAAATAAAAGCCATGCCCAGTTTTTGATCAGCACAACTCACTTGTGTTAAATGTGCCTTATATAAGAAGATCAGCAGCTGAGAATTGGAATTTTTTTCCTTTTTGGTTGCACTCACAGCATGTGGATGTTCCTGGGCCAGGGTCAAACCTATCCCATAGCAGCAACTTAGGCCACTGCAATGCTGGATCCTTAACCCACTGTGCCAAAAGGGAACTCCTTTCCTTGGGGGCAGGGGAATATTTTGATTACTTTCCTTTGGGATTCACTGAGGTATAGTCACTATAAAGTTATGCGACCAACACAAACATCCTGTGTGTATAAAGTGAATCAAATCAAAACGCTTCCAAAACGAAACCAGGTTTTTGGCACACACCCCACCTGCACCATCCAGATATTCCAACCAGCCACCCTACTACCTTTGGGCCTGTTTTTGAAAAGACAGGCTCTTCAGGAAACCCACTGCTCCCCACAGCCCTCGCTGTAACTACCAGGAGCTTCAAATCAGAAGCTGACAGTAGTGGAAGAAACTGGCATAAAATAAAAAACTCTGCAGATGCCTCAATGTTTCATTAACCAGTTTTACTTATTATTCTGAGGAGACTGAAGTTATTGGGGAGGAATGAGTGTTTCAAAGTTTCGGAGCATAAAATTGAACAGACTGAAAGAAGAATCTGTGGGCTTGAGTGGAACGAAGGTCCTCTCCGAACTACTGGGCAGGAGACTCATGCTTGGATCCCCTCTGCTTCCCACCTCAACCTTGAAATGGCAGAACAGGGAGCCTCAGCAAATGGGCTACACGTACCCCCTGGTCCAAGGTCTGTGCTCTTGGGGGTGGGGCTCCTCATGGCACCCGACCCCATGCACAGGTTAGAAACTCTTGCTAACAGGCATGCAGGAAGCACAATGCCTAGCCTCAGCCCATTACCGAAGGCGGGTTGCAGGTGCGCAGGGCAAGCTCTGCTGACTGCCTGCTCAGGCCCTGAGTCAGGGCTGCAGGCTATTGGGCCAGTGATCCAAGTGGGCCCGTGCTCTACCCACAAGAAATGCTCTCTTGGCTGGCCAGGAGCAACTTGGCAGATCCAGTCCTCACCCTCTAGGTTGGTAACTTCAACTTGTGTGTGTGTTTTCACACACCCAGTTGTGCAATGGAGAAAAGGCAAAGCATTGCTCTCTCACCTTAGCCAGGAAAGAAGCCAGACTGTGGCTGCTGTGGTGACAATGAAACACCCAAAACCTTCTGGCAGGCCAGCAACCAGGTAAGTGCCTGGCAGCTGATGGCACCTGACTCCAGGCCATTCCCCGGCACCACCGGCTCAACAAGCCTACTGCATGCACAGGAAGGGATGCTGGGGCCATACAGATGTCAAATACCACAAGTGGTCTGGGTAACCATTTCACTCAGCTTCAAAGCACAAAACGAAGCAGCCTGTCCCAGCCTCCTCAACAGCCAGGGTTGGCTTGTCGGCTCTAGATAAAGAACTCTGGCAGAAAAAATTTTATTACCTCATTCTACCCCATCCTTAACAAGGGCCCCATTATATCTCAGGGTTTTCGAATTCCTTCACTAAAAGCCACTCACAGCCATTTCCTGGGCAGGGAAAAGAATGCCAAGGGAAACACGCCCAGAATCTGGGCAGCCCAATTTCACAGGAATTAATAACGGAGGATCTGTATTTTCAGAGACTGGCCTTGTCAAAGGGGTGACCTTTGGGACATTCTTCTAACTCACTCTTCTCTGGTTTTTCATTTCTCTCCCCAGTCCTTGATGGGTGCCAGGTAAGCGGTCGAAAACAAATCTTGCTCAAGTATGAATTGGTGAAAACTCATTATTTTTTCCTAATAGCTCTGTGTGTTATCCTTTTCTTTCTTTCTTGGGCCACACCTGCGGCATATGGAAGTACCCAGGCTGGGGGTCGAATCAGAGCTTCAGCAGCTGGCCTACACCACAGCAACGGTGGATTGGAGCCACATCGGCAATCTACACTGCAGCTTGAACCAACGCAGGATCATTAACCAACTGAGCAAGGCCAGGGATCGAATCGACATCTTCATGGATATTAGCTGTGTTCTTAACCGGCTGATCCACAGCAGGAACTCCTAGACCTTTTTTCTTTTTTTTTTTGGCTTTTTGGCTTTTCTGCGGCTGCTCCCGCAGCATATGGAGGTTCCCAGGCTAGGGGTCTAATTGGAGATGTAGCCACTGGCCTACACCACAGCCACGGCAACAAGGGATCTGAGCCGCGTCTGCAACCTACACCACAGCTCACAGCAACGCCAGATCCTTAACCCACTGAGCAAGGGCAGGGACCGAACCCGCAACCTCATGGTTCCTAGTCGGATTCGTTAACCATTGCACCACAACGGGATCTCCAGGCCTTTTTCCTACTTTTATTTTTAAACTTTAAAATTCATTTCTGACCAGCAATGCCTAATTTACCTATTAAACTAATTTTCTCCCATTAAAAAAAACTGTATAGTTAATGTATAGTTAAGCAATTCTCATGACACTTTCTTAAAGAAAAATCTCCCTACAGGAAAGGAGATGTTTGAGGGGACATGTCTAACAAGAATAACGACTGAATATGTAAAATGAAGGTGAAAAATATTTTCCTAGATAATTTCTCATTAATTTAGACCCTGTAATAATAATGAGTCTCAAAGAACATATTAGTGAGCCTGAATCATTTAGCGTGTAGGTCCCCAAATTAAAAATTTTCTAAATAAAATGACAACCTCATGAGGTCAAGGAGCCCTCAAGTATGATTTTATTAGGTCATGTTTACAACTGTTTATCATGCACCCAGCACAGAATTGTGGTACCAAGTGCAAGATATTTTATATTTTGTAAGCGCATTTAGATGACAAAAAATGAAAACGTATTACTAGATTGATACCCTGAAATCACTGTGGAAAGAAAGAGAACAGTACATTTTTTTTTTTTTTTTTTTTAGGGCTGCACCCACAGCATAGGAGTCCACTCAGAGCTACAGCTACCAGCTCACACCACAGCCACAGCAATGCTGGGTCCTTAACCCACTGGGCGAGGCCAGTGATCGAACCCTCAACCTAATGATCGGATTTGTATCCGCTGTGCCATGATGGGAACTCCAGTACACTCCTTTAGTAAGTCACTGAAGACAGTTTTTCTTGAACCTTTAACTCAAAAGTGCACAAATGACACACAAAAGTTTGTTTTGGTATAATTGATAATTATGGGAGTTCCTGTTGTGGCACAGCAGAAATGAATCCAACCAGTATCCATGAGGTTGTGGGTTCAATTCCTGGCCTTGCTCAGTGGGTTAAGATCCAGTGTTGCTGTGAGCTATGGTGTAGGTCGAAGACATGGCTCGGATCCCATGTTACTGTGGCTGTGGTGTAGGCTGGCTGCTGTAGCTCTGATTCAGCTCCTGCCTGGAAACCTCCATATGCCACCGGTGCGGCCCTAAGAAAAAAAAAAAAAGTAATAAAGTCAGCACCACCACCTAAAAATGTAGTCAGCCCAGAGCTTGAATCTGCTTCCTCTTCTCAAGTTCAAGTCCATTAATGCTCAAATGATAACCTCACTCCACGGAATATAAGAGAAAAGAAACAAAAACCACACCATGATTTATAGATCTTATCCAATCTTACTCAAAATACCTCGAGACTTACTGGTGAAGGAATATGCTTTCCTCATCAGACTGGGAACAAGAAAACAAGTCATACAAACAAGAAATGAAATGTTAAAACTTCTTGGGCAAAAGATCTCAATGTAGGAAATCCTAAGGAATCTATTAAAAAAAAAAGCTGCTATACTAGTATGTAAGTTTAGCATAGTTCCAGGATACAAGGCCAACAGATAAACATGCATTGTATTTCTATATACTAACAAGTCTAGAGAATAATAATTGGAAATTAAAATGGAAAAAAATACCATTCACGATGCCATCGAAACTATGTAAAAATAGGAGTTCCCACTGTGGTGCAACAAGATTGGCAGTGTCTCTGTTGAGCTGGGACACAGGTTCCATCCCTGGTGCAGCACAGTGGGTTAAGGATTCAGCATTGCTGCAGCTGCAACATAGGTTGCAACTAGGCTTGTATCTAATCCCTATATTTATATAGTTTAGATTATATTAAAAAATTCCATAAGAAAATCTCTTTGGGATCTTAAAGATTTCTTAGCTAGAATACAAAACACATGAACCATAAGAGAACAAAGTGATAAAATGGGCTTCACCAAAATGAGAAAATGCTCTTTGAAAGACACTGTTAAAAAAAATAATAATAATAATAAGGAGTTCCCGTCATGGCTCAGTGGTTAACGAATCCGACTAGGAACCATGAGGTTGCGGGTTCGATCCCTGCCCTTGCTCAGTGGGTTAACGATCCGGTGTTGCCGTGAGCTGTGGTGCAGGTTGCAGATGTGGCTCGGATCTCGAGTTGCTGTGGCTCTGGCATAGGCAGGTGGCTACGGCTCCAATTAGACCCCTAGCCTGGGAACCTCCATATGCCACAGGAGCGGCCCAAGAAATAGCAAAAAGACAAAAAAAAAAAAAAAAAAAAGGCAAGCCACAAACCGGGAGAAAATATTCACCATACATACCCATAACACACTTGTATCCAAAACATAGGAAGAATTCTTACAGCTCAACCCAATAAATAACTAAACAGAAATGTCGCCAAAAAAAGATATCCAAGGGAGTTCCCATCCTGGCTCAACTGTTAACGAACACTACCAGTATCCATGAGGACACAGGTTTGATTCCTGGCCTCACTCAGTGGGCTAAGGATCCGGTGGAACCATGAACTGTGGTTGCAGACATGGCTTGGATCCAGTGCTGCTATGGCTGTGGTGTAGGCTGGCAGCTGCAGCTCCGATTTGACCCCTAGCCTGGGAACTTCCATAAGCTGCAGGTGTGGCCCTAAAAAGACAAAAAAGAAAAAAACAAAAGATATCCAAATGGCCAACTGCATAGGAAAAGATGTCATGGAGGAAATGCAAATTAAAACCACAATGAGATATCACCATACACCCATCAGAACGGCTCAAATTTAAAACACTGACAATATCAAGTATCGGTGAGGACACAGAGCAAATGGAATTCTCATGCATCACTAACAGGTATGTAAAATCGTACACTGTGGAAAATAGTTCAGCAGTTTCATATAAAGCTAAACATAAACTGACCAGAAATCCCACAGCTAAATACTCACGTAAAATAAACAAAAACACATCCACAGAAAGACTTATACCTGAATATTGCTAATGGCTTTATTCATAACAGCCCTACACTGGAAACAATCTAACCCAAGGTCCATCTACTGGGAGAACAATCTAACCCAAGGTCCATCTACTGTGATATATCCAGAGTGAAATACTTCACGATAAAAAAACAAACTATAGGAGTTCCCGTCGTGGCACAGTGGTTAACGAATCTGACTAGGAACCATGAGGTTGCAGGTTCGATTCCTGCCCTTGCTCAGTGGGTTGGCGATCCGGCGTTGCCATGAGCTGTGGTGTAGGTTGCAGACGCAGCTCGGATCCCGTGTTGCTGTGGCTCTGGCGTAGGCTGGCAGCTGCAGCTCCGATTCGACCCCTAGCCTGGGAACCTCCATATGCCGCGGGAGCGGCCCAAGAAATGGCAAAAAGACAAAAAAAAAAGAAAAAAAAAAACAAACTATAGACACAGGCAGCAGCATGGATGTATTTCAAAATATGCTGAGTGACAGAAGTACACGAGTACATTCTGTATGGTTCCATTTATATGAAACTCGGAGGAAAGACAGATCTAAACCACAGTGATGGAAAACAGATCAGTGACAGACAGGACCAGGGAGTGTGGACGGACTGGGAAGTGGCGAAGGCACCCTTTTGGGGTGATGGAAATGTCCTCTATTCTGCTTATGGTGGTGGTTACATGGGTGTATACACTCATCAAAATGTACTGAATTGTAACCTTAAATGTGCATTTTGCTGCATGACATTTAGACGTTTAATTAAGCTGACTTTTAAAAAGACCAATAGAGAAGTCTTCACTCCAACATTTCCACAGACTTGGTTTCAACTCGTATTTTCTTTTTTCTTTTTAGGGCCCTACCTGCCGCGTGTGGAAGTTCCCAGGCCAGGGGTCCAATCAGAGCTGCAGCTGCCTGCCTACACCACAGCTCACAGCAACACTGGATCCTTAACCCAGATATCTTTAACTGAGTGAGGCCAAGGATTGAACCCACATCCTCACAGATGCTATGTTGGATTCTTAACCGGCTGAGCCACCATGGGAACTCCTTCAAAACTTTTTTTTTTTTGGTCTTTTCTCCATTTCTTGGGCAGTTCCTGTGGCATACGGAGGTTCCCAGGCTAGGGGTCGAATTGGAGCTGTAGCCGCCGGCCTACGCCAGAGCCACAGCAACGCAGGATCCGAGCTGCATCTGTAAACTAGACCACAGCTCACGGCAATGCTGGATCCTTAACCCACTGAGCAAGACCAGGGACTGAACCCACAACGTCATGGCTCCTAGTCGGATTCATTAACCACTGAGCCACGATGGGAACTCCACTTCAACACTTAGTTTCAAATCACTTAATCAATTTTCTAATCTGCAAAATGGTGACACTCCCGAACTGTTCTGTTTTGGGAAATGTTGTATACAGTTGTTCATTATCTGTGGATCCCACGTTTGTGACTTCAACTTAATGGCTAAAATTTAACTCCAAAAGCAGTACTTGTGGTGTTTTTGTGGTCAGTTTTGAGCATGTAACACATATGGACCAAGGAGCAGTTTTGAGTTGCTCCCACCTGAGGTCAAACGAACAATTCTGCTGGTTTCAGCTCTGATACTGTTAAAAGATGTCCTCTTTACTCTGTGTTCTTCACATTTTTGTGCTTTTCTGGGTGCTGCTGCTGTTTGAAACAGCCCCCAAGTGTAGTGCTGAAGTGCTGCCTCCTGTTCCTGAAGGCGAGGAGGCCGGGATGCAGCATCTGGAACAAACACGTGTGCCAAGACCAGCTTTGTTCAGTCATGAGTTACAGTGCTGTTCGTCTCTGAATTTCAGGTTAATGAATCAACAATATATATTAAAGGTTCTTCAAACAAAAACACACATAATACAAGGTTATGTACTGATCCGGTGAAGAAAATGTGACCGGAGGCTCACAGGAACTTAACTCTGAATTTCCTCTAGCGGCAGTGCTTGGGTAGCTGCTAGTTCAGTTGCAGATACTTTAAAACAGAATTACTACGAATAACACAAATCCCCCGTATATATCGCCCTAGTTCTTTCTTCCTTCCTTTGGTGAAATGGCTTTGAGTTTTCACCATCTTGACTACCGCTGACTGGTTATCTCCAAAATGCATCAATTTTGTTGGATATATGGTCTGACTGCATAGAACGTGGCAGGCCTCTCTCCCTTCTTGATATGGATAGTTCAGTTGTGGGGCTATATTCTTGGCTGTCTTTAATTTTCAAAAATCTCACAGCTTTCCTACAAACTGCTGTCAACTTAAGCCAACTGATTTCTTCCACCTTTTGGGTCTGTTATTTTCTTTAGATATAGCACTGTTTCTTTCCTAAATATTGGAAAATACAGAATTTCTCTTTGGGGGCCAGTCAAGCTTTTGGTGAGTGGTACTATTTCTAAAGCTCTCCCCAAGGCATCTGAGATGTCTGTCTGCTCTGCGCAATAGAGGCTCTGATGAGCCTAATTCATGCCATCTCTTCCTGTCAACTTTGCTATACATCAACTGCTAATGTTTTTGAACGTTGAAAACTGGAAAAAAAATTTAAAAGTTGAATCTTCTAAAGTTCCCTCTGGGGTCAATTCCACGCCAATCATTCAGAAGTTTCTTATTTGCTATCCTGGATCACTGTTATCTAGTTAGTTCAGTTTCCCTTTTGTTTTTCGGACAAGGAAAGTATAGTTTAATAAAACTCAAAGAGAAAGATGATTTTCTTTAAAAAGCCACTTATTTCCTCTAAACAGAAAAATGCATATGAAAAAAAAAAATCTGTGGTGAAGATCAGAACATTGTGATAAATCCTGAAGGACTTGGCCAGTGTTTGTGTGCTCACCCTCTTCCGATGGCCTGTGATTATACTACAATAAGCCCTACGCTGCCAAAGACAGGGTAAGAAAAAAACACACATTTTGGATTTATAGAAAAGTATTTAATACACATTACCAAAGAGTGTAGGATTAAAGTCAGGTCTCACAATGAATCATATTTTCAATGCAAACATATAAGTCCCCTTTACAGCCTACCTGCCCCTTTTCATTCCTGAATATTCTAGTAACACACACAAACACACACACAGCACCCCCAGTGAAAGCTCCCCAACACTCAGAGTAACCAAGAAGGAACTCGATTATATTTTTTAATTATTTAAAATTTAAAAATCATATTTAAAAACGCAGGGCACCTAGATTCAGCTCATGCATCCACCTTTAGAGGAACGTTGCTACTACATGACTTACACCTGACGTATCAGTGACTGTGGCTCTGACAACACCGTGGTGCAAACAAGAGTATGGCTCTTGCATGGGAAGGAGCTCTTCGAAGATCAACTTGGAGTTCCATTTCCAGGCAGCTGCTTGGTTGTGACTTATATTTCAGATCCACAGCTCTGTTTTAAGTTTATGGGCAAATACATCTACTCTAAAGGAGGCATTAAAATATCAGTTTCAAGTGCTTTTGGTGATTTTCGAGAATTTAAACACTTTATTCTCTTGTTCGTTAAAAAAAAAAAAAAACGCAAACAATAACACTTCCCGGGAAATGAAATATTCTTAAAATATAGCCGTTAGGGGAAACACAAACCCAGCACCTTCTACATAGAGCAGAATTCAATGAAATCCAAGGCATGAGAAATTTATTTCTTTCTTTTTTATTTATTTATTTATTTATTTTTTGCCTTTTTGTTGTTGTTGTTGTTATTGTTGTTGTTGTGGTTGCTATTTCTTGGGCCGCTCCCGCAGCATATGGAGGTTCCCAGGCTAGGGGTTGAATCGGAGCTGTAGCCACCGGCCTACGCCAGAGCCACAGCAACTCGGGATCCGAGCAGCGTCTGCAACCTACACCACAGCTCATGGCAACGCCGGATCATTAACCCACTGAGCAAGGGCAGGGACGGAACCCGCAACCTCATGGTTCCTAGTCGGATTCGTTAACCACTGCGCCACGACGGGAACTCCAGAAATTTATTTCTGTGTCTTGAAAGCCTAAATCAACAATCCCCCACAACCCCCTCCCCTTAAGTGTTATGCTTCTACTATAATACCATCTTAGGGGAAACAAATTATTTCCAGCTCTAGTTCAAATCTCAATATAATAATCCACCAATTTACCCAATCTTTAGGTGACATTCACTTGGATCAAATGGTACTTGGAAAATCACATGGCGTGGGCAGAGGATTCGCCTAAGTGGAATTTTTTGATGGTAATCTGCATGAGTTTTGACCTATCATTTCATTTCACTTATTTATTCATTCATTTTTGCTTTTTTCAGGGCTGCACCTGTGGCATATGGAAATTCCCAGGCTACAGGTCAAACCAGAGCTACAGCTGCCGGCGACGCCACAGCAACTCCAGATTTGAGCCTCGTCTGTGACCTACACCACAGCTCATGGCAACACAGGATCCTTTTCACTCACTGAGTTGTGCTGTGGGTTGAATCCGCATCCTCATGGATACTAGTTGGGTTCATTACCACTGAGCCACAATGGGAACTGCAAACCCCCTTTTTTAAACAATTCAGAAAACATTTATTAAATTCCTGGTATTCACAATTTTAAAAATCTCTCCATCCACCCTACGTACACTGAGCACTAATAAGGCAGCACTGGTTTGGCACCTGGAAATCAAACCACACTAAAATACAGAAGACAGCAGGTGACACAGATAAACAAACCCATCACAATAAGTTTCCTGCCAGATCAACATTCAAAATACAGCAAAGATTTGGAGGAAGGGGTGGTGACTGTGCCCAGGGGCACTGGGCAGGCATCATGGAGAAGACAAGCTGCTTGTTTGCTGTTTTACTTTTCATCACATTTTACAACAAATGCGAAAACAGAGATGGGTGTAAGCCTCCATATACCTGTGACCCAGTTTTAACAATTAGTAGCTCCGCCATTTTTGATCCATCGACACCCCATGCGCTGCCCTGCGTCCCTTCATTCTGTTTTGAAGGCCAATCCTAGACATTTTGATCATTTCATGCATAAACACTGAGCTGCATTTGAAGAAGGACCTGGAAAGGATCTTTCAGGAGTGACATCCTCCTCATCATCTATTTTTCTGCCGGTGACCTTACCAGAGCTATACACCCAGACTCCTGCAGGTGACTCCAAAGCCTGGGCTGGTTCAGGGCAAAGACCCAAAACTTTACGGGCGCCTTGGAGTTGGCTGAAGAACAAGATGGAGCCAACCAGTGAAATCCCATCCTGCCTTATCTGGAATGCTGACTGTGTTCTTTTGGCCCATGGTCCTCACAAAATTACTAATTCTTTAGAAGCTTATTGAGCACTGAATGTTTGTACAAAATGATGGCTACATTCCACATTCCCACTGCCCTTGGCGACCTCCACGGGAATAGGAACCTCAGACTGCACGGGGCTTGCCCTGCAGGCTGAGCTGCCCCAGAGTTGCTTTCTGTCACCACCTCGATCCTCCCTGGGTGGGGCGCCTGGTGCATCCGATCGTCTGGCCTGCCTGCCTCCCACCCCTTCAGGGTTCCCTCTCAACATCCAGTCCAGAACCTTATCCTGATGCCCTCTCCTGCACAGTTCCACCTGTTCCTTTGAGGCCCGCCGCCGCTCTCCATCTCTGCCATCACCCTTCTGTCCAGGCCACCGTTCCCTTCCCTCAAGTGTTGATATTTGAGCACCGTCCTGAATTTAGCACCCCCGGCCCCCGCCTCATTCTCCAAGCAACAGCTGAGTGATCTTTTCAAAACTGCCTCTCGTGGTTCCCAACAACTACACGATCGAGATCCGCGTCCTCACCATAGCCAAGGAGGCCCTGCAAAGTTAAGGCCTGCTGCTTGCTTCTCCAGTCTCAACTGTGACACCTCCTCCTTGGCCTGCAACCCAAACGCTCTTCTCAGGATCCGCTTCCTCGGGTCCCTGTGCTCACAAACACTGAAAGTCACACCTGCGGCGCCCTTGTGTGCCTGAGCCATTCACATGAGTCCACGCCACTGTGGACCCTGAGGACAGGCACCTCACCCGCGGTCACACAACTGGCAAGCAGAAGAGCTGAGACTAAGGCTCCAGGGGCCACAGGCATAACCCCAAGTCCCAGCTGCCCATCACCCTCCATCGCCGCAGAGATCCCCAAGGTATAACTCTTGATATGTGTAATGAAGCATACCTGCCAATGCCAAATGCCACAGGAGTCTCCTCGTGGGATGCTTCTGTTTTCCAGTTGGGCTTCATGCCTTCTCACATTTTGCATGTGTTTTGGTTAGAGGTTTCAAAGTTTAAGTCATATTTAAATAAAGCCATATTTGAAAATGATGAGATTTTAGGTATTTCCATTACAGAGCTCCACAAGACTATAAGGGCACAGTCATACAATATGAACTGAAATGCCAAGTGCATCAAGGACTTGATTTTGAAGAACAAAATAGAGGTAACAGTAGCACCAAGAGAAGGAATCTGGCTTTTGTATCAATACAGCAAGACTATGTCAAGGGCGATGGTCATAATTTTCTAGATGGCAAAAAGTTGTATTATTTGTACACTTTTGAGTGCTCAAAGATACACTTCATGCTCATATCGTCCAACCTTCCTCATTTGACAGGTGAGGAAACTGAAGCCCCAAATTTAGGCAAGTTACCTGAGCCAAATTCATTCCTTTGCCTCTGGGTGTTCATATAAATACCAGAATCTTATTGTGAGTGAGACACCACACTGCGTACTCTGTAACCCAAGAGAGAAACACAGCTCTCAATCTGCCTTCCAGTTTTGGGGCATCAGCAGTGAGAACAGGGAAGACAACTGTATCTGGATTTTCCACTTAAAGGTCAATGTAAAAGCTGATGTTAAACCAACACAACAAAGGAAGCAGGCAAAGTTGTAGGCTGTTACGAACACGTATTCATTCTGTGTCAATCAGGAACATGGGCAATTCAGAGCCAATACTCGGCTTTTCCAGAACCACAAGAAGAAACGTAGGCTGTGGGTACCTGTTTGAAGTCAGGGCTATTTAAGGCTATTCAGAAATTTGGCATGTTCTTCTCCTCTTGGTAACAGGGTCTCTCCTCCTATCTTTGGACCTGTCTTTTCCTAGAAAAACAGAAAGTTTAATAAGAAATGGGTCAACATCATTTGTACCAGCCACTGGAATCAATCACTTTGCAAAGGACGTACCTTTAACATTCCATCCCGTTCCCATTTGAAGAGGCCACAATTACTGAAACAGAAAAGATAGGCTTTACTCAGAGATGAGGTTACGAGACACACCCATGAAGATAACAGTGCTCCCTGCACTTGGGGGAAGACCTCCCCCATTTAAGCAGACGCTGACCAAGGTGACATTCGTATTACAGGCTATGATATATTACTACCGAAAATTACACACTCCAGTCATTTGAGAAATGGTCTTCAACTCTGTAACAAGCTAGATACCTCAGAGAAGGCATTTCAAATGGTATTATAACAGGGCTGCACACACTAGAGGTGACGAGCAAGCTTGGTTTCTATCGATGGTCCCTGGGATGACCCTAGGATGGAGGAAGCTAGTTGATGGCCACCTGCAGCCTATGGCTTTGCCTCTTCCTCTTTTCTGGAACCGAATGGTTGTGATAAGAAAGGATGACTCTTCCTTCTGGTCTGGACAATCCTTCCATCTTTTTCACTAGTGAGAACAGGGAAGACAGAGATATCTTGATTTTCCACTTAAAGGCCAATGTGAAATTTGGTATTAGGGAACTATATGTAGTCACTTATGATGGAGCATGATAATGTGAGAAAAAAGAATGCATACATGTATATATAACTGGGCCCCTTTGCTGTACAGTAGAAAATTGACAGAACACTGTAAACCAGCTATAATGGAAAAAATAAAAATCATTATAAGATTAACAAAAAAATTTGGTATTAAACCAACACAACAGGAAGGAAATCCTTTCATAACCCCAATTTTTGTTGTTGTTGTTGTTATTGTTTTTATCTTTTTTGGCCACCCTGGAGCATACGCAGTTCCCAGGCCAGGGATCAGATCTGAGCCACAGTTGCGACCTACACAGCAGCTGTGGCAACGCCAGCCTTAACCCACTGTACCAGGCTGGGGAATCAAACCTGAGTCCCAGCACTCCCAAGACGTCACGGATCCCATTACACCACACGAGAAACTCCTCATAACCCAAATGTTTTTACTCTATTATTAGCCAAAGGATATATTTGTTCTCATTGTTTCACAGGGTAGAGCAGCCCAAGTCTGAGCAGGCACGGGGACACTATGGAGAAAGCTGATTTTCTACAACATTTACTCCGGGAAAGAGAGAAGCAGGATAGAAATACATCAGCTGTCAGAGGGCTTAACCCCAAGCCTCTCCACCACCGTCTCCATCTAGAAACCACTTCAGCATCTACTGAGAACCTGTGCCTGTGCAGCCTACTACAAGATCAATGATGACATTTCAACACAATGTCCTCCCTGCCACAGGTTTCATAAAGTTTTTTTTTTTTTTTTATCACAGCCATGCTCACTTGTCTGTTAGTTACCTATGGCTGCCACAACAGCAAAGTTGAAGGGTTGTAAAACAGACTGTAGGGTCTATGAAGCCTAATATATTTACTCCCCAGCCTCTTAGAGAAAAACTTTGCCCATTTCTGCTCTAGAACAGTAACTGATGAGAGAGACCAGAGAAAGCCGATCATCTTTTTTTTTTCTTCCCCCTCCTTTTTAGGGCTGCACCTATGGCATATGAAAGTTCCCAGTCCAGGAGTCAAATCAGAGCTACAGCTGCCGGCCTGCACCATAGCCACAGCAATGCGGGATCCAAGCCCAGTCTGTGACCTACACCACAGCTCACAGCAATCCTGGATCCCTGACCCACTAAGCGAGACCAGGGATGGGCCCCACGATCTCAGGGATACTAGTCAGATTGTTTCCACTGTACCACAACAGGAACTCCCAAAGCTGATCGTCTTAACAAAAATAACAGTGCCACTTGGAGGCTGAAAGAAATCATGTTCTTCCATTTGAGCTGTACTTACTGCTTATCCTCTAGGACGTATTTCTCTGATACTCAAATGTTTTTTGTTTTTGTTTTCCGTCTTTTTGTCTTTCTAGGGCCATACCCACAACATAGGGAGGTTCCCAGGCTAGGGGTCCAATCGCACCTATAGCTGCCAGCCTACACCACAGCCACAGCAATGCCAGATCCGAGCCATATCTGCGACCTACACCACAGCTCACTGCATTGCCGGATCCTTAACCCACTGTGTGAGGCCAGGGTTCGAACCCTTGTCCTCATGGATGCTAGTCAGATTCATTATCCGATGAGCCATGACGGGAACTCCTCTGATGCTCAAATGTTTTTATATAAGCTCTCGCTGTTATAATATTTTGGAGAGAAGTCAAGCATCAATACACAAGGAGCTACTTAAAACAATTCTAGACTATAAAACATTTCACAAACCAGCTGCTGACAAGGTGATGCTTCCCCACCCCAAATCAGCTTTGGAGAAACTTGAAGCCTGGGCTCCAGGAAACAAACAACAATCTAAATGAAGTAAGTGAACAGAAAGGCAGGGAGACTATCCTGGTGAGACATTCTTGGGAAGACTGACTAAAAGGTGACCTTGAAATTGCCTCAAATTCCAAAGGACCAACATCACAGAAGTTATATCCTTCAAGAGTAATAGAATAAAGTTGGAAATTAATTAACAAAAAAGATAAAGTCAACCCCATCTATTTGGAAATTAAACATTACTAACTCTTGGGTCAAAAAGGAAATCACCCAGGTCATTAAGAAATACTTTTGATGGAGTATCTATCGTGGCTCAGTGGTTAACGAACCCGACTGGTATCCATGAGGACGCAGGTTTGATTCCTGGCCTTGTGCAGTGGGTTAAGGATCCCTTGTTGCATGAGCGGTGGTGTAGGCCACAGACGCGGCTGGGACCCCGAGTTGCTGTGGCTGTGGCATAGGCCGGCAACTGCAGTTCTGACTCAACCCCTAGCCTGGGAACCTCCATATGCAACAGGTGCAGCCCTAAAAAGCCAAAAAAAAAAAAAGCAATACTTTTGACTATGTCAGACTTTGTGGCACTATTCAGAAATAAGCAGCTTTAGATAGATTTATGAGGTAAGAAAGGATGCAAACTGGAGTTCTGGTCATGGCTCAGTGGTTAACAAACCCAACTAGAATCTATGAGGACGTGGATTCAATCCCTGGTCTCGCTCAGTGGGTTAAGGATCCAACATTGCCATGAGCTGTGGTGTAAGTCACAGACAAGGCTCGGACCCCAAGTTGCTGTGGCTGTGACGTAGGCTGGCAACTGTAGCTCCGATTCAACCCCCTAGCCTGGGAACCTCCATATGCCTCGAGTGCAGCCCTAAAAAGACAAAAGACAGAGAAAAAAAAAAGAAAGGTTACAAACTAATTGTGTTTAAGCTTTAATTGAAAAGGTACACAAAAGGGTAAAAAGTAAACCCAAAAAAAATAAGGGCAGAAAAATAAGTGCAGAAATCAATAGAATAGAAAGAAAATCAATAAACATTTAGAAAACCGAAAGAGGATTTTCTAAAAAAGGTTAACAAAACAAAGAGTCCTCTGTCAACACTGATCTTGAAAAAGAGAAGAAAAAAAATAACAAAACAGGAGTTCCCGTTGTGGCGCAGTGGTTAACGAATCCGACTAGGAACCATGAGGTTGCGGGTTCGGTCCCTGCCCTTGCTCAGTGGGTTAACGATCCGGCGTTGCCGTGAGCTGTGGTGTAGGTTGCAGACGCGGCTCGGATCCCGCGTTGCTGTGGCTCTGGCGTAGGCCGGTGGCTACAGCTCTGATTCGACCCCTAGCCTGGGAACCTCCATATGCCGTGGGAGCGGCCCAAGAAATAGCAAAAAAAAACCAAAACAAAACATAGTAAATGCCTATTAATAAAAAATAGCAAGTAATGGATTGAAAAAGTATATTAGGGACAACTAAATGTTAATAAATTTGAAAATCTAAATGAAGCAGATTCTTAGAAAAATATAAAATGCTGAAACTGGTAGAAGACCATGAAATTGAAATGGTAATCAGCAAAAAAGCCAATCAATCAATGGAAAAATGGGCAAAAGACCTGAATAGACATTTCTCCAAAGAAGATATACAGATGGCCAACAAACACATGAAAAAATGCTCAACATCGCTGGTTATAAGAGAAATGCAAATCAAAACTACCATGAGATACCACCTCACACCAGTCAGAATGGCCATCATTAATAAATCCACAAATAACAAGTGCTGGAGGGGCTGTGGAGAAAAGGGAACCCTCCTCCACTGTTGGTGGGAATGTAAACTGGTACAGCCACTATGGAGAACAGTTTGGAGATACCTTAGAAATCTATACATAGAACTTCCATATGACCCCGCAATCTCACTCTTGGGCATCTATCCGGACAAAACTCTACTTAAAAGAGACACGTGCACCCGCATGTTCATTGCAGCACTATTCACAATAGCCAGGACATGGAAACAACCCAAATGTCCATCGACAGATGATTGGATTCAGAAGAGGTGGTATATATACACAATGGAGTACTACTCAGCCATAAAAAAGAATGACATAATGCCATTTGCAGCAACATGGATGGAACTAGAGAATCTCCTACTGAGTGAAATGAGCCAGAAAGACAAAGACAAATACCATATGATATCACTTATAACTGGAATCTAATATCCAGCACAAATGAACATCTCCTCAGAAAAGAAAATCATGGACTTGGAGAAGAGACTTGTGGCTGCCTGATGGGAGGGGGAGGGAGTGGGAGGGATCGGGAGCTTGGGCTTATCAGACACAACTTAGAATAGATTTACAAGGAGATCCTGCTGAATAGCATTGAGAACTTTGTCTAGATACTCATGTTGCAACAGAAGAAAGGGTGGGGGAAAAAATGTAATTGTAATGTATACATGTAAGGATAACCTGACCCCCTTGCTGTACAGTGGGAAAATAAAAAAAAATTAAAAAAAAAAAAAAGAAATGGTAATCAAAGCCACCCCTTCCCCCCAAAAAACAAGGTCTAAATAATTTTATAGCTGAGATTTACTAAACTTTCAAGCAATAATTACTATTTAATATAAATTATTTCAGGAAGCTGCCCAATCCACTTGATAAGGCTCATATAATCTTGGTTCCAAAATCAGGTAAGTCTATATAAGAGGAAAAAAGTCTAATTTACTTATGAATGTATGAATAGATATAAAAATCACTTATAAAATATTAGCTAATTGACTATAACAGTGTACAAAATTAAAACATCATCAAGATAAGTAGGGTTTATCCAAGGAATACAAGGGAAGTTCAACTTCAGAAAAATTGAACCATGTAACACACTACAGTGATAAAGGAAAATAAAACCACACTGAAGAAAAGACATCTGACCACGTGCACAGTGAGTGAGGAAGGCACTAGAGAAACATATGAATGAGGAAGGAACTGAACGGACCAAGGACGATGTTCAACAAACAGCTGTGTAATCGTCCTCCCCAAACTCCACAGGGATTGTTCACACTGTTCTGCATGAATCATGCCCCAGAGGAGTCAAACCCAGTAGTTCTGCCCCTGTATCTGAAATTTCCCCCAGAGTAAAAGCGCAAAGTCCCTTAAAACACATGTACTCACATATTTTAAAAATTTGAACAATTAACTCCTTATAGTGAAGAAAAAAATTCCCTACCTGAGCCTCCTACAAACACATATTCACCCAAGCCCCATTCATCTATCCAACCAGCATTTCTGACAACCTACTATGTGCTGGGCACTAGATTAAGTACTGGGGATACAGCCGTGAAAGGGGCAGGGGCTCTTCCTCCGAGAGCGTTTGGGGATCCTCAGGTTGTAAGAGGTTGCAGAACAAGCTGACCTTTCTGAGATCGAGGACTGTCCAGAGATCCTGGGAACAAGAACATCACCCAGGAATTGGAACAAGGTTCAGGAAGGCTGGATGGGACCAAGAACCCCAGCAATCCTACCTGCAGTGCTTCTGGGGGAGCCTGTCCAGGGAGATACTTCGGTTTCCACAGGGACACTTGAAAAACCTCTTCACACCGTCATGCCAGTGGTAGTCGTGCTGCTCGCTGACACAGGTCTCCAGGGGCTTGAAGTGGGTGTAGGCACACTGCATAAAACGAGCAGAAGGCACACATCAGGTCAAGAGCACGGAAGGAGAAACAGGCCAAGAGCCACAAGGGCCTCCTGTTCCTGAGAATAGGAGGCCAGCTGCCGGTGGAGCTGCCATCTTATCTTCTAGCTGCAGTGATCTGTGTGATCTCCTAGCTTTCCCCCTCCTGACATCACTTTTTCTCATGTTGGCCCCAACTTCTGGTCAGGCACGAACTACACAATAACCACTTGCGACCTCAAGACAACAGCAAGGGTGAAGGAAGAAAAGGACTGGAAACCTCTAAATAGCTTTGGTTAGTCTATCCTGTATCTGCTGTAGTCCCAGATTATAAAATAGATTATAGGCAGGGGGTTTATTTAGGAAGGCTGATGAGCTGTTCTTTCTCATTTTTCTCTTACCAGGCCTATGAAAAGGATAGAGCTTATCACTCCTATTACATAAGCAGTAAAACCAAGACAGATATTAAGTAATTTAATATTCTTCCTCAAAAGGACTGAAAAGAATAAGAAATGGTGGGAAAAGGTTCAAACAGGGCCAGGACAGTGCAATATAATTTCTGGTAACCTTCCTGAGTCTGGATAAACAACTCTCAGCCTTGGCAACCTCAGAGAGGGTAGAGCAGAGTGGTCACCCTGAACAATCCCCCCAAGATTTGCACTCCGCACTCCCTGGAACCTAGGAGTATGTTGTGTCACATGGCAAAGGGGAATTCAGGTTGCAGATGGAATTAAGTTTGCTAATTAGTTGATCATAAGACTGGGAAGTAATCCTGGATTGTTCAGGAAGGCCCAATGACTCACAAAGGTCATCAGAGTGGAAGTGGGACACAGGGAAGGAGGCTGGAGCAATATGATGAGAAGACTCAACTGGCTGCTGCTGTCTCTGATGAGGATGGGGCCATGAGCCACGGGATGCAGGTGAACTCTAAAAGCCGGGAAAAGCGAGGAGGCAGATTCTCCCCTGGAGACTCCAGAAGAAATGCATCCCTGCTGACACCTGGATTTTACCCCAGTGAGACCTACAGACTTTTTTTTTTTTTTTTTGCTTTTTAGGCTGCACCCACGGCATATAGAGGTTTCCAGGCTAGGGGTCGAATCAGAACGACAGACGCTGCTATGCCACAGCCATAGCAAAGCAGGATCCAAGCCTCACCTGCGACCTAGACCACAGCTCAAGGCAAGGCCTGATCCTTAACCCACTGAGTGGGGCCAGGGACCAAACCCAAAACCTCATGGTTCCTAGTCAGATTTGTTTCCAATGCGCCATGACGAGAACTCCCCTACACAGACTTCTGACCTACAGAACTCCAAAATAATAAATGTGTGTTGTTCTAAGTCACCCAGTTGATGGTCACTTGTTACAGAAGCAACAGGAAAAGTCTGTCCTAACACGGCCACGTGGTCTGAGTAAACACTGTCCTCCAAGGCAAGAGCTTTACTGATGCTCCAGGTCTTTCTCAAGGAAGCGCTACTTTGTGGTGGCACCACTCCCTAACGGTAAAGGAGAATCTAAGGTTTTATGCTTTGGTTTTTTTTGTTTTTTGGGATTCGTTTCTACTCAACCACGATGGGAACTCCTGTTTTTTGTTTTGTTTTGTTTTGGCCATGTCCTGAAATACTCAGAAGTTCCCAGGCCAGGGATCAAATCCACACCTCAGCAGTGACAATGCCAGATCCTTTAGCCACTAGCCCACCAGGGAACTCTGAGAATATAAGGTTTTAACTAGAATAAAGACAGAGAAAATTGTACTGGGTAAGCTCTTTCCCCTCTCATATATGTTCACAGGGCTGATTAGCTATGCAGGTATATTTAAAAGGAATGGTGTAGGTCACAGATGCGGCTTGGATCCCGTGTTGCTGTGGCTCTGGCATAGGCCGGCGGCTACAGCTCCAATTAGACCGCTAGCCTGGAAACCTCCATATGCCATGGGAGCAGCCCTAGAAAAGACAAAAAAATAAAAAAATAAAATAAAAGGAATGGTGGAATTCCTGCTGTGGAGCAGTGGGTTAAGAATTCAACTGCAAAAAAAAACAAAGAAAAAAAACTTAAAAAACATTGGTATAACCACTATGGAAAACAGTATGGAGATACCTCAGAAAACTATATATAGAACTACCATGTGACCCAGCAATCCCACTCTTGGGCATATATCCAGATAAAACTTTCCTTGAAAAAGATACATGCACCCATAGTTCATTGCAGCAATATTCACAATAGCCAAGACATGGAAATAACCTAAATATCCATTGACAGATGAATGGATTAAGAAGATGTGGTGTACACACACAATGGAATACTACTCAGCCATGAAGCAGAACAAAATAATGCCATTTGCAGCAACATGGATGGAAACAGAGACTCATACTAAGTGAAAAATAAGTCAGAAGAGAGAAAGACAAATACCGTATATCACTTATATCTGGAATCTAATGTACAGCACAAATAAATCTTTCCACAGAAAAGGATCTCATGGACTTGGAAAACAGACTTGTGGTTGCCAAGGGGTTGGGGAAGGGAGTGGGATGGACTGGGAATTTATGGTTAGTAGATTCAAACTGTTGCATTTGGAGTGGATAAGCAATGAGATCCTTCTGTATAGCACTGGGAACTATATCAAGTCACTTGGGATGAAGCATGATGAAGGATAATGTGAAAAGACAAAGAATGTATATATGTATGTGTGACTGGGTCGCTTTGCTGTAGAGTAGAAAACTGACAGAACACTGTAAACCAACTATATTGGAAAAAATTAAAATCATTACAAAAAAAAACAAAAAAAACACACAACTGTAGCAGCTTGGGTCACTAGAAGGTGCAGGTTCAATCCCTGGCCTGGTGCTCAAGTTGTTCAAACAAGGCCCCAGGGACTGGGAACTATGGACTAAGGATGTGCTCAAACTTGAGGAGGAGAGAGAGGAATACTCAAGCCCAAAGGTAAAGGGGGAAGGGGCTGGTCCACAGAACTGCGAGCTATGGCCAAATGAGGAACATCTCATCACAAAGGCACTGCCATGAGGGTCACAGGAAGCCAGGTCCTGGGCTATCACATGCCATTGAGTTTCCAGCCCAATGAAATGAACTTCGCAGGACTCCAGTCACAAGACACGGCCCCACGGCCCCCGAGTCTCCCCGCTGAGAGCCATCTCCTGCACTCACCGTCTTGCACGTCACCACTCGACATTTCACTTCCCGGATGTTTCTCATTTTTTCTTCCATTTGTTCTTTCTTCACCAGGGGCTCAAAATACTGCTCTTGTAGCTCAGCCTCAGCCTGGAATGACAAGACACCCAGAAGACCTCGTACCAGATCCAATATATATTCAGGCATCTGTTCAATAATAATCAAATCAGAACTGAAGAGACAAGCTAACTGTATGAGGACACGTGGTCGTGGCTCAATGAACTGCAAGCCAAAAAGATAGTTAACTAGAAACAAGCTCTTAATAGGCAAAAAGAGGGTATGAAAGTATCTGGTGATGTGTAAAACACTAAATATGAATTTAAACTATTGACATGATTAACAAAGTCATCAGGCCAAGTGTGCACCAAAAGCGAACTATTTCTTTTTTTAAAGAAATTTATTTATTTATTTTTGCATTTTAAGGCTGCACCTGAGGCACATGGAGGTTCCCAGGCTAGGGGTCTAATTGGAGCTTCAGCTGCCAGCCTACGCCACAGCCATAGCAACACCAGAGCCGAGCTATGTCTGCAACCTACACCACAGGTCATGGTTAACGCCTAATCCTTCACTCACTGAGCGAGGCCAGGGATCGAACCCGCCACCTCATGGTTCCTAGTCGGATTCTTTTCCGCTGCGCCCATGAAGGAACTCCCAAGGGAACTATTTCTACTGCTGCAATACAGACCCGGCTACAGAGGTGCCAGATGCCTCCCCAGTCCATTCGATATTCTCAAGACAAAGCACTTGGCAGGAGCAAGCCCTGCTTGTTTAGAACGATAGTGAGAAGGTAGAAGCGCAGAGAAATCTTTACTGTAGGATTTGGTCACAGTGCTGGAGCCAGCACAGCTACACAAGGCACAAGGCCAAGGTCTTTGGTGGCGACAAGAGCAAGGAGCTCTGCTGTAAGGTCTTTTCAGGGTCGGCCTGAGCACCTCTCCTGATTGAGTTTCCATTCCAGTAGAAAGAGATAACATATGACCATCTCCTTAGTCATTTGTTAATCAAAAGAAGGGCAGGAGTTCCCATTGTGGCTCAGTGAGTTAAGAATCTGACATAGTGTCCCTGAGGATTCCATCCCTGGCCTCACTCAGTGGGTTAAAGATCTGGCATTGCAGCAAGCTGAAGCTCCAATTCAATCCCCAGTCAGGCAATTTCCACATGCCACAGATACACCCTAAAAAAAAAAAAAAAAAAAAGTCAAAAGAAGGGCAGAGCGTTCAGGGTATTGGCATAAAATGGGGGAAACTTTGAAAATGTGTGGAAGCACTTTTTTTGTTATGTGACTGCTGTCCCTGCTACTGCAGAAACCAGGGATGCTACACCTTCAGTTATGTATAAAACAATCCCTCATACATCAAAGGACTATTCAGAATATTCTACAGGACATCCATGTGGATGAAAAACTTGATTATGACCCTTGACCCTATAATATTTGTGCATGGTTTTAATATACACTGACGATTCCAAGAGTACAAACAGAAAGTCCTATGGTTACAGAGAGACAACTGTGCTTTTATGTCTTCAAAAGTTTCCCAGGATTATTCATTATTTAAAAAAAAAATTTTGCCAAAGAAATCAGCCCATTGTATTAAAGAAAACACATCTAATGAGTCTTCATTTCCAGCTGTCTGATAAATCCATTTATATATACTGATAAGTACAAGCCTACGACTACATCATTATTTCTTCAAGGATGGTTGTGCCCACATATTTTACATACTAAAACACGTATTTTTATAATGAACATTTTCCATTTTTCCTCCTCCTATTACAGCCAGGATATTATATTGGTATTTTTGAAATTATTGGCTAGGTAATTTATATTACCCACCTTATTGCAGTAGGGAGCAATACAAAATATTTGTTATTAAAAAGGGGCATTGCAAGTGTTGGGTTGATAACTACTGATTTAGGGTATTTGAAGGGCCAATATAAACATGTATGAATGGGAGTTCTCCTGTGGAGCAGCAGATTAAGGATCCAGCATTGTCACTGCAGCAGTTTAGGTCACTGCTGTGGCATGGGTTCGATCCCTGGCCCAGAAACTTCCACATGCTGTGGGTGCAGACAAAAAAATTAAAGATAAATAAATAAATTAAAAAAAAAAAGAGGAGTTCCCGTCATGGCGCAGTGGTTAATGAACCCGACTAGGAACCATGAGGTTGCAGGTCCGATCCCTGGTCTCGATCAGTGGGTTAAGGATCCGGCGTTGTCGTCAGCTGTGGTGTAGGTCACAGATGCGGCTTGGATCCCGCGTTGCTGTGGCTCTGGCGTAGGCCAGTGGTACAGCTCCGATTGGACCCCTAGCCTGGGAACCTCCATATGCCGCGGGAAGCGGCCCTAGAAAAGGCAAAAAAAAAAGAAAAAGAAAAACGTATGGATGGAGAAACCCCTTCCCATACTGCAAGGCAGAAGACAGTAGATAGTGGAGAGCCATTTAAACATAATTTCCTGGCCATAACAACTAAGCATTTCTTAAAGTTAATTAGATTATTTAAAATTGAAGTACAGCAGACTTAATATTACTTTAATTTCAAGTGTACAACAAAGTAACTCATCATTTTTATAGAATATACTCCATGCAAAGTTATAAAATATTCACTAAAACATCTTTTAATACTGAAGTCAAATAATGTTGAATGATATTCTCCTACGCAACAAAGGCAATGCTAAAATCTATTAGCAATACTCCCGTGCTTCAAAACAAACTCAAGCAAACTGACTAAAGCTGCACCTCAGGAAAAGGAACTTTTAGTCCCATGACAAGTGCCCAGGTCTGAGGATATCTCCGTCACCTTTGACCTTCTGGGCTCTTTCATACCTCTTTTAGAACATCCGTGTGCCTTGATTTTGCTTTGAGAATTGTCTGAAATTCCTCAGATTCCAGATAAGCAAGCTGTTCTCTTCTTTTTTTCCTGGCAGGCTCCAGTTCATCCTCAGCTAGAGCAAAAAGGAAAAGTGTGAGCTGTTACAGAGGCATTTCCCAACCAGTGAGTCTCACCGACTCTGCTGCTCCTATTTCCTCTGCCTCCCTCTACAACTCTTCAAAGGGAATTCACCCCCGCCTTGGTACCAGCAAATAAGGCTCTTAAAGAAGTGAGTTGAGGAGTTCCCGTTGTGGCTCAGTGGTTGACGAATCTGACTAGGAACCATAAGGTTTTGGGTTCGATCCCTGGCCTCGCTCAGTGGATTAAGAATCTGGCGCTGCCGTGAGCTGTGGTGTAGGTCACAGATGCAGCTTGGATCCCGAGTTGCTGGGGCTCTGGCGTAGGCCGGCGGCTATAGCTCCAATTGAACCCCTGGCCTGGGAACGTCCATGTGCCTCAGGTATGGCCCTAGAAAAGACAAAAAAAAGGGGGGGGGGGGCGACTTGAGAAGTAAGAACTAGAATATGGGTAGTTTAAATTAGAATCTCTTTTTCAGCTTAAAATAAGAGCCAATTATGACCAGAGAGAACAACAAAATCCCTATTCACAAACTGATGTTAAAATGACACTGCTAACTTCAGAGTTTTAAAAAAGATAAAAACCGGGCAATTTAAAGCCAAGGAATTCTACTTCTTTCAAAGTAAATCTTTATACTAACATACATGTGCAAAGATTCAATGAAATAATCTCAAGTTTTCAAGTCGTGCATAATTTCATTTTAATTTAATGTGATTATAAGAAACAATCAGTTCTCGCTGTAGAAATTCTTTTAGGTATTCTTCACAGAGGTAAACGGAAGTAAAATAATGACTTTTTTTTTTTTTTTTGGTCTTTTTGCTATTTCTTTGGGCCACTCCGGAGGCATATGGAGGTTCCCAGGCTAGGGGTCCAATCGGAGCTGTAGCCACCGGCCTATACCAGAGCCACAGCAACGCAGGATCCGAGCCACGTCTGCAACCTACACCACAGCTCACGGCAACGCCGGATCGTTAACCCACTGAGCAAGGGCAGGGACCGAACCCACAACCTCATGGTTCCTAGTCGGATTCGTTAACCACTGCGCCACGACGGGAACTCCAAAATAATGACTTTTGATGTCAGAGAAGCTGGTTACGTTTTGGAATGTTTCCTTTGTAAGTGGTGTCTCTTTCACATTGCTAGGTTTTAAAGTTGCAGTACCTTGCAGAGAAAACGTGCTATTCTTTTCCACACGTTCCTTCACTTCCAGGATATCCTGAGGTTCCTTCAGCTTCTTCTGAATGCTGTTTGGGTCTGTTTTTGTAAGAATCTGGCCTTTTGCCCTTAATTTGGTTATAGCAGCTAACTAGAAAAACAGAAAGAGAGGGAGCTGAAAATCTAAAAGATGAGATAAGCACCTATAGCTCTGGGCCCATTTCCAGTGATTAAGCAGTAAATTCCGGCTGTTCTCAGATATGTATTAGCAAAATATATCTTCATTTTACTTGGCAGTATTAACACAAGTATGAAACTTTAAAAGAATGAAAGACAGGTCTCTAAGTTGGGAAGCCAACTTTCAGCTCATTTAAATATCAATAATTACTTTAACATTAGCTAATCCACAGGCTTTGAGACCCATAGAGGAACCACACAAACATTTTGGAAGTTTGTTTCAGAATAGACAAAATTAGGATAGAGTTCCAGCTCTGCCATTTACTAGTAGGTAACCTGACCTAATTGTTCAGCCTTAGTTTCCACATTTATAAAATGGGGATGACAGCACTAACTTATCTTTTATAGTTGGGGTTTTGAGAATAAAATGAGATAATGCCAGCAAAACAGGTACCCATACCTAGTAAACAGAATGTATGCACATATCACAGAATATTAGAAATACATCATGTAATTGCTATTATGATTATTGTAGGTACAGCTTTGGCTTGCAGGCAGCCTTTGTCCTTCCTGTGGTTCTGGCTGTTACCCAGAACAAAGAGAATACAGGCTCGAGTTGAGGCATAGGGCAACTCAGGAGGAGAGGTGGAAACTGCTGAGCAGGTGGGGTTCTGACTACCCCCAACTCCCACTTCAGTCAGAGCAACTTAGCTTTTATCTGTTTGCAGACTGGACTTCTGTGTAAGATTTCTTTTAAAGAGGGCTTCTCCTAATTATTATTTGACAATTCAATTGCTGAAACAATTCCAAAGATGTTTCCCCCTAATCTAAGGTGTCTAGCTATAAAACAGTATCTTCTAAGTTATCTCCTACAGCCTGACAGGAACCAGAATGGAGATAATGGCTGTATTCAATTAATGGCACTATGTCGACACCCATTATCATTTAAAATTCTTTCAACTCTAATAATTGTCATGACCCATAAACAAGCATGAGGTGACTTGTCTTTCCTGGCCACAGGTACATCATGTTTAAAACTCCAACTGTGTCTCTCAGAATGCACATTCCAGTGGTAAAGATAACGCATGGCAGCTACCTTTTTGGCTTCTGCTAAAGCACTGAGTTTTGGTCTTGGTGGTGGTGACTTGTCAAAAAGGAGGACATTATCTCCTTCTGAGATGCCTCTTCCGAGCTTGGGCGTCTGAATGGCTGGGGTTCTGTTCATCTTGGGGAACTCGGCCCCAGTTGGTGGAGAACAAGAAAGGGGCTCCCGAGAAGATGACGGCACAGCTGGGCTCTCAGCTTCACTCGAGCTCTGGAGAAATCTTTAAAGAAATAGGCAGTCACAAACTAAACATACAGACTGGGAGGCTGCAGGCAAGCCAGAGCTGATAAGTAGTTGTGAGTAAAACTTTTTCTCCTTGGTTATTAATTCAGATTAGCACATAGGAAATACAAAACTAGTCTCACTAACTCCTCAGTTAACTGAGTTTTGGTTGAATCAGTGCTAACTGTTTCACCAATTTAGAACTGATTATTATCAGCAGGCTTCCCAATGGGTGCAGTCTAAGGAGCACTTTCCGTCCTGAAGGTGAGCTGCTGACTGTGATCCCAGACATCTGGTTAGCTCTGCACTGTTCAGGAACTCATGAAGTCTCTCTGCACTTGTTCACTCTACTGGGAAGGTGTAACACGTTATACACCTTGGAAGTCCTAACAGAAAAGCGCTACCACTCACACAGTGATTATTTTACATATGGTTTTAAGGGCTCCTTAAAAACAACAAATGCCAGAAATCATCTAGTCCAGGAATTCCCACTGTGGCCCAACAGGATCAGCAGCGACTTGGGAAGGCTGGGACACAGGTTTGATTCCCAGCCAGGCACAGTGGATTAAGGACCAGGTCCTGCCTCAGCTGTAGTGCAGGTCGCAACTGTGGCTTGGATCTGATGCCTGGCCCAGGAAATCCATATGCTGCAGGGCAGCCAAAAAAAAAAAAAAAGAAAGAAAAAAACAAATCATTTTAGATATGAAGAAATCAAGGCCCAAGACCCCACTGCTCGTAAGTGACAGGCTCAGGCCTAGTACTAGGTAATCCCAGGCCAATCTTCCTTCCCTATCACATCCCCACTCCTGTGAGTTCCAGGCTGACTGTGCAAACTGCCTATCAGATCCCATCCCAAGATATGTTTTGTTTGGCCAGTAAAATTCTGCCAAACTTCGAACTGTAAAGCCTTTAAAGGGACAGGAGCTTTCTACTTCCCACAGTGTCTACAACTCCATGTATATTTTGATGTCCACATCCATACATTTATGTCATCTGTAGCCTCCTGATGAATACCTCTATAGATAACCCACCAGCACGGCAAACTAACCTGCCTGAGGGCAAATCTATTATCTTATTTTTCCAAAGCATTTCCTCTTGGCTCAAAATGGATTCTCCTTTCAATGGAACTGTCTACCCTTTCAGGAGCCCAGGTCTGGGACAACATAATAGTTCAGCACTGGAATAGAGCAGACTCGGCTCCCACACTGGACTAGCTCTCTGACCTTTGGTCACACTAAGTACGAAACAAGGTAATGACGCCTTGTAGAGTATGGTAAGGACCGAATGAGACGTGTGTACCATGTAAAGCGTGGTGCTCAGTGCATGCTGAGTGCCTGTAAACAGCAGCTCTTATTACTATTCAGATAACTTAAGCTTAAAAGTCTTAAACTCGTTTACCTTCAACACCCATTTCCACTGGATTCTGCCTCTAAAATGACTCTCCATTTTCAGCTTCTCATTTCATCACTGACCTGAACAAATGCAAAATCTACACATTGGTTTAGCCTGTAATTAAAAACTTAATTGTGGCAAAACTAAGAAATGGGCACCAAACAAGTTAACACCTATTTTCCCTTTTCACAAAACCCTCTTTATGCATCACTCCTTTCTCTTTTCCAATGATATTCATTAATGCAGTCTGTACCACCAGGTCTCAGAATTCACTAGCATTAAGTTAGAAATATATAACTTTAAATGCCATCAATTTAGGTTATGTTAAAATCATTTTTAAAAACTTCCAAAGTTAAAACGGTAGCCAGTCACCCCAAATCCAAAGTCACTTTTTTTTTTTTTTCCTTTTTATGGCTGCACCTAGGGCATATGGAAGTTCCCAGGCTAGGGGTTGAATCAGAGGCCATAGCTGCAGCCTACACACAGCCACAGCGACAAAGGATCCCAGCTGCATCTGAGATCTACACCACAGCCTGCGGCAACGCCAAATCCTTAATCCACTGAGTGAGGCCTGGGATCGAACCTGAATCCTCATGGGTACTATGTCGGGTTCTTAACCTGCTGAGCCACGATGGGAATCCCCAAAGATTTCACATTTTTAAAATCTATTAAGACATCCTCAGGATTCCTGAGATGAGCTAACCAAACAGGGAATATTAAATGTTACCCTTACCGCTTCTGTATTTCTTCTGACTTCTTTTTCCGCATCTCTAACATACGCTGCTTCTGTTGCTTCAAGAGGGATGATGCTGAAATAGACTGGAAGGCAGGTTTTGGGCTCCCCAGGATCCCTAAAACAAGAGCCACAGGCTTAGGGGGTTCTGAGGCCTCAGGAACTCAGGTGTGGACACCAGAGCAAGAGTAGCCTGACTCTACCTGATGTCTTGACTTTGGCTAAATGATGTTTCAAGTTTCTAGCTCCAAATGTAGGCAAGTCCATCAGTTCCCTGAATTCCTCAGAGCAAGACAAGCTCTTCTGGGGTATTCCTGGAATATACAAACATCAGTCTTAGAGGATTCAAAATTCAGACTATTTTTTTTTTTTCCTTTTAATGGCTGCACCTGCAGCATATGGTAGTTCCCAGGCTAGGGATTGAATCAGAGTGGTCGCTGCTGGCCTAAGCCACAGCCACAGCAAAGGGGGATCTGAGCCACATCTGCAACCTACACCACAGCTCACAACAATGACGGATCCTTAACCCACTGAGTGAGGCCAGGGATGGAACCCATATCCTCATGGATACTAGTTGGGTTTGCAACAGCTGAGCCACAATAGGAACTCCAAAATTCAGACTATTTTATATCATGTGACTTATCCCTTTTAAACTCTGCTTTCTCAACTTAGTCATTTGCAAATGAAGTAGATATATCAAGAGAAAAGAGAATCCTTAACCTCTAACATCGGACCAGTAAGACTGCAAAGGGAAGATAAATATACCTTATTTTGAATAATAATTAGAATACTAATATTTGTGCAGTCATTTCAGACCTACTTGTGTAATATGCACAAAGGGAAAGGGTGCATCCCAGACCTTGACCACTGTTACGAACAGAGACCCCAGGAGGTGGCCTTCTCTGACCTGTTTTAATGAAAGATAGCTGATGAGGTTGACTAGGAACTTGACACTACTGATTCCAGTCAGTGCTGGATACTAGAAGTAAGACCCATATACATCAATACATTTTAACAAGCAGAGCAAGCTAAGGCACAGCTAAGATTAAGAGGCTGTTTTTCCTTAAGGCTACCAGCCAAGCTTGGTTCCTTCAGCTGATGCCACATCACTCGCTAAGTATAACTCAGAGTTAGGAATTAACCATTTTCAATCCTGAAGGCTACGTATTTAAGCCAGAGAGAGATATGTGGAATCTAAAATATGACACAAATGAAACCATCTACAAAACAGATATAGAGAAAAGACCTGTGGTTGCCAAGGGGAAAGGGGGGGGGAGGGATTGGGATAGGAGAGGAGTTTGGGGTTAGTAGGTGCAAACCATTACATTTAGAATGGATAAGCAATGAGGTCCTACTGTACAGCACAGGGAACTATATCCAATCTCTTGGGATAGACCATGATGGATGATAATACCTAAGAAAGGGAATGTATATATACATATGACTGGGTCACTAAGCTGTACAGCAGAAATTGACACAATACTGTAAACCAACCATACTCTAAAAAAAAAAAAAAAAAAAAGACAGAGAGAGAAAGGTATGGAGAAACAAAGTTACCAAGTTTTTGCTGAGTTTCCTGAAGGATCAAATCTGTGCCTTTAACCACCAGATTAGTCAGAGTAGTTTGAATCTTCTTTTTAGGTGCCACAGCAGCTGCACTGAAATGACAAGAGTCACCCTCTTAAAAAGAAAGTCACTGAACTTCAATGCTCTATGGGGTAAAGAAGATGCAGAAACAGTCATTATGAACTGCCAATGTTTCTCAAAGCACTGTGTAAGCAGCCTTTCTTAATACTATGGCCTCACAGCCTAACTGATGCACGCATTACATCACAGACATAAAACAATAGGAAGCCTACAATCAGGTTGAAGATCATTCTGGAAAAGAAAGTTGGCAAAAGAAATAAAACATACACCAATACTTTGATCAAGTAATCTAGGATTTACCTTAAGTCCTTTGCAAAACTTTAGGATATTAACAACCTTGTTTGTATTGTTTAAAGTTGGAAATACCCTTTTTGGGGGGCTGCCCCGGGGGCGTATGGAGTTTCCAGGCCAGGGATCAGACAGGAGCCACAATTGAGGCCTATGCCATAGCTGCAGCAATGCTGGATCCCTAACCCACCATGTGGGGCGGAGAATCAAACACACATCCCAGCACTCCCAAGAAGCCACAGATCCCATTGAGCCACTGTACAAACTCCAAAAATACTATTAATGTTTATCCATGAAGAATTAGTTAAATTATCAAAGGCATGTAAAAGAATACTATGTAGCCACTAAAAATAATGCCATAAGTGAATACCCCACAAAGAAAAATTCATTGGAGTTCCTGTAATGATGCAGCAGAAACGAACTGACTAGGAACCATGAGGTTTTGGGTTGGATCCCTGGCCTTGCTCAGTGGGCTAAGGATCTGGCTTTGTGTGAGCTGTGCGGTAGGTTGCAGATGCGGCTTGGATCTGGTGTTGCTGTGGCTCTGGCGTAGGCCAGTAGCAACAGCTCTGATTAGACCCCTAGCCTGGGAACCTCCATATGCCGAGGGTGTGGCCCTAAAAGGACAAGAAAAGACAAAAAAAAAGAAAAAAAGAAAAATTCATTATTTTATGTGGGGAAAAAAAAGAATCTTGCAAAGTATATCAGGATCCCATTTTATATTATTAAAAGTGTATACAAAGTCGGGGGAAGGAGTTCCCGTCGTGGCGCAGTGGTTAACGAATCAGACTAGGAACCATGAGGTTGCGGGTTCGATCCCTGCCCTTGCTCAGTGGGTTAAGGATCCGGCGTTGCTGTGAGCTGTGGTGTAGGTTGCAGACGAAGCTCGGATCCCGCGTTGCTGTGGCTCTGGTATAGGCCGGTGGCTACAGCTCCGATTCCTAGCCTGGGAATCTCCATATGCCTCGGGAGCGGCCCAAGACCAAGAAATAGCAAAAAGACCAAAAAAAACAAACAAACAAACAAAAAAAACAAAAAACAAAGTCGGGGGGAAAAACCCCCCTAGAACCACATATACCCAAACTAGCAGTTACCTAGGTGATGGGATTTACAAAATTTTCTTTATTTAAAAAATTTTTTTTCACCACTGCAGCAGCAGCTTGACATGGGATCTCAATTCCAGACCAGGGATTGAAACCCAGGCCACAGCATGAAAGTGCTAAATCCTACCACTAGACCACCAGGGAACTCCCCCAGGTGGTGAGATTATAGATGGTTTTTACTGTCTCCTTTTGACTGGATTGTACCTAATTTGTTTAAGATAACATATGCCTATTGCTTTTGCAATGTGGAAAAATACCAAAATTATTTTAAATCTTAAACAAGTGCTTGGGAGTTTCCTGGTAGTCTAGTGGTTAGGACTTGGTACTTTTGCTGTTGCAGCCTAGGTTAGATCCCTGGTCTGAGAACTCAGATTCCACATCAAGCGGCTACAAACTGCAGCCAGCAAAAAAAAAAAAAAAAAAAAAAGTGCTTGATATTACAAAATAGATAGAAAGTACGAGTCCTCCAGCCCAATTTCTGTTGGATCAAGGACAAAACCTACAATTTATTCTTGGACCAACTACACCTTCTTCGAGCCAGGTCCCCATCTGTCACGTCCTCAGATGTGCTTTCTAGAGTACAGTGACAAGGCCACTGATCACCTGCAGGGACTCTATGGAGAGGCTAAGATGCTCAGAGGCGAGGCCAAGAATGTCCCCCTCCTGAAGCTTCACTGCATACTTGTTCACTAAATTAAATGTGGGCTCCAAGAGGTCAACAGTCCCACACCAACAATCATGGGGGAACTGATTTCAAGGTAACACTCTCTCCAATCAGACCTGACCAAGTTGCACTGTTCACGTTAGAAGCCAAAGAGGAAGTGCGGGCTCCCTGCTACAAACCATCACAACCTGACTCAGATTCCCAGACTTCTGAGAGTTTTCCTCTCTTTCCGGGACTGCGAGAGGCCCTCAGCTACCTCGTTCCAGGCAGTACCATATGAAAGATAAAACCCCTACAAGCCTTCCAGGACCTGGAGAGAAATGTATAACCACTGGATTTATTCTTAAACGAAGACAGGCAAGACCCTTGTCCCAAAGAAGCCCCAGGAATATCTTACATTGAGGCTGCGTATGAGGCCGAAGAAACTCCTCCGTAGTAAAAACCATCCTGACACAGCCGTTCTTTCAGGCTGATGCCTTTGCGGGCAAACTTCTTTGGAATTCGGCCTCCAGAGAAGGTGGACTGCAGGTCGGCCCGCCTGGCACTGAGCCTCTTGTACTGGGCCTGGATGTGATACTGACAGTACTCACAGTCGTTCTGTGAAAAAGAAGAGGGGCTGCGTCAGGGTTAGGGCGACAGGCCAGGGACAACATTAATAGACACAGCTCCTTTCTCCTGGCCCCACAAAGGGCTATTCTGTGTGCAGAACCCTCCTGGCTGGCCTCTGGGACCATTCTCAGTGCAGAGTTAAGAGTGGCTGAAGGCAAGAAGTTCTTCCCTAACCTCCTCTTCATGTACTACGTGGGTAAAAGAAAAAGTGCTGTCATTCACTGCCTTGGCCTCTTTCTACAATGGAAATAAAATCAGCTTTCAGATGAACCTTGAAAATGTTATGCTAAGAGAAAGAAGTCAGACACAAAAGGTCCCGCGTCGTAGGACTGCTTTTATGGCATGTATCCAGAGACAGAAAGCGGCTTAGAGGTCACCCGGGAAGTGGTTATTTAACAAACACGGCATGTTTTTCTGGCGTGATGGAAAGGTTTTCAAATCAGAAGATGCTGATACCTGCACAATAAAGTGAATACACTAAATACTAACGATGTGTATGTACATTTTAAAATGGTTAATCATATGTAATGTGAATTTTACCTCAATAAAAGTTAAAAAATAAAACAAAATCAGTTTCAAGTAAGCTTTTCTACTTCTCTGGTTGACCTTTGGACAAACGCTACCCCTTCAGGGAAAGGAACAAAGAGAAACTGTGAAGTATCGTCCTTTTGGATGAACCTCAGAGATGGCGACGGTGGGGCTTTAATGGTCTAGCTCTTAAGGGATCTGTCAGGTACTTCCCCTGAGACCTCTTTTTCCAAATATCTCCCACTTTCCTACTTCCTTTCCACTAGTTCATCTGATGGACAGGAATGAGGGAAATCAAAAGAGAGGAAACCAAAACCTGTCACGATCCTTCAAAGAGCTCTAAGAAGTACCACCTCACATCCACTAGGATGGCTGTAATCAAAGACAAACAAAAAAACAAGTGTAGGAGAGGATGGGGGGAAACTGGAACCCTCACATACTGGGGAAAATGTAAAAGCCACTTTGGAAACCAGTTTGGTGGTTCCTCAAAAGCCTAAACATAGAGTTATCATAAGACCCAGCAATTCCACCCCAGGAATACATGCGAGGGAACTGAAAACATCCACACAAAATCATGTACATGTTTACAGCAGCTTATTCTTAACAGTCAAATGTGAAAACAACCCAAATGTCCATCATCTGATGAATGGATAAACAGAGTGGGATCTATCTATAGAATGGAATATTATTCAACTGTAAAAAGAATGAAGCACTGATGACTGTTCTGCAGCATAGATAGAGCACAGATGAATCTTAAAAACATTATGCTAAGTGAAAGAAGCCAGACATAAGAAGCCACATATTATACAATGCCATTGTATGAAATGTCCAGAGGAGGTAAAACTATAGAGACAGAATTTAGATTAGTGGTTGCCAGGTCTAGGCGGGGGAGAGAGGAATGAGGAATGATTGCTAATGGGCATAGGCTTTTGCGGAGAGAAAATGTTATGAAATTACATAGTGGTTATGATGGCACAACTCTGTGAGTATACTAAAAATTACTAAACTGTGCACTTTAAGAGTCTGATATATGAAATCCATCTCTACGTATATATTTAAAAGAAACCTCTAAGAAAAGATAAAATAGAGTTTAAATGTTTCAGTGTATTTCATCATTAGTGTTTGATCTCGGCACTAAAAAGAATTGAGGGCAAATTAAAGTTCTGTCTTCTTATATCTCCTAGTCAGCTAGCAATAATAGGTTACTTTTCTAAGAGGTTAAATACTGCACCACCCCCCCCCCCCCGCTTTTTAAACTGGCCCTTAGTAACCATGCATTCAATTTTCTCACTTTGATGCTTTCTGTTTTATAGGAAACTCAATTTTAAATAGGTCATTATAGGTAAAATACCTATAATTTATTCATACTAGTTTCTTCTTTCTTTAGCAAAAATTACCCCAACAAAGCTGAAACTAACCAAATTCACAGTCTGCGTACACGGTTCTCCATTCTTCTTCTTCGCTTTACAGGTTCCCAGATCAAGAGCTTCCCCCATAATTAAGACCTTTTGAGGATGATCAATAGATAAGCACACCTGTAGAAAAGAGGTAGTGTGGGAGTTAAAAGCAGACAAAGATATGGTCTTTCATCAGCACGAATGGATATACCAACAATTGGTGAGAGCTGAGAAGGCTTTTTGCCCTTATTATCACTGCACAGGAGTTTGAAGCCAAAGCGCTGTCAGACAGGAGGTGGAGAAGACACATTTAGCTCTCCACCCACTATCCATCCCCTCCTGCGTCTCTGCTATCAGAATCCAAAGGCTCAGCCTCGGGTGATGAATCCAGTTCCCAGTTTTCCCAGCATTCTTTAGAACCAGTGATGGTCATTTGCCACTGCTCCAGCCAATGACAATAAAGCAGGAGTGGGCAGGAAAGGGAGCTATAAGAGCTTGTGCTTTCCTGACAAAAGCAGAGCAAAGAGGCTGCTCACTTCTTGCCCTGAATGGAGATGTGATGGCCAGAGCTTCAAAGCCATCTTGTGACCAAGAAGAAAAGGCTGAGAGACTCAAGGACACTGTCCCTGGTATCACCACTCCGCCTATGTCTGTTTTTGTTTTTTTTTCTTCTTCTTTTTTTTTTTTTTACTATGTAAGAGAAACAAACTCAGTATTGACAGTTAAAAGGAAACTACAGTAAAGTTTTTCTGTTACTTGTAATCAAATACCTTCCTAACCAATAAATGAAGATGTGTTGTCATTCTCTCCTGAAAGCAAAAAATGAAATAATTGTTTCTCATTCCTGCTGATATAATCTGTCTAAAAGAGGAGCAGTAGTTTCCTGCTGGCTCAGGTGGAGAAGTTGTTGCTATTCATCTGTATGTCGGTGTGCAATTTACCCAAACTCTTGAGTAGATGCTGCTTGAAAAGATAAAAATTTACACTAAAAATGTAAATTCGTGGAGTTCCCGTTGATCGCTCAGTGGGTTAAGGATCTGGCGTTGTCGTGAGCTGTGGTATAGGAGGTTGCAGATGCGGCTCAGATCTGGTGTTGCTGTGGCTCTGGCATAGGCTGGAAGCTACAGCTCCAATTCGACCCCTAGCCTGGGAACTTCCATATGCCATGAGTGTGGCCCTAAAAAGACAAAAAAAAAAAAGTAAATTCATAAACTGCAATTATAGCTGTACTAAGGAATGGCACAAAGTTCCCTCAACTATAAAACCTCGGCTTCTTGATGCCACCATGGAAACTTATGGGAGATCTATGGGGACCTGATCGCAAGAGTTGAAAAAACTCCAGGAATCCTGAAACAAATCTGAAAAGATATAATGCAATATATAATGCAAAATGCTCAAGAAGTGAGAAATTCAGAATACTGGCAGTGAGGGATGAATGAACAAACAAAAAACCAGTTCAATGGAGATAAAAGACTATAAAAACTGGACTTATTATATTTAAAATATAAATGTTTTTGATAGAACACAGCTAAGTAATAAAGAAAAAAAATAAGCCATGGAAACCCAGTCTTACCTCCTCTGAACCGTCCTTGGGCTTCATGGGGTTGGCGTTGAGCAGCCCTATGACGGTGCCCTGCTCAGTCTTCCAGAGTTCTTTGTGAACCTCTCCAAACAAGAACAGCGACACATACCGTGTCAGGTCACGAAGATCATTCAGTCGCCAGATGCTAAATGTTTTCCCCTGGAGGAAATATTTTTCATAAATTTTGAACAATGAGTTAGTTACACTGTCTCCACATATGATTCAAGGGTTCCACTGAAGAATATGTAAGTTTACACACCTTGAATTTATAATCATCAGAATGTCTGTTAATGATAAATTCATCCTTTTCCTCGGTTTTGATATGACCCTTTCTAGTTTTAGAAATCAAGGTGAAGAAAGAGAAACCAATAGCAAACTTGTCTATAATTCTCAGATCTAAATGGTCGATGGGACAGCACTGCTTTCCTGATTTCACAGGCATGCACACATATAACATTAAAAGAACAAGGAAAGTGGGAGTTTCTGTTATGGCGCAGTGAAAATGAATCAGACCAGTATCTGTGAAGAGGTAGGTTTGATCCCTGGCCTTGCTCAGTGGGTTAAAAATCTGGCATTGCCATGAGTTGTGGTGTAGGTTGGAGATGTGGCTTGGATCCTTTATTGCTGTGGCGGTGGTATAGACTGGCAGCTGCAGCTCCGATTGGACCCCTAGCCTGGGAACTTCCATATGCTGTGGGTGCGGCCCTAAAAAAAAAAAATTAAAGAAAAAAATGAAAGAACAAGGAAAATGTGGCACTATCATTCAAGACCTTCCTGATATAAATGTAGTAAATCTATTATTTACCACCAACTAATTATAATTTTTTAGGGCCACACCTGCAGCATATGAAACTCTTAGAGGAGTTCAGATAAATTTCACATTATTATTTCCACGTCATTATGGCCACTGGTGATACAACTAAGAACTTAATCAAGGGAGTTCCCATCATGGTGCATCGGAAACCAATCCAACTAGGAACCATGAGGTTTTGCAGGTTTGATCCCTGGCCTCACTCAGTGGGTTAAGGATCTGGCACTGCCATGAGCTGTGGTCCAGCAGGTGGCAGACACGGCTCGGATCTGGTGTTGCTATGGCTGTGGTGTAGGCTGGCAGCTGCAGCTCTGATTAGAGCTTGGGAACTTCCATATGCCACAGGTGCGGCCCTAAAAAGCAGAAAAAAAGAACTTAATCAAATGAAAACCAGACTTGATCACAGTTAAAGAGACAGAACAGGGCTAGAGCAGGATTCAGAATCTAAACCTCAATCCCTGGTGTTAGAGCTCATAAAAAAAGTCTAAGTCTGGCCAAGATCTAAATGGAGAATGACATCAGTTTTGAGGATGATTAACTGTAGTAATTTAAAGTTAGGAGAGACTTCAAAGGCCAGTTCCTTCATTTTATAGGCAAGGAAACAGAGATCCTTAAACAAAGTTTAAGGGTTACTCTAAGACCACAAGCCTCCTGCTAAACAGAGAACAAAGCTTAGAAATAATAATTTTCCTGTTATGCCTCAGTCGACTGCAATTTTAAAACTTGTTAGATTGGGAGTTCCCACTGTGGCACAGCGGAAACAAATCCAACTAGTATTCATGAGGATTCAGATTCAATCTTTGGCCTTGCTCAGTGGGTCAGGTATCCAGCGTTGCCCTGAGCTGTAGTGTAGGTCACAGACATGGCTCGGATCCCAAGTTGCTGCGGCTGTGGCGCAGGCCAGGCGGCTACAGCTCCAACTCAACCCCTAGCCTAGGAACTTCCATATGCCACAGGTGCAGCCCTAAAAAGCCAAAAAAGATAAATAAAATAAAACTTGTTAGATCTTTTTTAATATCTGTCAATTTAAATAAACCATACTGTACTGGCACAGGTCAGCAATTTCAGGACTTTTGAGACTGACATTTTATATCTAGTAAGACTCTGCAAAGGATCTGTGAACGCAGTCCCTTTGAAGACCTGCTCCTCTTCCACAAGAGGGATGAGAGCGTCACAGATACAACCACACCCACCATCAAACAAAGATAAGTGAAGTGAGTAAGAATGATGTGGACAATAAAAAGCTTAAGAAGCCTGTAAAACCACATCTTCCTTAAATAGGGCTTTCCTTACCTATCTCCGCCTCGGCTACAAACCCAATGATGGTGTGGCAACTTGAGAACTTACTAGCAATTATTTCAAGGTGAAATTCTGATGGCTCTGGGTAACAAAAAAAGCTGAGAAGTCAATAAAATGGCTTACGCTGTTAGAACTCTGTGGAGTGACTTTCTTCAAAATAACCCCAAATGTCACCCAGTCTATTTCTTCCAGCTTCTCACTTGCCATCTTTTCCTTGAGCTGAGACAGTCTGATCAGTCTTCGGCCAGTCATTTTCTTGTTCATTTCTGTGGAGGATACTCGAGGCTTCCTGGGTCAAGAATTCAGCAATTGGTAGGTCATTATTGTAAGAAGAGATTATCAGGCATGGTAACAGATTGGTGAGAAGAGGTGTCATGGGCAGAAATTTCTGAAGCACCTGTTCTCAGAGAGGCTTAGTTACATAGTATGGACAAGGTGCACATTCTCACAGCAGATGAAACCAGGATAATTAAAAAAAAAAAAAAAGTTTGCTGGAGCTCCCATCATGGCTCAGCAGAAACGAAACTGATAAGCATCCATGAGGACACAGGTTCGATCTCTGGCCCCACACAGTGGGTTAAGGATCCAGCATTGCCATGAGCTGTGGTGTAGGTTGCAGACTTAGCTTGGATCTGGTGTTGCCATGGCTATGGTGTAGGCCAGCAGCTGTAGCTCCAATTTGCCCCCTAGCCTGGGAACCTCCATATGCCGCAGGTGCAACCCTAAAAAGACCAAAAAAAAAAAAAAAAAGGTTTGCTTTTCCTTGGACCTAGAATAGGGACTTATGTAGAAAACAAAGACCCTAAGTTCTTTCTTCTTCTTTTTTTTTTTTTGGCATACTGAAGTTCTTGGGCAGGGGATCGAACCAGTGCCACAGCAGCAATTGAGGCCACTGTAGTAACAATACTGGGTACTTTACCTACTGAGCCACATAGGAACCCTAATTCTTTAAGTTAATATGAATTCCAATATAAAGTTATAATATTCTTTTAAAAATAATCTCTTGTAGTTTCCTGCTTTAGTGCAATAGGATTGGCAGTGTCTCTGGAGTGTCAGGACGCAGGTTGGATGGGTCCCTGGCCTGGCATAGTGGGTTAAAGGATCTGGTGTTAAATGCTGTGGTATATATAAGCCCCAACTGTGGCTTGGATCTGATCCCTGGCCTGGGAACTCTGTATGCTGTGGCCAAAAATGGAAAAAAAATTTAAATTAAAAAAATCTCTTTTTTTTTTCCGTCTTTTTTAGGGCCGCACCCGCAGCATATAGAGATTCCCAGGCTAGGGGTCACATAAGATCTACAGCTGCCAGCCTACACCACAGCCACAGCAACATGGGATCCGAGCCGTGTCTGTGACCTACACCACACCTCACAGCCATGCCGGATCCTTAACCCACTGATAGAGACCAGGGATCGAACCCTCATCCTCATGGATACTAGTCAGGTTCGTTAACTGTTGAGCCACAACAGGAAACTCCAAAAAATCTCTTGTAGCTCTGCACTAACTGTTGAGCCACAACAGGAAACTCCAAAAAATCTCTTGTAGCTCTGCACTAACGAACCTGACAAGGATGTGGGTTCAATCCTTGGCCTCACGCAGTGGGTTAAGGATGCAGTGTTGCCATGACCTGTGGTGTAGGTTGCAGACGCAGCTCAAGTCCCACACTGCTGTGGCGTAGACCTGCAGCTATAGCTCCAATATGACCCCTGGCCTAGGAATTTCCATATGCCACAGGTACGGCCCTAAAAAGCCCAAAAAGTAAAAAGAAGAAAAAGAAAAAAAAACAAAAACAAAAACAAGACCTCTTAACTTTAATACAAAATCGTGAATTGCTGTAAATATTTCAATTCCATCAATTCTATAAGAAGCTCACAGGTTCTATGACTTCTAATTAGATTTTTTAAGCCAGTGTTTTCACATAACAAATAAAAGCTTTGAATCTAGCTTCAATTAATATATTCTTGTTCCTAATGACAGGCCAAAAACTTGTGAATTCACAAACTATTTTTCCCTGGTAGAATACTCTTATCTGTTCCCTGTGTGATCATATTACACATTCAAGGACAAGCAAAAAGAGTCAGGAGAAAAACATGCCTTTGACTCTGTCAGAAGTCGTCTGGAACAGACACCCCCAAGAGCTACCTCTGAACAATGAAGAATATTCAGGAGGGAAACACTGATGTGGGTGGAGAAATCCTTTCCCTGCCTGATTTCTCTGAGTTAGCACGTTACTATCAAGCAACGATCCTTCCGAAGATTCAGGAAGAATAATGAGAGACTCAATTCCACAACCTCAATTTGGAGGCTGCTCAGAAGCTTTGTCTGAGTAGTTTCAACTCCCTCTACTTCAGTGCAAATGAACAGCACACTCACAGCAGCAACATCTTTCATTATCCACAGTGATTTCAACTGGGAAAGGCAGCACCAGCTCAGGAAGGTCATGTTTACCTTGAACAAGAACCCTGAAGCCCCCTCAATGAGCTTTTACTATATTCCATCCCTGAGACTGTCTGAAATGTTATCAAGATACTGATTCCCACCCAGCACCACCCTGCCCCCCAATTTTGGAGAATAAACTTATACTGCATGTCGGGAGTCATTTGTTTTTCCCCTTCTTACTAATATACAATTTAAGAGCTCAGCAGTTTCAGTTTGATGGACAAGGTTCAGGTGTTCTAGAGGGGTTGCACTTGGCGACTTAGACGGAAGTTACAAAAGGCCATCTGGTTTCAGATTACTGCTGTGCCCAGGGCTTCAAGAGCAGTAATAACAGAGACGCAAGGCAGCAGTGATGCAGAGCACAGAAGATTTACAAGTCCAGGCTTTTCCCTAAACTGATCCTGGGATTTATTCCTATTTTAACTGAGTATCTTAATTTCTCCACCTACCAGACGCAAAGAATATAAAACGGCCTTAAAAGTTATCATGAAGAAAAAGAGCACAGTTATTTCTTTTAACATCAGTTATAAGACACTATCCTGATTAAACTGCATATACCTTTAGGTATTTAAAAAGTCTCAGAGTTCCTGTCGTGGTGCATCAGAAACAAATCTGACTAGGAACCATGAGGATAAGGGTTCAATCCCTGGCCTCCCTCAGTGGGTTAAGGATCCGGTGTTGCTGTGAGCTATGGTTTAGGTTGCAGACGCAGCTTGGATCCTGCATTGCTGTGGCTGTGGTGTAGGCCGGCAGCTATAGCTCCAATTAGACCCCTAGTCTGGGAACCTCCACATGAAGTGGGTGCGGCTCTAAAAAAAATAAATAAATAAACATAGTCTCTATTACTATTTTTGCCAGTTTCTTTCTTTCTTTTGGCTTTTTAGGGCCGCACCCAAGGCATAAGAAGGTTCCCAGGCTAGGGGTCCAATCAGAGCTATAGCTGCAGGCCTACGCCACAGCCAGAGCAATGTCAGATGCTTAACCCACTAATGGAGGCCAGGGATCAAACACATGTCCTCACAGATGCTAGTCAGATTCGTTAACCCCTAAGCCACGACAGGAACTCCCAGTTTCTGATTAAATACAGTATCAGGAGTTCCCATTGTGGCTCAGTGGTAACGAACCCTAGTATCCATGAGGACTCAGGTTTGATCCCTGGCCTTGCTCAGTGGGTTAAGGATCCAGCGTTGCTCTGGCTGTGGTGTAGGTCGGCAGCTACAGCTCTGATTCCACCCCTAGCCTGGGAACTTGCATATGCTGTGGGTGCAGTCCTAAAAAAATATTTATAATAGTAAATACAGTATTATTATTTATTCATTTCTTTATGAACATATATCATTGATTCTTTATATAAGCAAGAGAAAGTCTTCCTTAATTTCACAGGCAAATATATTGAGTCAAACAAACACAGTGCTGACAGCCAAGTTTTGTCAAGTTCAAGAGCTGGTGGTCTAATGTGGACCTGCAGTGTAAATACACTTATTTCTGGAAGGCTCAGTCCCGAGGAAGGAGGATGAGCCATGTAATGGGCATCCAAAGAGAGTGTGTGGGGGGGTTACAGTTACTGACCTGAGCCTCAGGCCAGAGAAGGCTTCCACAGAGACTGTCGGAGCTGTTTCCCCAGAGCTCCTGGGGGTCCCCGCACTCTGATCTCTAGTCACCCCACCAGGAGTGTTCCCAGGAGTTGTTCGGAGCGGCTGGGAGGGTATACTTGTCATCCTTGAAGATGGGCTTTTGGGCTCTAGAAAATTAACATAAATTTAAGAGGAAAACAACACTGATAACTAACAATTTTTTATGGAATTGTTTCTTTTTTAATCAACATATGCAACAACCAAATCTTGAGAGACCAAAGGAAGCCCAGAGGATCATTTCTGCTCTATGCTCAAAGCTCTGCAGTCGTCCAAAAGGACTTTCTGCATATGGAAATATTTCACACTGGTGCTTTCCACTGTGGTAGCCACCAACCACATGGGGATACTGACAATGAATAGCGTTCCAAGGAAATGAATGTCTAATTTAATTTAATTTAAACAGTCACATGCGGCTAGTGGCTGCTATATCAATGCTGCTCTCAAACACTGTTCCTCTGTGCAATGCCATTTTTTGAGTATTCACCACATACAGAGACCTGGGGTTGATTCCTTAAGGAAGTAAGAACCCTCCTTTAGAAATCATCTAGTGGAGAGTTCCCACTGTGGCCCAACAGGTTAAGGACCTGACACAGTCTCTGTGAGGATGCAGGTTCGATCCCTGGCCTCCATCAGTGGGTTAAGGATCCGGCGTTGGCACAGTTTGCAGCAAAGGCCTTACAGATGCAGCTCCAATTTGACCCCTAGCCCAGGAACTTCCATATGCCACAGGCGAGGCCATAAAAAGAAAAAACGCATTAGTAGGAATTTCTGCACAGATCAAACTTAGCTTCCCTTTGTTTTCTTGTTTCATTTAATTTCATTTCAATCCAATCCATTTTATTTGTGGGGTAGGAGGAAGTTAAGGGGGCTAGACTATTCTACTGATGTGATTACTTTTCATATTTTAGAAGCATTTGATAATTCTCCTGAAGGTCAGAAAGCTTGGGTATATATCACTCTCTCTTAAATAAGATCATTATTTACCTTCAAAGCCACTCTGGATCACTGCTCCCAAGCCAGGGGCTAGTGCAACTCTAGAACTTTAGAATCTCCAGAAATCATGCACTTGACACATCCTCTCAAAACTCAACTTTGGACACTGCCTGATGAAACACCTTAGTAATATCAAAGGTTCTAAGGGGATAAACACCATTTATCAGTGGATACACGAAATACATAATTTGTTGTCAAATAAATACACTCAGAGCCTGCACCTATTCTGTCCTATTGTGTCACATGCCAATGGTAGTCAAAAGGTCAAAAATAAAACCTGACCATTTTATAAGGGAATCTGTGCCTTTATCTCACAGCCTGAAGAGTAAATCTCTAGACTGCTAGTAGAAGAACTCAACCCAGTGGTTACGTACAACTATTAAGACTTAAAAAGAAACTGAATCCACTAAGCATTTAGTTAAACACCTACTTACTACCTAAGGATTTTCTAAGCATTTGGAGATATAGAGAAAGATTACAGAATACTGCATATGGTTCTCATTCCCAAAAAACTTACTTTTCTCAATAGGCAGATAAGACAGAGTCAAAATGTGTTGTTGTTGTTTTTAATTCTCTTTGCTTTTTTAGGGCTGTACTTTTGGTACATGGAAGTTCCCAGGCAAGGGGTCAAATTGGAGCTGTAGCTGCTGGCCTACACCACAGCCACAGTAACATGGGATCCGAGCCGTGTCTGTGTCCTACACCACTACACCACAGCTCATGGCAATGCTGGATCCTTAGCCCACTAAGCAAGGCCACGGGATGAAACCCATATCCTCATGGACACTAGTTGGGTTCATTATTGCTGAGCCACAACAGGAATTCCCCAATTTGTGTTTTAAACAGAACTCAAGCAGTAAGAAACCAGGAGGGCCTCAAGTACTATACCTGCAGGTGAAACCTTTGGTGTCCGAGCCACTCGCTTGGGTTTTGGCAGAGTTGGGACGTCAAGATCTGCAGAAAAGCACGCTGACTCTTGAATTCTCTGAACTTTCTTCTCCTTAAGAGGGGGACGTGAAACCTTATCTACTTGAATAATAGTGAAAGAAATTAGTAAAGAAAATTTAGAAAGGGACTCAAAAGCTGTTTTACCAGGAGTTGGATACATAAGTAATGTTATAATTACTTCATAATAGAAAATGCATACTATTTCTAGAATTAGTGTGATTACCTGGGGATTTAGGCAGACGAGCTGGACTAGCAGGCTGCTTAATTGTTGCTAGTTTTAGCTGTTCTTGTAAGGACTTCATTTGTTCTTGCAACTTCTTTAACTCATCTGGGAAAGACATACATACTGATTTAAGAACCAGACTAGAGGAAATATTATACACAACAAAAATGCTGAAAGGTTTTTGATGTCCTTCCATCACCCCTACAACCTTGGGACCCATAATATAATCACATACCAAGAACTCGTAGTTAACTTCTGCCCTTTAAAGAGGTCCCCTCAGAGAAATAAACTTGCTATTTCCAGTCATCAAACCTCTAATACCAAAGCTCATTATGACAGAATACCACAGATATACAGCCATGGTTGAAAAGTTTTTAGGAGTCAAGAGATGATCACATTTATTTCAAAAACTGAGGATCATAATTTATACAATGAATGCTGACTCTTGTATTAGAAGAAACAGCCAGTTGACTGAAAGGGAATTTTGTTGTATGTAATTTAAAAATATATAAGAGAAGATACCAGGGATAAGAAAAGGGCACTTCTCAATGTGTCTGTTTAGAAATGGTCTTCTGCTCTGGAGTTCCAATCGTGGCTCAGCAGTAACGAACTTATTAGTATCTGTGAGGACGCGGGTTCAATCCCTGGCCTTGCTCAGTGGGTTAAGGATCCAACATTGCCATGAGCAGCAGTGTAGGTCACAGAGGCAGCTCAGACCTCACATTGCTGCGGCTGTGGTGTAGGCCAGCAGCTGCAGCTCCGAATGGACCCCTAGCCTAGGAACCTCCATATGCCGCTTTGTATTCTTATCCCTGGCTCATGTGCATAAAAACCCCAAACTATTATGTTTCTGTAATAAGTATGAGGACTACTGGAGCCATTCTGCAAAGGATCAATCATAGCAGTTGGTATGGATATAATGGGGCCTCTGTAGTTCAAAAGCAGACTTCAAATGCTTGTTCCACTCATACAGCTTTTTTTGGCAAAGTCATTTATCTCTACCCCTGACTCAGCAGCCACTTAGAGGAAAGCTTTCAGACAGGTAGTTTTCATCTGGTCTATCATAAAGAAATTAGAGAAAGCTAGTGATTAAGGCACCTTGCAACTCCTGATTACTTTTCCCTTGACGGGGAGCAGGAGCAGGAAGGACCCCATTTTTAGCTGACTGCAATGTAGGAACTTCTTCCTCATCAGTTAAGTCTCCCATGTCTCCAAAGAGAGCATCCAAATTCTCCTTTTGGTCTTCAGCCTTTTCCACTTCTCCCTCAGAAGCCTCCTCTGTGTAGGATTCACCATCACCATCAGCATCAAAAAGCTCATCAAATTCGTCAGGTTCACCATCTTCCTGGGTCAAGGGCTGACTCACTTCTGAATTACAATTCAAGGCCGACTCATTCTCCTCCAACAGTGCAGTCAGCAGAGACAAATCATCTTCCTCCCCTGGGGCAAAAAGAAGAAAAAGGAAAAAAGGAAGGCTACTTATGAAAAACAGCCATTGACAAGCAGAGTTACAATATTCAATATTCATAAGACTCGATGTTCTGATGGGGATTTCCAAGGTAGAGAATGGACAGTTAAGAGTTCCTCTTTCTTGATTTATCTGTTTATTTTGTTTCTTTCTTTCTTTCTTTCTTTTTTTTTTTTTTGCTGCGTTTGCAGCATGTGGGAAGTTTCCAGGCCAGAGATCGAACCTGTGCCACAGCAGTGGCAAAGGATCCTTAACCTACTGAGCCACCAGGGAACTCCTGTTTGCTCCCCCCCTCCCCCCATCTGGGTATGATTCCTTTACAAAATCAGTCTGTTCAGGATCACGTGGTGAAACAGGTTGGCAAAGGAACCTGGGTTAGGATGGAGATCTCGAGACCAGTAAGCCAATATCTTTTTCATCACTTTACACTCCCTTACCAGAAGGAAATGAGCCAATAGCTAAACTCAAGGCCTAGAATCTGATGAAACAATCTAAGGCTTAAAGTCAGGGGCTGCATAAGGATTAGTCTAAACTGCTTAGCACAGCCAACAAAGACTCCCAAGACTGCAGACTACAGGAAAAGAGAAGAGGCCACCTGGCCCCTCAGCTCCAGGTGAGATCACCGCATCCTTGAAAAGGAGCCTAGAGGCCCTCCTCTCTCCTGTTCCAAGATGACATAGAGAGCACACCCAGAAGAGGCCTTGGCTCACACCCCCAGGGAGCTACAGCGAGAAAGGGTGCCTAGTGACTCCATGCTCTTGCCTTGAGCCCATCTTTCCCTGAGAGAATGAAGGCTGATCCCATGATGCCTCCCATCCCAGTTTATCTGGGTCACCACCCCAAACCATCTGTCTTCTCCATGTTACACTGTCTCCATCCTCCACCCTCCTTGCTCCAAATTCCTGGGATCTGCTCTCTGAAACCAAAAAAATCTACCATCAGGTAGTCTCCCTATATCCTCAGTGGCTCTTAAACCAGAAATCTGGCTGTCCTGCAACCTTCTTGACTAGAAGTTCATTAACCTTCCACAGCCCACTCTGCAAATGCAAGAAGTGTCCAGCATGCACAAGGCATGCCATAGATACCTGACAATCAACTAAGGGCCCTCAGGTCTTCTTTGTTTATCCCTGTTCACTTTGGAACCACGTACCTTTCTTTCGGCCACAGTTAATAAGCACAGATTTTTTTCATTAAGATCCCCTCCCAGCTGCTGTCCCTGCCAGATTTCCCTTTGGATGCCCCCCAGTTTCCCTCCAACACTACTGCCGTCTCCATTCTCAGTCTCTACAACACGCATGCAGGGACCAGCCAACGCCTTGGTCTCTTGGTTTCCTGACCTCACCTTCAAGGTCATGTCCTCCCCTCTCATCTTAGCCACTTGCTCCCAAGGTCACTCCCTTTCATCACAGCAAAGGCACAACCTACCTCTGAGATCTTGATTTCAAGCATTCCACTTTGATCCCCGCCCCTGATCCTTCAGCCAACTCACTCTAGTATTCCTACCCAGCATTTCCTGCCCTTCCATTGACACCCCCGTAAGGTTTTTACCATCCCTCATCCCCCATCTCTCACGTCCTCACTTTGGATCCATGTTCCCTCATTAGAATCACCGTCTTCTAACGCCTCTTAACTGCCTTACTTCTCTCTCCTGCCCTCCTGTCCTGTAACCCTGATGAAATCCAACAGGCCAACACCTCCATGCCTATCCCCCTGCTGGTAAACTTGCCTGGACAAAGACCCACCACCCTGACTGGTTTAGCTCTAAATGTACACCCCCAATAACAAAGTGGCAGTCAACACTGCTTAAAAGCGCCCACACTTCCCTGACACCCTTGCTTTCCTGTTCTTGAACTCCTTCATACTGTCTCTCCTCCAACCTCTGGGGCCTTCTCCTCCCTCTTTACTCTTAGATGATCTTGCCTCATATTTTACAGGGAAAAAAAAAAGTAGAAGCAATCAGACTTCATCATCTTTCACTGCCCAACCTGAACATGTATATCTCTGCTTTTCCTCTGGCAACAGTGGATAAAGAGTCGAGTCCTATTTCTGGCCAATTCCACCATTTATACACTGGCTTCCCTTCCTCTCAGCTTCTCAAGGACTTCAGCTGACAGTCACCAGCTCTCTCCCCCACATCACTCATTCTTTCCTGTCTTCGGGCACATTCCTCTCAGCATCCAAACTCATTCCAGTGTCTCCCATCTTACCAACCACCTGAGATTTTCCTACTTATTTGTTTCGGATTTGCTTGCACTCTCTACTAGCATGTAAGCAGGGATGTTGTTCAGCAGCACTCACTGTGCACCAGTAAACTTTTTGATTTTGTCTATACTGGACCAAACTGTGAAGCCACGGCAACCAAATGAGATTTTTATTAGATATAGTAATTTCTTAGAGAATACAGACCCATTCACCACTTATTTTCCTGACTAGCCACAAATCATGCTTTGTATGACATCAAAATTTGGTGATTTTTAGGAAACAGAAAACTATCATTATAACAAAGGTGCAATCAGTTTCACATATTATCAGTGTGATGAATTTTAACATTTGGTTCTATTTTTTTTAAGGGCAAAGTGTAATACACTTGGGCTTTAAAATTACACAACCAGGAGTTCCCAAGATGGTGAAGCAGAAATGAATCCGACTAGTAATCATGAGGATGCAAGTTCAATTCTTGGCCTCATTCAGTGGGTCGGGGGTCCGTCATTGCCACGAGCTGTGGTGTAGGTCACAGACAAGGCTCGGATCCCACGTGGCTGTGGCTGTGGCTGTGGTGTAGGCTAGCAGCTGTAGCTCCAATTTGACCCCTAGCCTGGGAACATCCATATGCCATGGGTGTGGCCCTAAAAAGCAAAAAAATAAATAAAAAATTATAAAGTAAAATTACACAACCAGAAAAATAATACATTTTACACATTAGGGTCTCTTCCCAGGCAGCACAATCATTTCTGTGCTGCTCTCAGGCTTAGCTCTGCTAATTAGAGTGACAATAGCTTTACTAGGTAAATATTTTGCCCACATCCCAGTAAAATGAACGAAATCTCAAAAGACCAAGAATTTAAGTCATAGCTAGACTTAAACCACCTCAAGAAATTTCAATATCAAAAGTGAACTCTGATGTCAGACTGCCTCTCAGTTTCACCCATGACAAGTTATCTAACATCTGTCTTCCTGTGTATAAAACACGGTTGTGGTGAGGATAAAATCAGTTAATACAATTGTCCTTGGTATCAAACAGCATTTGTTCCAGGACCCCACATAGATACCAAAATGCACAGATGCTCAAGTCCCTTACATAAAATGGCATAGTATTTGCATATATCTACCCACAACCTCCCATACACTTTAAACCATCCCTAGATCACTTATAATACTTAATTCAACACAAATGTTATGTAAATAGTTGCCAGTTTTGCTTTTTGAAACTTTCTGGAATTTTTTTTCTCTTGAATATTTTCTATCCACAGTCAGTTGAATCTGCAGATGCAGAAACCTCAAATATGGAAGGTCTGCTGTATACCTAAGATCTGAGAGTAGTGCTTGGCACACTAGAAGTAAATGCCAGTTGTCTTTTTTTTTTTTTTCCCCTTCTTTTCTTTTTAGGGCTGTACCTAAAAAGCATGTGCAGCATGTGATATAGAAGTTCCCAGGCTAGGGGTCGAATTGGAGCCGCAGCTGCCAGCCTACACCACAGCCATGGCAACGCTAGATCCAAACCAAGTCTGCGACCTACACTACAGCTCACGGCAGTGCCAGATCTTTAACCCATGGTTCCTAGTCAGATTTATTTCTGCTCTGCCACAATGGGAACTTGAAAAAGTTTTTTTTTATGGCCCCACTTATGGCACATGCAAGTTCCCAGGCTAGGGACTGAATTGGAGCTGCAGTTGCCAGCCTACAGCACAGACACAGCAATGCCAGATCTGAGCTGCATCTGCAACCTACACCACAACTCACAGCAATGACAGATCCCTAACCTACAGAGTGGGGCCAGGGACGGAACCCGTATCTTCATGGATATTAGTCGGGTTCTTAACCTACTGAGCCACAACAAGAACTCCCCAATTATGAAAGACCATCACTGGTGTCAGGAGGAGAAATCTCACCTGATTAAAACAAATAACAGTCTTTGACTGAAGTGAGATTTCTTTGGAACTGCTCAGACAATTATTTGAGACCAGGGTAGCTCTTTTCACCATTTTATAGGTGGAATACATAACAATAAGCCCACAGACAAAAGAGTGGTTTTCCATGAAACAAAGAGAAATGGAGAAAACGGTCAGGACTTACCATCCATGCTGTCAAGACAACAGTGAAGACGGAGACCTATGAAGGAGGACCAGGTGCCCAGGTGATGGCAGTGATGCAGACTCTTGTCTGTGTGAAATCAACATAAGAAATTATTCTCTCACATCGAGTATCCAACAAAGCCAGAATACTACAAATTCTAGAGGCTTAGGGTCAGAATTCAGCTAGGCTCTCAGTTTCTCACCCCACTGGCAACTCCTTCTCCCCGCCTAATATGGAAGCAGTCCCTTTTTCTCATCTCCATGGTTAGAGAAACTTGAGGTACATAGCATGTATCTCATGTACAATAGATTACACAGGTGAGACAAACTGTGAACAAACTGTGTATTATGAAAGCTGGTAAACAGTAGGGTCTAAACAGGAGGACTATAATCCGTTTTATTTCCTGTAACACATTTGATGTCTACATTACCCCTAAGAGCTTACTGTGTGATTCTACTTAGTTGCAACCTGACCACATCAAGTTTTCAATTCAAACTAGTTAGCAAAGCAAACAGTTGGCATAGCTAATTAGGACGAATTCATATTATTCTGTGCACTTTCCTTTTTTCATTTAAAATGACTTTTAAAACTGCAAGAGGGGGTTCCCGCCATGGCTCAGTGGAAATGAATCTGACTGGTATCCATGAAGATTCAGCTTCAATCCCTGGCCTCATTCAGTGGGATAAGGATCTGGCATTGCCATGAGCTATGGTGTAGGTTGCAGATGTGGCTCGGATCTGGCATTTGGCTGTGGTTGTGGTGTAGGCCAGCAGCTCGGATTCAACTCCTAGCCTGGGAACTTCCATATACCACAGGTGCAGCCCTAAAAAGACGTGTGTGTGTGTGTGTCCTTGGTTAAGTCCACTAATTATGGTGCTAATTATGGTGCTTTCTTTTCACTTATTCAACAAATATTTCCACGGACCCCTCATGTGCCCTGCGCTGTGCTGTCTACTAGGGATTCTGCTGGATTGTGAGCTTCTTGAGGGTTTGGTAGGAGTAGACTGTCTTGTTCATTTCTATAACTAATCCCTTTTCCCACCAGACAAATCCATGCACTGTTCCTCACCTCACATCTAGGCCCATATGACATGTTATGGGTTCTATCTCCAAAATATTGCTCAAATCTCCTACTTCTCCCCACTTTCACTGCCAAAAGCCTAGCCCAAGCCACCATCAATCTTTTGCCTAGACTACTGTATTAACTACCTGTATTGGTCTCTCTGCCCCTCTGTAATCTATCCTCTATACAACATCTACAGTTAATTTTTTCTTAACTTAGCAATCTTTAAGGAACATAAGCCAGATCGTGGTAGTCCCTTCATATGATTTCTTTAACGATTTTCCCACTGCCCTGAAAAGAAAATTTACGGAGCCTATGAGGCCATGGATAGGCTCTCTCCTGCCTAGTTCTACTTCCTCATCTTTTCCAGGGGTCATTCCCCCAACTCTACCCACCTCCCAAAAGACACTCCACCCAGATTAGTCTGCTTTCAATTTCTCCAACTCAGCGGTGCTTTCAGACCTCAGGTTCTTTGCAAAGCTCTCCTCCAGCAACTTCTCATCCCTCAAGCTCTGCTTAACTATCAATTTTTCTCAGCCTTTCCAAGCCACCTTATCTGACCAGGCCCCTTACATCCTCTCCCCTCATCCTGCAATTCCACCATGATGGACCTGTTTGTTAGCTGTTATCTTCTTTAAGAAATGATGGGTATTTGGAGAGCTGCATATGGCACGCATTCATTAACTGTTAGCAAATTATCAATTAAGCAAATGAACGAGTGAATAAGAGAAAGCCCAACCGCCACGCTTTTAGCAAGAGTTTTAAAAGGTTGCCTTTAAAAAAGAAAAATTGGACCCTTAAACAGCATGGCGGCCGGACGCCTGTACCTCAAGATGCATTTCGCAAGTCCACGCAATCCCCCAACCCCCTCATTTTTCGCGGCTCCAAACCCAGCGCCCACTGCGCCTCCCAGCCCGCGCCAGCCCCACGCTCTGCCCAGGCCGCCCCCGCGCTTACCCAATTCCAGTCTCGCCCACCTGGGCGCCCCTAAGACTCCGGGCCTTCCGCCTTCGGAGCTTGCTAAACTCTCCTACTGAGGCGCGTGGCGAACCCTTCAACCCGCCCCTCAACCTATGGACGCCAGCTTCTTACCAGGATCCGCACTCCCCGCTTTCTACAACCAGACCCGCCAAAATTCCAACTGGCCACCGCCCCGCCTCTGACGTCAGACGCACGCCAAGCTCAGAGCTGTACTGATTGGCTACTTCAGAGAGCTGGGCGGAAACGACAGCGTGGGGGGGGGGGTGAGTCTCCCCTTACGTACAGCAATCTGATTGGCTCATGTGACCGCCGCCCTCTTTGTTGGGGGCAAAGGAACTTCCGGTCGGTGAGGCACTGGGCTCCTTCAGGTGAGTGTTCCTGCGTCCTTGCTGGCGCCGGGAAGTTGAAGTATCCCCGTACGGTATTTTCACAGGTGTCAGTTCCTGACACTTTCCGGAACTGAGTGTGTCATGTGGTTCTGAGCCTCTCTTTCTCTTCCTGTGAGGTAGCTGGTAACGCTTGATGCGAACAACTCTGTATGCTGACGCCCAAACCACAGAACCCATTACAAACCTACCCCTGTCCTCACAGAGTTCCCGCGGCTGGACCAATTGTGTAGAGATCTGAACAAGCCGGCTGACTATTTACTTAGTAGATTAGTTTATAGCCCAGTGTTCAAGTGAAATAGTTGGGACTCAAAACTAGAAATCTGGTCTCCTTTTGCCTCTGTTTGACCTTGGGCACTAACATCTTCACCGTCTATAAAATGAGAAGGAAAGGCTGGATGACATTCTTTGGCACAGTAGAAACCATCGTTTCCAGAGGAGTCCGTGGTCCATAGACTTTGAGAATTCGTCGGAGTTGGGAATAACTGCTGCTTCTTCCCACCAAAATATCAGCATCTGGAGACAAAGAAACCGTGTCTTTTCATCTTCCCCTTCCTCTGTCTTCTCTCTTGGTGCTGGTGCCTGGCACACAGTAAATGCTTAAGAAAGAAAAAATCGAACAGAGTATTTATTCCTTAACAAGTCAGCTTTGGGGGGTCGATTTCTTCATCTGTAAAGTGCTGATAATAGCAATACCTGGATTGGAGGGTTTTAGGAAAGATCAAGTGAGTTATTGGCCATAATCACTTCGTGCCTCAGGTGTACAAGGTTGGACAAAGAGGAAATCCATGTTCTAGAAATTTACTAGGTCTAATTTTGGAGATGTGACATGCATAAAAGATAACATAAGGTGACTACTGAGGAGCACCAGTCTTGCTGGAGAGAAGGTAAAAAGAGGAGCAAATGTTAAAATAAATTTTTAAAAAAAGCAGGTAAAGCAAATTATGTGGCAGATAAATATTTTATTCTGTAAGCAGTAAAGAGATCATGTTTGAGCAAGTGGGAAAGGAAGGTGCAGCTAGGTGCTTACACTATTTTAAGATTTTTAACTGCCGCATATGAACTGTGCAACTTCTGCTAGGTTACTTAACCTCTCTGAGCCTCGACTTATCTGCAAAACAAGGATAGTTGTAGTTATTTCATAGGATATTTTGAGGATTCATGAGAAAAACTTGAATATGTGCAGAGTATGCCCAGCACATGTAAGTATAAAATGTATATTAACTTATATTCTTTCAAAGGCTTTGCTTAGGACAGTTAAAAAGGTAAGTGCTCAGGAACTAGATATACCAGAAACTGGAGTCGAAGAAGCTTGAGAGAAGATGGTGATAGTCCCAGACTGTTAAAAGAGTTGAAGGGAAAGGACAAATGGGAAGCATTGTGCTAAGTGACCAAAGAAAAATTACCTTTGGTAGGAAAAGGAGAGGACAATGGCTAAGGTGGCAGTAGCTGAGACACTAGTAGAATTATAGAGGAGGAGCTGGCTTTAGACAAGGTAGAAATGACAAGATCAGCCTAAGGTGATGGTGCAGATTTCAGGAGCTACCTTTAGACTTTTTTTTTTTTTTTTTTTTTTGCTTTTTAGGGCCACATCCGAGGCATATGGAAGTTCCCAGGCTAGGGGTCAAATCAGAGCTACAGCTGCCAGCCTACACCACAGCCACAACACCACCAGATTGGGCTGGGTCAGCAACCTACACCACAGCTCATGACAACACCGGATCCTTAACCCATTGAGCAAGGCCAGGGATTGAACCTGCATGGACTATTATTTTATTTTAAACTTTTTCTATACATTTACTTTTTCTTTTTTCTTTTTTTTTTTTTTTTCAGCTGTGCCTGCAGCATGTGGAATTTCCCGGGCCATGGACTGAACCCATGGCACACAACAGTTACAATGCCAGATCCTTAACCTGCTAGGCCACCAGAGAACTCCAGTTACCTTTCAATTTATGACCAAAGGCAAGAGAACATATTAGAGCTTCAAGTGTAGGTTTGGTGAGTCCTCTAAAGTAGAGATTGTGGAACATGTTGACAGGGCTAATGGACTGGATAATTAAATCAATGCTTCCACCCTTAGGCCCAGCAGGAAGCGATGCTATTCAAAATCAGAAAATCAGCCCTTTTCCTGGGAATAACAGCCAATTTCTACAGCACCCCCACCACCTCCCTGTAGATGTCTATTTACATCTGCCTTCACATCTCCTGCGCTGTATTGCAGGACTCTCAAGAGTTTTATCCCAAACTTGAATTTGTCCAACTAACAATTCTACTAATTTGTTGTCCTAAGACATTTGTATATTGGTCCATATACTTGGTTCCTGTTAACACTGAAAAGCTGCAGTGAGCTGTTATATCGGCTTTCTTCCCTTGAATTAATGATGGCATAATAAATTTAGTATCTCATTGAAAGCAGTTCCAGCTTAGCCCTTTCATTATGGATCAAGTGGAATTGTGAGACATTCTTCATCAGAATCATGATTTTATGATCCATACATTTTTATGTTTTCATATTTAAATAATCTTATACAGAGTTCAAAGGTTTTTTTTTCATTTTTAAAGAAAAGAATATTTTTTAGAGGATTTTAGGATTACAAAAAAACTGAATGGAAAGAATGGCGTTCTCATATAGCCCCTTTCACACACAATTTCCCCTATTATTAATGTCTTGCATTAGTATGGGACTTTTTGTTAAAATCGATGAGCTAATATTGATACATTATTAATTTAAATCTATAGTTTACATTAAGGTTCACTCTTTATGTTATACATTTATATGGAGGTATCCACCATAACAGTATTATGCAGAATAGTTTCACTGCCCTAAAAATCTGTGCTCTTACCTGTTCATCCCTCCCTCCACTTAACCCCTGGCAACCACTGATCTTTTTTACTGTCTTCATAGTATTGCTATACAGTTCAAACCACACAGTATGTAGCCTTTTCAGATTGGTTTCGTTCACTTAGCAATATGCATTTAAGTTTCCTCCATGTCTTTTTGAGGTTTGATAGCTTATTTCTTTTTTAGCACTGAACAATATTCCACTGTATAGGTGTACCACAGTTTGATTATTCATTTACCTAGTTGCTTCCAAGTTTTGGCAGTTATGAGTAAAGCTATTATGAACATTCATGTACAGGTTTTGTGTGAATGTAAGTTTTCAATTTGGGTAAATAGCAAGGATTGTGAGCTGAGTTTTGCAACAAGTTGCCAAACTGTCTTCCAAGTACCATCCTGCATTTCCACCAGCAATGAATAAGAATTCTTGTTGCACATTCTCCTCAGCACTTGGTGGTGTTACTGTTTGAATGGTGCTCATTCTAATAAGTGTGTTATAGTTATCTTGTTCAAATTTGCAATTCTCTAATGACAAATGATGTTTAACATCTTTTCATGTGTTTGTTTGCCAACTGTACATCTTTGGTGAGTTATCTGTTATCTTTTGTCCTTTAAAAAAAAATGGGCTTTTTTTTTTTTTTTTTTTTTTTAAGGGCCACAATCACAGCATATGGAAGCTCCTCAGCCTGGGATTGAATCCGAGCCATAGCTGTGTGACCTATACTGCAGCTGCAGCAACACTGGATCCTTTAACCCACTGTGCCGTGGTGGGAACTCCTATGTTTTCTTATTGTTGCATTGTAAGAGTTCTGTGGATATTTTGATACCAGTCCTTCTTCAGATACATGTTTTGTAAAGATTTATTCCCAATTAGTTTTTGTGAAAGGTGTAAGGTCTACATCTAGATTCTTTTTCTGTCTTGCTTTCTTGATTTTTTTTTTTTTGGTCTTTTTGCCTTTTCTAGGGCCACTTCCACAGCACATGGAGGTTCCCAGGCTAGGGGTTGAATCGGAGCTGTAGCCGCCCGCCTACACCACAGCTACAGCAACTCGGGATCCGAGCTGTGTCTGCAACCTACACCACAGCTCACGGCAACACCAGATCCTTAACCCACTGAGCAAGGCCAGGGATCGAACCCGCAACCTCATGGTTCCTAGTCGCATTTGTTTCTGCTGCACCACGACGGGAACTCCTGGGGGAGTTTTTTCTAAACTTCACTCTGAGAATTTGGTGGAACTTCTGGAAGTAAAACTCACAAAAGTGCAGGATGCCCCCTAAGACTGGGCTCCCCTTGGAGTTTTTAATGCTCAAGCTCATCCACGCTGAGGCTTTAGCAATTCTTCAAGTTAGGTTTAAGTTCTTCTACTCATGTACTGGTTCCTCCTGTAGTTTCAGCTCCTGAGACCCTGGTCTGGTAATCAGTAACTCTGTATCTGCCTGTCTGAATCTCCAGTTTGGTGGCAGAGGTTTGCCCTGTGACCTCAGTTCTCAGAAGGATTTAAAAAGAGTTGATGATTTAAAATTTGTTCAGCTTTTTTCTTATTATAAAACAGGAGTCATGACGGCCAAGCTCTTTACATGCCAGATGAGGCAAAGGTTTTTTGTTTTTTGGGGGTTTTTTTTGTCTTTTTGCTATTTCTTTTTGTTTGTTTGTTTTGTTTTTTTGTCTTTTTGTCTTTTGTCTGTTGTTGTTGTTGCTATTTCTTGGGCCGCTCCTGAGGCATATGGAGGTTCCCAGGCTAGGGGTTGAATCAGAGCTGTAGACACCGGCCTACGCCAGAGCCACAGCAACGCGGGATCCGAGCCGCGTCTGCAACCTACACCACAGCTCACGGCAACGCCGGATCGTTAACCCACTGAGCAAGGGCAGGGATCGAACCCGCAACCTCATGGTTCCTAGTCGGATTTGTTAACCACTGCGCCACGACGGGAACTCCTGTTTTTTTATTTTTTATTTGTCTTTTCTAGGGCCGCACCCGTGGCATATGGAGGTTCCCTGGGTAAGGCTCTAATTGGAGCTGTACCACCGACCTATGCCAGAGCCACAGCAACATGGGATCCGAGCCGTGTCTGCAACCTACACCAGATTATTTTTAAATATAAAATAATTTGAAGACTTAATTTTGTAAAAGTATTAGCTTTGAAATTTTCATTTACTTGTTCACATTCCTTCACAGTTCCCATCTTTCTGTGGCTCCCATTTAGCCAGACAAGAATACTGCACAGTGGGCCCTGGAAGAGAGGCCAAAATTCCAATGAAGTGTATAGTTAGCCAGTAACATGGAAAACTTTTGAAGACTGAATTCACTGCATGAGACTTGCACAGACTATACATGTTGTTTACCAAACTGTTTGATTCCCCAAAATCATTGGCCTTCATTTAAATTGACCATATGGACTTGCCTTCATCTGCAGTCCTTCTAATCACCAAGGATCACAGGCATAATAAGCACATTCACACTATTATTTCATGCCAGGATCAGCTTAGTATTTTTATGTGAGCAAAGTTCATGAATATTCCCAATAACTTTCATGTGGAACCATTTGGTTTGCTTTTCTTTTTTTTTTTCTTTTTGCCTTTTCTAGGGCCACTTCCCTCGGCATATGGAGGTTCCCAGGCTAGGGGTTGAATTCAAGCTGTAGTCACTGGCCTATGCTAGAGCCACAGCAACGTGGGATCCGAGCCGCGTCTGCAACCTACACCACAGCTCACCACAACGCTGGATCCTTGACCCACTGAGCAAGGCCAGGGATCGAGCCCGCAACCTCATGGTTCCTAATTGGATTCATTAACCACTGAGCCACGACAGGAACTTCTGCTTTTCTATTTAGAACAGCATAGAAATCTATCTTATCCAATATAAAAATCATAAGGAAAATAACTTAAACTAGAAACTATAGTAAGAAATTAAAAGTAAAATTTTCATAGTTATTTTAGAAATGTCTTTGACAAACATTCTCCCTATGGTGAGGTGGGGGGAATCTAAATTACTGCTGAATTTGTGCAGTGTGTTCTCTTGGCATAAAGCTATAATTAACTTTTCTTTGTAGGGCTGCACCTGTGGCATATGGAGGTTCCCAAGCTAGGGGTCCAATCAGAGCTTCAGCTGCTGGCCTATGCCACAGCTCATGACAACGCCGGATCCTTAACCCACTGAGAAGGCCTGGGATTGAAACTGGAACCTCATGGTTATTCAGGTTTATTACCGCTGAGCCACAATGAGAACTCGTATAATTAACTGTTTTGATTCCTATTTTAAAATACATTTATACAGACACACAAGTCAAGTTTGTCTAGGAGAGATTCTTATGACAAAACCAACGGTTTAAAATTTTTCTCTTAAATACTTTAGGATATAGATAAATAAGGACATTGCTAACTCTTATGGCTGGTCCAATATTAGCTAATCTTGGTAAACTCTGGGTTTACAAAATATGGAAAATCCCTTTCTACCTCCTTAGAACAGTTTCTAATTCAAACAACATTTACTGGTCTCTAGTGAAGGGATTTGCTCATATTCGTGGAATTAACAAAACAGTTCAAAATGAGTATTAAGCTTCTATGAAGCTGAATATCAGAAATACATCCTTTGAAATTAGCCAATCATAAAAAAACAATTTGAAAGATTCATAAGCAAAATTTTATTTTGCAACAACTATTTTTGTGATTATGAATATAGAGCCTCATCCAGGAAGAAAATTATTAATTTTCTACCTACTATATAGTAGATATATACTGCAGCATAACAAAAGAAAAAAGAGAGTTTTACACTGTGGATGGTTGCATGAAATCCCAATGAACCTCTTGTATCCACTTCCTGTAGGCTGGTATCTTTTTCATTTGTCCTGATGATCAGGTAAAAGCTCACAGGGCTCATCTGAAAGGAGCCACATCATAGCTTTGGTGCTGTGGCTGAAATAACAGCTCTAAGATATACACATATATACAACCCCAGAAAGATGTGTCTTAAATGAGCAAAGAAAAACAACGATATATATTTCAAATAGTTCAGAGACTGTTTTCTTTTTTCTTTTTTTTTAGGGTCATACCTGTGGCATATGAAAGTTCCTAGACGAGCGGTCAAATCAGAGCTGCAGTTGCCAACTTATGCCACAGCCAGCCATAGCAATGCAGGATCCAAGCCGAATCTGATCTACAGCACAGCTTGCAGGAATGCTGGATCCTTAACCCACTGAGCGAGGCCAAGGATTGAACCCACATCTTGATGAATACTGTTTGGGTTCTTTTTCTTTTTCTTTTTTTTTTTTTTGCTTTGTAGGGCCGCACCCGCGGCACATGGAGATTCCCAGGCTAGAGGTCGAATCAGAGCTGTAGCTGCTGACCTATGCCACAGCCATAGCAATGCCAGATCCTAGCCAAATCTTCAACCTATACCACAGCTCATGGCAACGCCAGATCCTTAAGCCACTAAGCAAGGCCTGGGATTGAACCTGTGTCCTCATGGATGCTATTCAGATTCATTTCCACTAAGCCATGTGGGAACTCCCTGGTTGGGTTCTTAACCCTATGAGCCACATTGGGAACTCCCAGAGACTCATTTCTTGATTAAATCTGTGACCACTTCATTTTTCCTGCTTCCTTGAAGGTTCTTCATCAGTGAGGCTTCTTCAATCTTATTACCATGTTTACTCTGTGATGTAACATGCTCATTACCTGCATGCACAGTTCAGTACTCCCATCAACTAAATATTTTTTTAACGTGAACCTATTATCAGAAGAGTGATATGTTTAGGATTCTGTTTTGTGAGTTTATGGAAATTCACCCCAAAATGTCCTATTTAGAACATAATGATTTTCTTTCTCCTACAATAAATACAATGAGCCAAGTATTTGAGTAAAACAAATAACACAAAAGTCCAAGTCTTGGGGGGAAAAAATCTGACATTTACCAACAGTTTGGGGGAAGTAAAACGTCAGCACTTAAATGATGCAGTCTGTAACGTGAATCAGTAGTGTATCTATGTCAGGCAGAACTTCTCCACATTTGGGGCAAGAATGAATTGGAATATTCTGTTGTTGCTGTTGCAGCCAGTTTCTATCCTCAGCTCCTGGGAATAAGCATTAAATGAAATGTTAAGCTTGTTTTTTACATGTTGTAAGCAGTTTTTCCATAACAGACGGTTAATTTTAACATTTTGTAATCAATACCTCCTGGGAAATGAATACAGGTTTTTCAACATACGGAAAAAAAAAAAATCTCCAAAAGTAGTACCTGCTCTCCTATCATATTAGGAGTTAGGCTCTATTCCAGATTCTGGCTACATGAAAATATGTAGTTTCAGTTCTAGGAATAGGTCTATACATTTTTTTTTAACTTTAGTTTTTTTACATTATAGTTGATTTACAATGTTCTGTCAATTTCTTCTGTACAGCAAAATAACACACACACACACACACTCTCTTTTTCTCATTATCTTCCATCGTGTTCTATCACAAGAGACTGGCTATACTTCCCTGTGCACAATCTTGTTGCTTATCCATTCTAAATAGTTTGCATCTACCAACCCCCAACTCCCAGTCCATCCCACTCCCTTCCCCTCCCCCTCAGCAACCTTAAGTCTGTTCCCTGTCTGGAAGTCTGTTTCTATTACATTTCTAATAAACGCTAGAATGTGAGAGAGGAGAGATGAGGAAGCAAAGTAAGGAGAAGGAGACCCCGTGGAGGAGACAGTGAGCAGGGCACAGAGAGGGACCCTCAAGAGCAGAACAATTACAGTCATCCAGCAGATGCATCTGAGCATCTGGAAGGTGGGAGAGAAGAATACAGACATGGTGGAGACATCAGGCAAGAAAAGTGACAGTGGCAGGGCATGAGGGAAGCACATGGCCAGGGCAGGCTCAAGGTGATTTTGTGGGAGGGCTGAGAGTGGAGCCGGGCTCGGACTGTTCTGTGTAGACAAGCCCCCTGGAAGAGACCAATTCCAGGTGAAAGGAGTCTTACAAATAAGTACCAGTTATCCAGGCAAAGTAAGTGAGGAGAAAGACTTGAAGGAGTCCTCTCATTTCCCCCAACTCTGGAGTTGGACTAAAGTTCAAGTTTAAATTAAAGACTGCTTGAAATAAGCCATGACTCAGCAGGTCCCACGTGTGCAACAAGTGCTCAATGCTGGAAATGACTTCCTGCTCCCAGAACACCTCCTTTTGTAAAATTTATTATTTTTTGTGTGTGTTTGTGTGTGTGTGTGTCTTTTTTAGGGCTGCACCTGCGGCATATGGAAATTCCCAGGCTAGCTATTGAATTGGAGCTGTAGCTGTCAGCCTACACTACAGCCACAGCAACACAGGATCCAAGTTGAGTCTGCAACCCACACCACAGCTCTTGACATCACCTGGTCCTTAACCCACTGAGCAGGGCCAGGGATCAAACCCAGGTCCTCATGGATACTAGCTGGGTTCATTACCTCTGAGCCACAGCAGTAACTCCCAGAACATCTCCTTGATCTGATCTTTTTTCACGAGTGCAAACCATTTTAGTATCTCCATTCAGGTCTCTAGACTTTTATTCAGCCCCCTAAGGTGTTTTTGCAGATGATGGTGGAGGTAACTTTTAACATGGTTCTTTGCTTCTGAGACTATTATTTGAATCAAATAACATGTAATATTCAATAATACGTGATATTCAATTACAGATAGTTTGTGTCCAGCAAACGTTAGAAGCACCCTTGAATAGAAATATTGATCACGGGAGTTCCCATCATGGCTCAGCGGAAACGAGTCTGCTAGTATCCATGAGGACGCAGGTTCAAACCCTGGCCTCACTCAGTGAGTTAAGGATCCGGTGTTGCTGTGAGCTGTGGCATAGTCTGAAGACTCAGCTTGGATCTGGTGTTGCTGTGGCTGTGGCACAGGCCAGCGGCTACAGCTCCAATTTGACCCCTAGCCTGGGAACCTCCATATGCCATGAGTGTAGCCCTAAAAAAACAAAAAACAAAAAAAAAAGAAAAGAAGTGCTGATCACAAGGCATGATTTCTGAATCAGGAAGCTTTCTACTTGTCTCATTATTTTAGATCAGGAGTCAGAAAACTTTTTCTATAAATATTTTCAGCTTTATAGGTCATAAGTTTCTCTTACCATATTCAACTCTGTCATTGTAGCATGAAAGTATTTAGGCAATATGTTAACAAGAGGGCAGGACTATGTTGCAATAAAATTTTACTTATACAAACAACTGACAGGCCACATTTGGCCTTGGGCTGCAGTGTGCCAAACCCTGTTCTGGATGACAACCAGCCACTTATCAGGGACTGTTAAATCTTCCCTTTAAACGTTATTGCATCCATCTGTGCCTTTCTTTTTATCCTGGTCTAGGTTTCAAGATGCAGACTTGGGTTGTCGTATCAGTCACCTGATGGATTCTATTTCCTAGCTCTTCACTCTAAAATGCACTTAGTCATTTTTCATTATTAACACATCACACTCATTTCTGCCACAGCTCTTTTACTCTCTATTCTCATGCTGTACTGGCTTCAAGCTCAAGCGCAAAGTCACATCTTTTCAAGGTCTTTCTCAATGGTCCCTAGCCCTTAGGGGTCATCCTTTCTTCTTATCTCTTATTTCTCTTCATTATTTGTTATCTTGTATTGTGAATGCATCTTTTTATGTGCACGTCCTGTCTCTCCAGCTAGATGACAGGCCTTCAGGGATCTGCCCATGCCTCATCCCCTGTTCCTTCATGCTCAGCCAAGTGCCCCAGACTTGTACACACTTGAATGGCTGCAGACAGCAGATGACAACCCATGATGAAATACACTGAGAGGGGCTGTTGTTTAAGGCAGCTTTCTTGGGAAACAAAAAAAATCTTAAGACAGTCTCTCTGTTCGGAATATTTTTTTAAAATAAGACAAAAGAGCTTATTAGGATAATTATGAATACATTTTCTCTTTGTGGCATTTTATTTCTCTTAATGATTTTTATTTTTTCCATTATAGTTGGTTTACAGTGTTAATTTATAGATTGTAAATATATAAGTCAGAGTGTTTGACCAGTTCTTTTTTTTTTTTTTTTTAAGCGTAAATAGATATTTGCCTTATGAGGAAGGAAAATCATCCCCTAGGAAATCCAGGTGCAAGAGACTGTCCTTTTATTTTTATTTATTTCATTTTTTGTCTTTTTGCCATTTCTTGGGCTGCTCCCTCGGCATATGGAGGTTCCCAGGCTAGGGGTCCAATTGGAGCTGTAGCTGCCAGCCTACGCCAGAGCCACAGCAACGCAGGATCCGAGCCGTGTCTGCAACCTACACCACAGCTCACAGCAACACCAGATCCTTAACCCACTGAGCAAGGGCAGGGATCGAACCCGCAACCTCATGGTTCCTAGTCGGATTCGTTAACCACTGCGCCATGACGGGAACTCCAAGACTGTCCTTTTTAAACCAAGATAAACTTGGAGGCACTTCTAGATGTGAGGTATATGGATATTTGTAGGACAGTTAAGTTCAGGTTAGAGAACATGCCTGGTGGTACACAAGTGGGTAGACACAGCTTTCAGAGAACACGGCTTTACCTGCTGATGCTAAAAAATGCCTGAGGCTAATATTTATGTCTGTTCCCGAGCTACTTCTCCATAAGCCCTGTGAAAACCATGTATATTTTCACATTACTAAAGCATGAGTCTTGGAGTTCCCGTCGTGGCGCAGTGGTGAATGAATCCGACTAGGAACCATGAGGTTGCGGGTTCGGTCCCTGCCCTTGCTCAGTGGGTTAAGGATCCGGCATTGCCGTGAGCTGTGGTGTAGGTTGCAGACGCGGCTCGGATCCCACGTTGCTGTGGCTCTGGCGTAGGCTGGCAGCTACAGCTCCGATTCAACCCCTAGCCTGGGAACCTCCATATGCCTCGGCAGTGGCCCAAAGAAATAGCAAAAAGACATTAAAAAAAAAAAAAAAAGCATGAGTCTTTAATTTAGCCTAAAATATAAATCAATATTTATAAATGTTCAATATGTGAGGAAATTTAAGAATTGTGCCACTACTTCTAGATATAAACCACATAAGCAAAATACCCCAACTTGGCTTATATTTGTAAGGTGAACAGCCTACAACAGTTCCTGGAACACTAGTTATTTATATAATAGTATATATTTTTTTAGACATGTGGTATTGCTTTTAAGATTTAAAGTTTTTGTTTGTTTGTTTTTGTCTTTTTGCCTTTTCTAGGGCCGCTCCCGAAGCACGTGAAGGTTCCCAGGCTAGGGGTCTAATCGGAGCTACAGCTGCCGGGCTACACCACAGCCACAGCAACACCAGATCCGAGATGTGTCTGTGACCTACACCACAGCTCATGGCAATACCGGATCCTTAACCCACTTAGTGAGGCCAGGGATCAAACCTACAACCTTATGGATTCATTTCCAATGCTCCACAATGGGAACTCCTTTGTTTTATTATTATTATCACTTGTTTCTTGTGCTAGTACTTTCTTCTTGCTTTTTGCTGTTATTAATATCTTCTTGCTGTTTCTTGACTTCTAGGGCCATATCACTTGTTTCTTGTGCTAGTTCTTTCTTCTGTGAAAGCCTCTTGCAACTTGCAGTTCAGTATTCTTAAGCTTCTCATTTTCAAGCTCAGTTTTCAGCTCTTTAATCTGTTCTGAATAATACTGTTCACTTGTTGCAATGGCAGCTAATTTTATCTCCACACCATGTACTTTTTTCTCTCTGGTTTGGAGAAGTCCAGTTAGTTCTTGTTCTGCTTGTTTTAGCTCTTCAGCAGTCTTCTCAAATTGTTTTTTCTTATCTAAAAGCTTTTGGTTTTCTGCCTGTGGGTTTTTGAGGGTCTCCTGGGGATGCAGGGGTTCGCTGTGGCTCACTGCAGAGGCACTGGAGACAGAGGGCCCAGGAAGTAATCATTGGCATGAGGTCCCCTAGAAGTCACCATTTTGGACCTGGCTCTTCCACCCGCCATGTGTATTTTTAACCAGAATTACTACTGCTAATATTTATTTAACCTAATTTTTCCTGTAAAAGAACTCTGGCAGGGGCACTGGGGGAAATTGGAGGTAGAAGGATAATCAGAGAATTTCCCCAAGATTTAACAGTTAACTATACACGCTAATATTGCTTCCTTGCTACTGATAACACTGAGATGTAGTTCCATTTCAGTAGTCATTTGGTATGTGGAAGGGTCTTGGGCTGATCTAATATTTAAAAAAAGTTAAAGAACAAGTTTTATGTGAAATTTGCATGACATCATAAACCCTGATCCTTTTTTTGTTTGTTTCTTTTGCTTTTTTTTAGGGCCGCACCTGTAGCACATGGAACTTCCCAGACTAAGGGTCTAATCAGAGCTACAGCTCCTGGCCTATGCCACAGCCACAGCAATGCCAGATCCGAGCTTCGTCTGTGACCTACACCATAGCTTATGGCAATGCCCAATCCTTAACCCACTGAGTAAGGCCAGGGATCGAATCTACAACCTGCAACCTCATACTATGCTGAGCCACAACAGGAACTCCAAACCCTGATTCTTTTTAGTGGCAGTGCTATTAACTTTTCATCTAGCCATGTCAGTTTTTGAGCCTTTGAATTGGTTGTTTTGTTTTGTTTTGTTTTTTGGCATATCTAGACTCAAGGATAATACTTGCCTTTCCAGTGATATAATTTACTATAAATGACAAGACATTATTACTAGAGTTTTAAAATCACGTAATAAACACAGCACCATACTCTGCATAAATATCATGATCAGTTTCACTCAGGGAATTAAAATCTGGATCTAGTACATAATCTATTACATGCCTTGTAGTATCGTGTAGTGGTAAAGACTCAGATAACCTTGGGTTCCATGTCAAGTTCTGCCTCTAACAAGCCTTGTGATCCTGGGTTATTTAACTGTGTCTTCCAGAAGATGATGATAATATGTACCTCATGGGACTTTGTGAGGATCATATGAAACAATGTGTACGAAGTGATCACAGCAGCAGCACATAGCATCTTAATAAATGGTAACATTACTATGTGTATAACACCAGGTAGCAGGTGAGGGTATGAGCTTATTTAATAGAGTACTTAAATGCATTTTTTTTTTTTTAAGAGCCGCACCTGCGGTATATGGAGGTTCCCAGGCTAGGGGTCAAATCGGAGCTACAGCTGCCGGCCTACACCACAGCCACAGCAACATGGGATTCCAGCTGTGTTTGTGACCTACACCACAGCTCATGGCAACATCAGATCCTTAACCCACTGAGCAAGGCCAGGGATTGAACCTGCATTTTCATGGACGCCAGTCAGGTTTGTTTCCACTGAGCCACAACATGAACCCCCTTAAATGGATATTTAGAACACATAAATAATAATAAAATAGCAGTAAGTACTGAAACAGGAATAAAGTGCTTTGAAAATTCAGGAGAGAGAGGTCATATTCTGTTGGATTAGTGGGAAAAGTATTTGAAATGGGTTTTAAAGACGGGGGAAGGGATCACTAAAATTGACTATAGTAAGAGAGAGATGAATGAGGGAAGGGCCTCCACGTGAAGGATACCACATAAACAAGTACATGTAGCTTTTAAGCTTATGACAAGTTCAAGGAATGCAGTGATTCCATTGGCTAATATCTATAGGGGAAGAGAATGAAAAAGGCTCAAAAGTTTGGCTATGCCAGGACTTAATTGCCTTTGGGAAGAGTCTGGTCTCGATTCAGTAGGGAGTGGATGGAGTTTGGGGTACAGTGGGAAGAAGACTGATAGGTGCTATATTTTTGGTAGCTTGATTTGAAATCTGTCATGTAGAATGTAGTGGAATTTACTTCAAGCATCTTCTTCACAGGATAGCTAATCCCTGGAACCCTGACAACCTAGAATCACAGGTGACTCACCTCTTTGAACAAGAAAAGCCTGCTGGTCAGCATCACTTGCTCTTGCCCCATGACGGCTCTGCATTTCCATCAAGGATTGCCTGCTGGGATTATGAAAAACACTGTAAGTGAAACTATGAAATATGATACAATTAAGCAGACATTCAAAAGAAGTTTGAGGGGAAGAAAGCTAAACTACAAATCCAAGGTTCATAAAAACCAGAACTTAAGAGTAATTTGAGGAGTTCCTGTCATGGCTCAGTGGTTAACAAAACTGACTAGCATCCATGAGGATGCAGGTCGATCCCTGACCTCACTCAGTGGGTTAAGGATCCGGCGTTGCTATGAGCTGTGGTGTTGGTAGCAGACGAGGCTTGGATCCTGTGTTGCTGTGGCTGTGGCAGAGACCAACAGCTATAGCTCTGATTTGACCCCTAGCCTGGGAACCTCCATGTGCCATGGGTGCAGCCCTAAAAAGCCAAAAAAAAAAAAAAAAAAGAGTAACTTGAGGATGGAGTTCTCTAATGGCACAGTGGGTTAAGGATCCAGCATTTTCACTGCAGGGGCTTATGTCACTGCTGTGGTGCTGGTTCGATGCCTGGCCCAGGAGTTTCCACATGCCATGGCCCACTGAAAAAAAGAGTAATTTGAGTTTTAAATATTACTGGCACTAGGACACAATGTAGTAAAAGTAAATAATTAAGATTTTTAAAAATCAGGAAATAGTCAATTGATAGAAGAGATAAGAAAAAAGTCACATGCTTCTAAAACAAGACATAGAGTAAAGAAAATTAATTAAATGTGTATTGATATACACTCAGAGCTCAATATCAGTTGTGTAAAGCAAGTTGCAAAATAACACCTGTTGTGACTATTTTGTAACCTACACACATTGCTTTAAGAAATTAGCATTGCCAGAGTTCCAGTGGTTAACAAATCTGACTAGGAACCATGAGGTTGTGGGTGCAATCCCTGGCCTTGCTCAGTGGGTTGAGGATCCGGCATTGCCGTGAGCTGTGGTGTGGGTCACAGACTCGGCTCGGATCCTGCGTTGCTGTGGTTCTGGTGTAGGCTGGTGGCTACAGCTCCATTTCAGCCCTTAGCCTGGGAACCTCCATATGCCATGGGTGCAGCCCCAAAAAGTGGAGTCCACTGCTGGCCTAGAGGTTAAGAATTTGGCATTGTCATCGGTTCAGTCCCTGGCCCAGGAACTTCCATATGCCTCAAGCATGGCAAAAATAAAATAAAATAAAATAAATATATATAACAAATAAACATTGGTAACTGTCCATTCTAGATGGGTACATATTGGTATGTGTTATTGTATTCTCTATATTTTTCTATTTCTATTCCTCTGTATTTCACATTTTTCTCAAAATGAAAGTTTTTAAGAGAAGAAGTAATTTTAATAGTTTTTTTTTGGAGTTCCCATCGTGGCTCAGTGGAAATGAACCTAACATCCATGAGGATGCAGGTTTGCTCCCTGGCCTCGCTCAGTGGGTTAAGGATCTGACATTGCCATGAGCTGTGGTGTAGGTCACAGATCTAGCATTGCTGTGGCTACAGCGCCAATTCGACCCCTAGCCTGGGAACTTCCATATGCTGTGAGTATGGCCTTAAAAAACAAACAAACAAACAAAAAACAAAAAAACCCCACAGTTATTAAGACAAATTATTTAAAGTGTTATGAATATTTCGTCCATGATAATGGTGGGATATGGCTTCAGAACACATAATGTCATGTTTTTGCAATTTACCTAAAAGCAAGGATTTCAAATCGGTTCCCACAAGATACTGTCAAGCCTTGTAGAGCAAACTAAGCATTAGGAATGAGCGCATTTGGCATTGTCAGGCAAAACGTGCTCAGAGCCATTCTTAAAATTCAAATCAGGAAATGCTGAGGGCCGCCTCTCCCACAGCCGGGGTAATATGTGTTCTTAGTCTTCCCCTCATCGTACCTGGCTCCGTCTTCAAAAGCATTGTCGTCTTTCAGCAAAACTGCCAGCTGCAATGCCAGTTGCTCCTTTTCTTCATGAATCTTCTCTCTTGCTGCTCTTTCAGCATGAAAGTCGGAACAGTATACCTCCATCTGTTAGAGGGAAGAGGAGACAGAAGTTACTACCTAGACGAATGTGGATTCTCTACCGTTCAGCTGTTGACAAGGTGAAGAGGTACTGCTATATCCTGTGATATGTCTTGCAGACAACAGGTAAGTGTTCCTGCTAGAAACCAGTATAATGACCATGACTTTCCACCTTCCTTCAAACAAAAGACACAAGTTACATTTGTGTGTGTGCTTTAAACAATCAGAGCCTAGCAACTACACTGACATAGGTGGTTTAAATACTCTATGTACCGTTAATTCAATAAAACTCTCTGGTCTCCTTTTAAAAAATAATTATTCAGGAGTTCCCGTCGTGGCGCAGTGGTTAACAAATCCGACTAGGAACCATGAGGTTGCGGGTTCGGTCCCTGCCCTTGCTCAGTGGGTTAAGGATCCGGCGTTGCCATGAGCTGTGGTGTAGGTCGCAGACGCGGCTCAGATCCCACGTTGCTGTGGCTCTGGCGTAGGCCGGTGGCTACAGCTCCGATTCGACCCCTGGCCTGGGAACCTCCATATGCCGCGGGAGCGGCCCAAGAAATAGCAACAACAACAACAACAAAGACAAAAGACAATAAATAAATAAATAAATAAATAAATAAATAAATAAATAAATAAAAATAATTATTCAGCATTAGCTTAATATAGTAAATAATTTATTTGCCCCGTCAGGTATATTTATGAAGGGTGGCTTTAAGCTAAATTTAAAATAACAACAAATAAAATAAGTAGATGCTATTTCTTGAATTCCAAACATGTTTGGGGTCCTATGTTGAGTGCCCTTACTGACCATTTTATTTCTCCTTATCAAAAATCCTGAGAAAGCAGAACAGTGATGCTCATTTTACATTTATACGTTTAATAGCTGTTAACCTTGGGGAAATTAGTTAAGTGCTCAAACCAGCATCTGAATCCAGAGTGAAGCCTATAAACCACAAACCCTGCCACATACCATGCTACTTCCCACAGTAGTAGCCAGCCTCCAAGACGGCCCCTGGGATCCTTACCTCTTGGTAATCATACCCACAATGAATGGGCCAACCTATGCAACTACTAGGATATTACAGAACTAATGGTGTGTGGCTTCTGAAACTAGGTCATAAATGAAACTGGCTTCTGCCTTGTTCTCTCCTGGATCACTTGATCTGGGGGAAGCTAGCTGCTGTGTCATGGGGGTATTCAAGCAGCCCTATGGAGAGGCGCACATGGTCAGGAACTGAGGCCCCCACTCGTAGCATGTGAGTGAGTCATCTTGGCTACAGATCTTACAGTCCTTTTTTTTTTTTTTTTTTGTCTTTTTAGGGCTGCACCCACAGCACGTGAAAGTTCTGAGGTTAGGGGTCCAATTGGAGCTGTAGCTGCTGGCCTATGCCACAGCCACAGCAATGGGGGATCCAAGCCACGCCTCTGACCTACACTACAGCTCATCCTGCAATGCCAGATCCTTAACCCACTACACTAGTGAAGCCAAGGATCGAACCTGCCTCCTCATGGTCACTAGCCAGATTCATTTCCATTGAGCCATGACAGGAACTCCTATACTTTTAGTGAGAGAAATTTGATTATGCATTTTTGGAAGACAACTTGGTTAATAGTTATTTAGCTTAAAAACAGGCATACCAATGACCCAACCATTCCATTTCTGTATCTTACTAGAGAGTCCACAAGTGCACAAAGACATACATACAAGAATGTTCAGGAGTTCCTGTCGTGGCGCAGTGGTTAACGAATCCGACTAGGAACCATGAGGTTGCGGGTTCGATCCCTGCCCTTGCTTAGTGGGTTAAGGATCCGGCATTGCCATGAGCTGTGGTGTAGGTTGCAGACATGGCTCGGATCCCTCGTTGCTGTGGCTCTGGCGTAGGCCGGTGGCTACAGATCCGATTTAACCCCTAGCCTGGGAAACTCCATATCCCGAAGGAGCATCCCAAGAAAATGGCAAAAAGACCCAAAAAAAATATGTATATATATTGGTACAACTACATGTCCATTAATAGAGGACTGGTTTAATCTATCATGGTAATGCAGACTTTGGAACACCATAGAGCTGTTTTAAAAAAAAGTACAACAGAGCTTCTTGCCTGCCCACTTGCATCTCTCACAAGCGTCCTATCTTTTTTTTTTTTTTTTGTCTTTTTAGGGCCACACCCAGAGCATATGGACGTTCCCAGGCTAGGGGTAAAATCGGAGCTATAGCTCTGGCCTATGCCACAGCCACAGCAATGCCAGATCCAAGCTGCATCTGCAACCTACATTACAGCTCACGGCAACGCTAGACCCTTCATCCACTGAGCAAGGCCAGGGATTGAACCTACGTCCTCATGGATAGTAGTTGGGTTCATTAACCACTGAGCCATGATGGAACTCCAAGCATCCTATCTTAATAAATCTATTTCCTGCCTGTCAAAAAAATTTTTAAAAATTTTTTTAGTAAAAGTAAAAAAGTACATATAGCTGTGAGTAATAACATGGAGAGATGTCCAATATATATCACGAGTGAAAAAGTAGTACAGAGGGTGTAACATCCCATTTTTAATTAGGCAAGCAAACAAAACAAAAGCAAACAAAAAAGGTTTTCCTTCAATTTTGGTAACTTTACATCTCAGGCAGTATGTACTCTCACTAATAAATTCTCCTCTAAGGACCTCACCAACCAGTAGGAAGAGTGGGCGAAAATGGTCACAACCAGCCAACTGTACATAAATTCTTCCAGAGAACAGTAAAAGAAGAAATGTGCCCAAACTTATTTTTCTGAGACAAGTAAAACCCTGATATCAAACCCAGCAAGGACATGAATAGAAGGAAAATTCTAGGCCAAACTTACTCAAGAATATAGATACAAAAATCCTAAACAAAATATGAACAAATCAAAATCCAAGAATAAACACAGAGGAAAATTCAAGAAATGCGGAGTTTGAGTTCTCATCGTGACTCAGGGGCTAATGAACCCAACTAGTAGCCAGGAGGCCGGGGGTTCAACCCCTGGCCTTGCTCAGTGGATTAAGGATCTGGCATTGCCATGAGCTGTGGTGTAGATCACAGATGCGGCTCAGATCCCACGTTGCTGCAGCTGTGGCAGAGGCCGGCAGTTATAGCTCTAATTCAACCCCTAGCCCGGGAACATCCATACAGCTGCAAGAGCGGCCCTAAAAAGACCAAAAAAAAATGCAGAGTTTGTTTAATATTTTAAAACTCAGGAGTTCCCTTATAGCTCAGTGGGTTAAGGATCTGGCATTGTCACTGCTGTGGCTCTTGTTGCAGTTATGGCATGGGTTTGATCCCTGGCCAGGGAACTTCTGCATGCATGGGTGTGGCCAAAAAAATGTTTTAAATTGTGACTTATCACATTAACAAATTAAAGGAAAAAGGCACATAATTATCTGATTATATCATTATATGAAGAAAAAAGATTTCCTAAATAAAATTCAACATTCGCTCAAAATAAACTTTTTTGGCAAAAAAGAGAAAGGAATCTCCTTAATCTGATAAGTGATACTTCTAAAAATCCTATAGCAAACACCATACACTTACAGAGAAATGTTGAAAATACTGCTTTTGTGACTGGGAGCAAGTCAAGGCTGCCTGCATTCTCTGTTTTTACACAGCATTGCACTGGTGTCCCAGACAGTGCAATAAGGCAAGAAAAAGAAATTAAAAAGTAGAATAAACTAGAAGGGAAAAAAATAAAACTGTCATTATTCAAATGATACAATTATTAATATACCAAGTCCAAAAGAATATTCAGAAATATTATTACAATTAAAATGTGAGTTGAGGAAGTTTACTCCATAAAAAATCAGTATATAAAAATTAATTGTAGGAGTTCCTGTTATGACTCAGTGGTTAAGGAACCCAACTAGTATCCAACGATTCCTGGCCTCTCTCAGTGGGTTAAGGATCCAGCGTTGCCATGACCTGTGGTATAGGTCGCAGACACAGCTCCAATCCTGCATTGCTGTGGCTGTGGTGCAGGCCAGCAGCTACAGCTCCGATTAGACCCCTACCCTGGAAATCTCCATATGCCACAGGTGTGGCCCTAAAAAGCCAAAAAAAAAAAATCAATTGTATTTCTACATAGCAACAACCATTAGAAAATGAAGTTTTTTTTTAATTTTGTAAACTATTTTATTTTTCTTTATTTAGCAATATAGCATGTATTAAAATAAACATCTTTCCTTCTGGTCTGCATAAATATTGATATCATAATGTTTCAGAATTGCTTAATATTATTAATGCTATGTTGACTTTAATACTGGGTTATATGAATACCATATTTTATTCAAGTAATTCTCCATTAGTAGACATATTTTTCTACTCTAAAAGTCTTCATTAATATCTTATACTTCCATCTTTGTACTATTTGTACTATTATTTCCTTGGGCTAAATTTTTTGAGGTAGACTTGGGTAAAAGACCATGTATATATTTAAGAATATTAATACATGCTGCTGAACTGCCCATAAGAAAGGTGACACCATTAAAACATTAAGACCAAAAAAGGAAGGTGATGCCACATTGCCAGTCCTGTTCATTATTGTCCACTATCTCCAAGTTCATCTCACCCACCTCCATAGAAAATGAAGTTTTTAAAAAGATTCTGTTTATAATAGTATCTTAAAAATAGAGAATATCTAGGAATAATCAAGTAAATAAGATCTTAACTAAGAAGACTAAAATATCACTGAGAAGATTTAAAGAAGATATGTTATGTTCATGGACTGCAAGAGTCAATGATGTAAAGTTACTAATTATGTCCAAATTGATTTATATAGTATTTAATATAATTATAATTAAAACCCCAGTGGATTTTTTTTTCTATGTGGAAAATATCAAGCTGATTCTGAAATCTATAAGAAAAGGAAAAAGGAAAACCCAAGGTCCTCTTGAAGACTCTCAGTGAGGTAGGAAGACATGCTCTATGCCATATCAAAGCCTTTGATTCTTTATAAGACAGTATGGTACCAGAACAAGGATATATAAATACCCAGTGGAACAGTATGGAATCCAGAAATAAACCCGTGGGCACAATATGTGACAAAGTGGGCAGTGCAGAGTCCCTAAGAAAAGATGGCCTTTTAAATAAATGGTGCCAAATAAGTAGGATATCCTTATAGAAAAAAATATGAATCTTTACCCTTACCTCACTCCATATAGAAAAGCAAATTCCAGGTGGTTTACAGATCTTAATGTAAAAGATAAAACAATAAAACTTTCAGAAGACAACATAAAAGAATATGGTCCTGGTCTTGACATAGTGAAATTTTAAAAACAGAACACAAAAATACTATAATCAAAAATGAAAAGACTGATAAACTGGACTACATTAAAATTGGGAATGTTGGGAGTTCCCGTCGTGGCTCAGTGGGTTACGAACCCGATTAGTATCCATGAGGATGTGGGTTCGATCCCTGGCTTCGCTCAGTGGGTTAAGGATCCAGTGTTGCCATGAGCTGCAGCATAGGTCACAGATGCAGCTCCGACCTGGTGCTGCTGTGACTGTGGCGTAGGCCAGCAGCTGCAGCTCTGATTTGACTCCTAGCCTGGGAACTTCCATATGCCACAAGTGAGGCCCTTGAAAAAAAAAAAAGGACAGAGAATTTTTGTTCTTCAAAAGATACCTTCATGGAGTTCCCACTGTGGTGCAATGGGTTAAGAACCCCTCTGTGATGACTTGGGTCACTGCAAAGGCGACACCCCCAGCCTGGCACAGTAGGTTAGAGGATCCAGTGTTACTGCAGCTCTGGCTTGGATTCAATCCCTGGTCCAGGAACATCCATATGCCATGGGGCAGCCATAACATTTAAAAAAAAAAAAGACACTTTTATGAGAGTGGACAGACAAATCATAGAGCGAAGAGATCTGCAAAATGTTTAACTGGCAAGGGCTTATATCTGGAGTATATAAAGAAATCTGATAAAATCAAGAAAGATCCAGCAAAACAGAAGAAAACTGGGCAAAAAAACTGACCAGGCACTGCACAAAGGAGATACTCAGAGGGCCAGTAAACATCTGAAGAAGTACTCAATCTCATTAGTCATCAGGGAAATGCAAATTAAATGAGACACCATTATAAACCCACTAAAATGCTTAAAAATAAAAGTAAAAATACTGATAGCACAAGTATGGGTAAGGAGGTAGAACAACAGGACTCTGTTGATGGGAGTGAAAACTGGTACAACCACTTTGGAAACCTCTTTGGCATCATCTATAAAAACTGAGTAATCTGCTTACACTGGGCACAAGCAGTTCCACCCCTAGGTGTGTATCCAACAGAAATGGATGCACAGGTGAGCAAAGAGATGTGCACAAGAATGTCAGAGCAACATTAATCACAAACCCCAAACTGGAAATAATCCAGCTCTCTATCAACTGTAGAATGGATGAATTCAGCGAGTAATGCACTTCAAAATTTGGTACTTTCCACATGTGATATACTTCCATAAGAAAGTTTAAAAATATATACTGGTGAAAATAATATAAAATCAAAACATATACTTTAAATACTTTCCCGTTAGAGAATATAATCAGGGTTGGCCTCCCTCAGCCCATGTTTGGGATCGCAGCTTACCTGAGCCCTGAGAACAGCCATGGTTTCCAGGTCCTTCTCTTGCTTGGCAATGGTCTGCTTCATCTCATCCATTTGGAGCTGCTTGGAAGCCAGGGCCTTCTCTGCCATTTCCAGCTTTCCATTCAGTTCCTGCAGCACCACCTTATCCACTTTTTCAGACTGAAAAAGACAAGCTTATTCTAGAAGTAGTTTTGAAATAATTCAACCTATTTGAATAAAATTAGATGAAGGTGTATTTTTCTTTTTAATGACTGGCTCTAAACTGTTTTATTAATCAGCAGTGATAACTTATTCAGGCACTTGCATGCACTTAACTTACAGCTTGCACATAATAACTTCCTTATTTAAAACAATGATTAATAAAAAGAAAAACGGGGATTTCCTGTTGTGGCTCAGTGGGTTAAGAACCCAACTAGTATCTGTGAGGATGCGGGTTCGATCCCTGGCCTCACTGAGTGGGTTAAGGATCCCGTGATTCTGCGGCTATGATACAGGCCAGTAGCTGCAGCTCCAATTTGACCCCTAGCCTGGGAATGTCCATATGCCACAGCTGCAGCCCTGAAAAGCAAAATAAAAAAAATTTTTTTGAAAAGAAGAAAGAAAGAGAATAGGAGTTCCCACTGTGGTGTGGTGGGTTAAGAATCCAGCTGCAGTAGCTCGAGTTGCTGGGAGGTGCAAGTTCAGTCTCTGGCCTGGGAACTTCCGTATGCTGTAGGTGCAGCCATGAAAGAAAGGAAGAAAGGAAGAAAGGAAGAAAGGAAGAGAGGAAGAGAGGAAGGAAGGAAGGAAGGAAGGAAGGAAGGAAGGAAGGAAGAAAGAACCCCACTAAAATAAGGAAGATAATAACAAACTCCTATCTCAGTGGGGTTGCAACTTGCTGATACTCTCCTATTCTTCCACTCACATTACTCTTACTTTATGGTGTCAGTGGAATGTTTAAGTTAAAAATGTACTCATAGGGAACTATATCCAATCTCTTGTGATAGAAGATGATGGAAGATAATATGAGACAAAGAATGTGTATATATATATGTATGACTGGGTCACTTTGCTGTACAGCAGAAATTGGCATGACATTGTAAATCAACTATACTTAATCAAATTTTTAAAAAAATAAAATAGGAATTTACTAAGTCCTAGAGAAGAACAATATTCTAGTAAAAATGAATGAAAACAAAAAGTATATTGCTAAGAATATAAACCCCCAAACCCCTTCTAAATTCAAAGCTTCCATAGTCTTTATTCCAACTTTACTAAGGTAAAATTGACAAATAAAACTGTAAAATATTTAAAGCGTACACCATGATGAGTAGATTCTATACTGTGAAGGAATGCCACCATTGGCTTAATTAACACATTTACCACCTCACATATCCATCCATGGTGTTTAAATTATCACACCATGTTGGGCATTATGACTAATTTTAAGTTGTAGCCCATTAAGTCCAGGGTCTCAATTTCGCTGACAGCAGGCAAGCTAGCCCTGTGATAGCTCCAGGCAGTCTCACTGTACATTAAGCCTGGAGGAGCCCACGCTCAGCTCTCCAACAAACCCACCCACCATTAGGAATGCTAAAAGTTTATTCCCTGTTCATAAGACATGAACACTGTCTTTATACACAAAGCACACTCTACATGGAACATCAGGAGTTGTAAACACTTAGGCACCAGAAATCAAATATAAGTGGAAAAACAACCTTTGAAACCAGACTTAGGTAAGGATTAACACGACTACTTTATATATTTTCATAAAGTGGTAAACAGTTCTGTTCACTACTAAGCTATGAAAGTAATTTTGTTTTCCACGTACCTCTCTTCTTTTCAGTTCCTCAATTGTTTTCAGTGCATTATTGTATTCTTGAAGAAGCCTGTTGTGGGTCAACTGTAGAGTAGTTAATTTGGACCTATTTAAAAAGAAATTGTAAAATGCAATCAGGGAAAATACCATAGAAACTTAATTTTGCCTCCCTTCTTCTGAACACTCAAGTAGCAAAATCTTCTCTCCCATCTTTTTCATCCCACCACCCCCTAGCCTGTTCTTTCTCTCAAAGAAAACAATTTTTTCCCTTAAAAAATCAAGATAGATTACAAATAATTCTCATAATTGTTTTAATACAATTTAAGTTTTATCTCCTCGGAAGGTCTTCTGGTAGTCCTTCAAATAAATAAAAGAGAAATTATTTAAATTTATTCTCACATCCTGATTCCAGTCTGCAGAAAAGAACCAGTCTTTCTTCTTTTAGCAAGTAGCCATTGATCATAGCATACTCACTTTTCGTCTTCTGTTTTGGCTTGCTCCATTTTGATTTCTGATCTCATGCTTTCCACTTGGAGCTCCAATTTTTTGTTATTATAAAGAAGCTCTTGCTTTTCATTCAGCTCTGATGGGGTTGCAGAATTTTTCCTTTCAAGTGCCTGACATCTAAGAAAAAGTTTCATGAGGACAAACAATGTTCTTTCATTTCTCAGTGGCTTTTAACCAAACCCCCAGATATGCAGCAAATACAAAGAATTTTAGGATTACATTTTCAAAAAAATAACAGTACAAAATTAAGTATTTTATCCCCCATGCTTCTTTACTAGAATTAGTAAGTAGTACTTCTGAACCTTCATGTCTGAATATAAAAAAATACAGATTTTGTAAAAAAATTTTACGTATTTCTGAATGTTTATGCCTAACATAAATAAACAAGTACAGATCTTAAAATCACACAAGCTACTGCCTACTTGGAGCAACTGTTTCAACAAGTCATACAAATATATTTTTGTTATTTGGACAAAGACCAAAATAGTAATCAGCTAGAGGTGCTTCTCATATGGTGAGCCATGTATATCTTTAATATTTTTAAAAGTTATAGGCTATTGGAGTTCCCGTCATGGCGCAGTGGTTAACGAATCCGACTAGGAACCATGAGGTTGCGGGTTCGGCCCCTGCCCTTGCTCAGTGGGTTAAGGATCTGGCGTTGCCGTGAGCTGTGGTGTAGGTCGCAGATGCGGCTCAGATCCCTCGATGCTGTGGCTCTGGTGTAGGCTGGCAGCTACAGCTCTGATTAGACCCCTACCCTGGGAACCTCCATATGCCACAGGAGCGGCCCTGGAAAAGGCAAAAAGACACACACGCACACAAAAAAAGTTATAGGCTCTGTTAAGCACAAAAAATACAATCGATCTCTGACAAAGATTCAGCAGGGGAGAAGGAAGTACTTTACGTCCTCTTAAAGGTCAGAGAGAGAATTTCAACATTATAAGAGCAAATATGAACCAATGATAGCTATCTGTAAGTCATTAATGCAAAGCATGTTAAACATTAGCTTACCGAATACATTACAAAATCAGAATTATGACACACAGTTTACAGATGATAGAACTGAGGCTTAGGTTAAAAAACTTGCCCAAGGCAATGCTACAAATAAGGGGCAAATCCATATCTCAACCTAAGTCTATTTACCCAAAGTCCTCAGCCATCAGCTGCTGTGCTGTACCAGATTGCCATAATAACACAAAGCCTTGGTCAGTGTAACTCCACAGAAGCATGCACTTGTATGTGGTACCAAAAATATCTGCCAGCTGATCCAAAGGACAACATCAACTTAGCTTTCCTAAATTTGGGGTAACTTCTAATGTCAAGAGAAACAAGCAAATGCAAATTTTTCACAATTTATATATTATCCTTCATAACTGATTGAAAATCAATTTTTTTTTTCCAAAATAAATCTCACTCAAGTTCTTCTTGTTCTTTGTAGCTTCGTTTTATGTTTGTTCACATCAATGCTGTTGGCTCACGCAAGTCACAGGAAGTCTGGCTCGCTGCTTTTTACAGGTCCTCATACATGTTTAACAAATGCCCCCCCTCCACAGCAGAATTGGAGTCCCCGGGCCCATTTCCCCCCATTACTGTAAGAATTTCATGTTTCTATATTAACCTGAACATTAGTGTCTTCTGAATTCATATTTTAATTAGGTCTCTTTTTCTTTTACTTAGAAACACAGTAACACAACTATGTTTTTGTGTGTGAACATACTTTGAAAAACTGTACATCTCTTATGCTTACTTTTCTTGAAGTCTCTTCTTCATGAGCTCAGCTTCACTGAGTTTCGTGTGAGCCTCCTGAAGCTCCTTAAACAGGGTTGTCACCTGAAGGTTTAACATTTCCACTTCACTTCCAACCTGTCATGCAAGAAATTGCAAACACCCATTCATCAGAGGCTAACTGAACCTCTTTGTGAGAACCCCTGTGTGTCCAGTTAAGACTGAATGGGGAATTGATTGCACTTTTGATAATTAATGCCCCAATATCTTGTGTGAAAAGAAACTCTTTGGATACAACTCTGTTTCCTCATAGCGCATAACTGATCAACTTGCATGCACTTGTAATAATGACTTTATCATAACTGAAATGAATAATCCTGATCATGGTTCAGAGGTACATAGATCACAGTGACGTCCAAGCACAACCTAACTTACCCAGCGGGCAATTCAGGCCTGTATTCCCTGGCTGACTATGTTTCTAGTTTACTCTGCTGTTTTCACTGTGCTGCCCTTTTCCTGGCAGCTCTAAAATATTTGTCAATAAGTTTTACGGTGCCATGGAAGCCTCAGTACTTTTCTAAAATTAGTTGTTGATTCGTTTTAGTCAGGAAGGTACTATTACTAATGGGCGCTCTCTTCATCTCAGTTTTTAAAATGTTCTCCATTCTCTTGAAAGTAGGGGACTTGGCCCAGAGCACGGCATACAGTAGGCATCTGCTGTATATTTGTTGAATAAATTAGCTAAAGGGGGTGTTTTATATAAATGCCTTTCTCATGGGTTTCTGTGGGTCTTACAACTTTCTGGTTTCATCAGCTTTCCCAGAGCTGAGGAGGTGTATTTGCAGGCTACAAGGCGTGTCTCTGAGTTGCTACAGAACAGACATGTATGTAAACATGAACCTTTTATCATTGAAACTATTTTTTTTTTGTCTTTTTCTAGGGCTGTACCTGCAGCATATGGAGGGTCCCAGGCTAGGGGTCTAATCGGAGCTGGAGCCACCAGCCTACGCCAGAGCCACAGCAGCATGGAATCTGAGCCGTGTCTGCGACCTACACCACAGCTCACGGCAACACCGGATCCTTAACCCGCTGAGCAAGGCCAGGGATGGAACCTGCAACCTCATGGTTCCTAGTTGGATTCATTAACCATTGCACCATGACGGGAACTCCTCATTCAAACTATTTTATTCAAACCAGTGGTGGGATAGAACTAAGATCTTTCAATTCTACCTTAAGTTTCTGGGTCATATCCTCAAAAATGATCTCATTACAAATTGTCCATTACAAATTGGACAAAATTCCTTTCTCAATTAGTGTTCACTTAGGAATTCTGGAGTGGAGATCCATCAAGAAGAGATCGAGGCATGATTTCCTAGAATCAATCACTAGGACAGGAACACTTCTTTTTTTTTTTTTTTTGTCTTTTTAGGGCTGCATCCACGGCACATGGAGGTTCCCAGGCTAGGGGTCTAATCGGAGCTGTAGCCACCGGCCTACGCCAGAGCCACAGCAATGTGGGATCTGAGCCGCGTCTACAACCTACAGTACAGCTCAGGGCAACACCGGATCCTTAACCTACTGAGCAAGGCCAGGGATCGAAGCCGCAACCTCATGGTTCCTAGTCGGATTCATTAACCACTGAGCCATGACAGGAACTCCAGGAACACTTCTCACTACAATTTACAATGAGTGAAATTTGGATCAGGACAAGGAAAACTGAGAGAAGTAGAAAATATTCAATGTGAAAATTGTTTCCCTGTTTCTAAAGCCAATAACACATCACAAGACTGCTTCAGCACCAGACTACTCTCCTGTCCAATGCAGGTGTGATAACAGTCTGAGACTCTTAGTACCCACAGTTTCTGGGCTTTTCTCCTCTTCTTTCTCTTGTTCTTTGTGCTCTTCTGTCTGGGTCTCAGTCTCAGAATGATCCTTGGCTTTCTTTTCAAAATCTAAAATTCTGAAAAATTATAGAATATAGAAAAGTTACTCTCTCTTTGGCGTCCAGAAGAATAACAACTGTGGAAGCAGTAAAAAGGACATTGTTCAATATCTGGATAAAGGATCAACGTTTTCAAAAGCTCTTCACAGTTACTGTATTAGTTCTGGTTTCACTTTCAACCTGAAACTGGCTAGAACTGACTTAAGGTATGACTGCACGCAGAGGTAGAAGATAGGTATAATTTATCTTGAACACCAAAAAACACTGCCTCTTTTCATGTCACTATGATGCAGAGAAATAGTGTTTAAATTGGTGTTTTATGTGTGTACACATGTGCATGCGTGTGTGCTACATGAGAGCGGGTGTCCCTTTTTAAGGATTCAACAGACAAATGGGTCTAAAGACCAAGTCTTTTCCTAATTTTATGAGTTTGTGAAAACAAACAAAGATAGCAGCATTCTTACAATGAATCATAATCATATGAAAGCCATCCTAATACAAATTAAATAAAAAGAAGCCTGGTTTAAAGATGGTAGATCAGGAGATCCCTATGGCCTAGTGGTTAAGGATCCAGCATTGCTATTGCTGTAGTACAAGTTCGACCCTGGCCCAGGGACTTCCACATGCCACAGGCAGAGCCAAAAAAAAAAAAAAAAGAGAGAGAGAGAAATATGGTAGATTAATTATATGCATGTAATTTTTCTCTCACCCCAAATGCCACTAAAATGACTTTAAAAAGCCATATACCTGCAAGAACAAAGAGAACGGGGGAGGAAATAATAGGAAGAACATTTGGGAAGTATAGGTGTAAGTGGGAACCGACTTGGCAGCCCAAGAAGCCTAGATCAGACCCAACATCAGGGAGAGCCAAGTTCAAACCCAGTTCACAGTGTGGGACCTCAAAGGCTCAGGAATAAATGACAAGAGGTACCTTTGGGGACAGAGTTGGGACCTATTTAGGAAGGACTACAAGATCATAAAGGGTGTCTGGACAGAGACATTAATCAGAGTTCAGGGGTTAGGTTTCCTACTAAAAAGAAGGGAACTTACACACAGAATACTGAGACCCTCCTATTCGTCTCAAGAATGCTGGCAACTAGAAAAGTATCCTTCAGACAGGAGACTGAAAGAGTATCCTCTGGAGAATTTGATCAGGATAATGAAAGATTTAAAGTTTCTGGAATAGGGCTTTCCCAAGGAATCCTTCTGGCCAGATCGCCTACACATGCACATGGCACTTCTATCAGGCTCTAACCCTCAACTGTTGCTTTTGTTTTTGTTTTTGTTTTTTGGCCGCTCCCTTGGCCTATGGAAGTTCCCAGGACAGGGAGAGAATCTGAGCCACAGCTGCAACGATGCCAGATCCTTAACCCACTGAGCTGGACCAGGGATCAAACCTGTGCTTCAGCAGTGATCTAAGCCACTGCAGAGACAACACCAGATCTATAATCCACTGCACCACAGCGAGAACTCCTAACCCCCCACTTTTAAATATGATCAAATAGACAAGATTACCAGACATTTCAGGAAAACCCTAAAATGAAACAGATAAAAGTAAATCAGAAAAAAAAAAAAAAACTTACTGAAATTAGAATATGCCAAGGCAAAAAAATTTCAAAAAAACTATCATTAGGAGTTCCCGTCCTGGCTCAGTGGTTAACGAATCCGACTAGGAAACATGAGGTTGCGGGTTCGATCCCTGGCCTTGCTCAGTGGGTTAAGGATCTGGCATTGCTGTGAGCTGCAGTGTAGGTTGCAGACGCGGTTCAGATGCCAAATTGCTGTGGCTCTGGCGTAGGCTTGGCAGCTACAGCTCCAATTAGACCCCTAGCCTGGGAACCTCCATGTGCCACGGGTGTGGCCCTAGAAAAGGCAAAAAGACAAACAAACAAACAAAAAACTATCATTAATATCCTTAGAGATGGAAGGAAACATTTTACCACCATAATAAAATGGAATCAAACTTTTTTTCTCTCTTTTGTCTTTTTGGATCCTTAACCCTCTAAACGAGGCCAGGGATCAAACCCACAACCTCATGGTTCCTAGTCGGATTCGTTTCCGCTGTGCCACAACAGGAACTCTGAATCAAACATTTTCGAATGGCACCTCCCCACCCCCCCAAAAAAGACGATGAAGTTGATTAAATGTGTCAGGAAGCAGAAGAGTGCAAGAGTGAAAGCGGGGAGGTTGGAGAGAAAAAGAGGGAAGTGAGAGAGAGAAGAATGGAAAACAAGTTAAGATAATTAGAGGACTGGTCCAGGAGGTCCAATTCAAAATAACAGTAGTGCTAGAATGAGAGCATAGAAAACTGAGGATAAGAGTTATCTTTAAATTAATTCAAGATCATTTTCAAGAACTGAAGAACATGAGTTTTCAGAATAAAAGAGGCCAAGAGTGTCCTAAACAAACGGGATGAAAACAAGCTAATACCAAAGCACATGTGAAATTTAAGAAATCTTGGGACAGGAGTTCACATTGTGGCTCAGCAGTAACAAACCCAACCAGTATCCATGAGGATGTGGGTTCAATCCCTGGCCTCGCTCAGTGGGTTAAAGGATCTGGTGCTGCCATGAGCTGTGGTGTAGGTCCCAGACTTGGCTCAGATCCCATATTGCTGTGACTGTGGTAGGCTGGCAGCTGTAGCTCCAATTCGACCCCAAGCCTGGGAACCTCTATATGCTATGGATGCAACCCTATTAAAAAAACAGAAAAAGAAAAAGAAATCTTGGGACAAAACAAACTTTGGGGGAGAGGAAAAACAAAAAGTTTTATTCCAAAGATTAAGAATGCTTTCAAGATCTGGAGGGAAAATTATATCCAATAGAGAATCTTATAGCTAGCAAACTATCCATTAAGTATTAAGGCAGCAAGAGAGATTTTCAGATATACACATCCCAGAAAATATTCCCCCCATATATTCTTTCTTAGAAGGTTACATTTAAAGAGACATTTAAAGATATTTAGAAAGTAAGAAAGGCACTGGATCCAGGAAACAGGTGATCCAGCAGAGAAGAGCTGAAGGAATTCCACAGGATGATGCTAAGGGGAGATCCCAAGATGACAGTAATACATACAGGAGGACCTAGACAGCAACCAGGCTGACTCCAGGAGAAAAGTCTTCAAACTACTAGACTACTACTATGTTTGGATATAACTGAGAAATGTCTTCACTGGGGAGGAGGGTGGGGAAACTAAGCCAATTTCTAAAAGGTAATCATGCATAGAAGTAAGGAAAAAAAAAGCTGTATAAAGAAGGAAAGGTGGGGAGGTCCTGCCATGGCTCATCGGTAAGGAACCCAACTAGTATCCATGAGGATTCGGGTTTGATCCCTGGCCTCACTCAGTGGGTTAAGGATCTGGTGTTGCCAAGAGCTGTGGTATAGATTGCAGATGTGACTTGGATCTGGTGTTGCTGTGGCTGGTGTGTAGGCCTCCAGCTGCAGCTCCGATTTGACCCCTAGCCTGGGAACTTCCATGTGCCACAGGTTTGGACTTAAAAAGAAAAAAAATAGCAATAATAAATAAAAATAAATAAAATAAAAAAGAACTTAGTGATAATAAAAAAAATAAAACAGCATCTGTACCTGTTGCAAATTGCCTAACCTATTTGGTACACAGGCATAGTTTCTAGCTAAGCAAATAAATGGGTTAAGAGCTAACTGGTGCAGGGTTGAGGATAAGCCCTATTGCACCACTCACATGTGACACGAGCTTCTGACATACATTTGAACTGCAACTTAGTTTCTTAGGGCAAATTTCCATGGTGGGCTAACTTTCCTCTCAGTCATCCTGGGTCACACTCCCTACACAATTTCCCTCTCCTTCCTGGCTATCAGTTTAAGTTTGTTCAGAAGACGCAAATTAAATATGAATCCTGACAAATGGTGAAAAGACAAGTCTACTGTTCCCTCTCCCCACAAATGACCTAAAGGTTTTAAGAGTAAATTTCAGACTATTACCCCTATTTCTCATGACTAATGAAAATGGCTGAAGATGAACACTTATGTATTTCAGAAAGACACCCTAGGTCTTGGGAGTGTGTTTTCCTCGTAGCCTACATAGGCAATCAAGCCAGGTTGTTCAGGTGAATTTATTTCCTGGTTTCAGTCTACCTTAGCCAGGAGGTTGTCCTGATATCCACAGAGAGCAAATTAGTCTTTCCACTGGCTCACTGACTTGCCAGGTGTTAAATATTTCAGAAGGCTGGCTCACAAGGTAGAAATTTCATGCTACTAAGAAAGGGACCCTCCACAGGGCCCTCAAGGTGAGAGAGGGAAACACCCATCTCAAAGGCAGGCGTGACTTCCCAGCTGCAATCTGAAAAGCTACCTCCAGACAGAGAGCTATCATTATTTTGAAAGCAGGAATAATATACTAGATCGTATGAAAGATCAAGATGTATATAATCAGCAAATTCCTAAGTTTACACTTTTATTATTAAAGCTACTCATGTTGTCTAAGAAAGGATGACTTACTGGCTAAACTCGACTTCTTAGAATGGTGTACAGAACTCAGGAGGGTAAATGTGTCAATGGAACAGAAACATGCTCATTACTCATGACTATAAAAGGTCTTTTTCAAAACATAACATTTTCTCCTTAAAAATTGGCTGTAATAATTAAGGTGTAAAAATAATGCTTTTATTTATTTTTCTGTGCATTATTACTGTGTTTTGGGGCAGGACAAAGACCTTACTCCATTAGAACACATGGTACTAGGAGTTCCCTTCATGACTCAGCGGTAAGAAACCCAACTAGTATCTATGAGGATGTGGGTTCAATCCCTGGCCTCACTCAGCGGGTTAAGGATCCGGTGTTGCCGTGAGCTGTGGTGTAGGTCGCAGACGCGGCTCGGATCTGGCATTGCTGTGGCTCTGGCATAGGCCAGCAGCAACAACTCGAATAAGACCTCTAGCCTGGGAACCTCCATATGCCATGGGTGTGGCCCTAAAAAGACAAAAAAGAAAAAGGAAAAAAAAAAGAAAATCCTAAGGAAGCCACTAAAAAAGATTATTGGCAGTAATACAGCAAGGCTGCAAGCTGTAAGATCAATATACAAAATCAGCTGTACTTCTCTGCACTAGCAAAGAATAATGCAGAAATGAAATAAAGGAGTTCCTGCTGTGGGACAGCAGGTTAAGGATCTGGTGTCATCTCTGTGGCAGCATGTGTTCAATCCTCAGCCCAGCACAGTGGGTTAAGGATCCAGCATTGCTGCAGTTGTGGCTTAAGTTGCAGCTGCGGCTCAGGTTTGATCCCTGGCCCAGGAACTTCTGTAAGCTGTGGATGCAACCAAAAGGGGAAAAAAGAGACAGAGAGAGAGGAAAAAAAAAATGAAATTAAGAAAACAAGTTCATGTATTATAGCGCCAAAAAGACCAGAATACAGAGGAATGACTTTGGGGGGAAAAAAGTGCAAGACTTGTATGCTGAAAATTTCAGCACATCATTGAAAGAAATGAAAGATGACTTAAGTAAATGGAAAGACACCCATGTTCATGGATCAGAAGACTTAATATTGTAAAGATGGAAATGCTCCCCAAATCGATCCCCCATAAAAATATCCCATCTGGCTTCTTCTCCAAAATTAACAACCTTATCCTGAGAATTATATAGACAAACAAGGGACCCAGAATAGCCCAAACAATTTTAAAAGAAGAACAACATTGGAGGACTCAGGTTCCCCAATTTCAAAATTTACTATAAAACTAAAGTAATTTAAGACAGGGTAGTATTGGCATATGGACAAACCTAAGATCAACTGAATAAAACTGAGCATTTAGGAATTAATCATTACATTTATGATCAACTGATTTACACCAAAGGTCTCAAGACAGTTCAGTAAGGAATCATCTTCAACAGATGATCCCTGGCCCAGGCACTTCCATATGCCGTGGGTACCGCCAAAAGCACAACTAGGTATTGACATGCAGAAGAGTGAAGCTGACCCTTACCTAACGCTCTGCTTGAAAGTGAACTCAAACTGGATCACAGACTAAATGTAAGAGCTAAAACTATAAAACTCTTAGGCACAAACACAGGGGTGAATCTATGTGACCTTGGGTTAGGCAACAGTTTCTTAGATACAACACCAAAAGCACAAGTGACAAACAAAACAAAACAAAAAAATAAAGATAAATTGTACTAGATTAAAATTTAAAAAAAAAAATGTGCTACAAATGAAACCATCAAAGAACTGAAAAGAAAATCCACAGGATGGGAGAAAATATTTGCAAATCATATACCTCATAAAGGACTGGTATCCAGAATACTAATGAATTTTTATCATTGGATAATTAAAAGACAATCCAATAACCTGAAAAGGAATGGATATATGCATATGTATAAATGATTTACTTTGCTGCATGCCTGCAATTAACACACCTTTGTTAAGTCAACTATATTCCAATAAAATTTTTATTTTTTTTCTTTTTCTTCTTTTTTTATTTTTTTGTCTTTTTAGGGCCACCCCCACAGCATATGGAAGTTCTCAGGCTAGGGGTTGAATCAGAGCTACAGCTGCCAGCCTATACCACAGCCATAGCAAATCGGGATCCAAGCCATGTCTGTGACGTACACCACAGCTCATGGAAATGCTTGGCCAGGGATCAAACACACATCCTTTTGGATACTAGTTGTGTTCATTACTGCTGAGCTATGATGGGAATTCCTCCAATAAAAATTTTAAAAGCCATTATAAAAAAACCAAATGAAATAAAAGAGTACTGATTCTTAAAAAAAAAAAAAAAAAAGGACAATCCAGAGTTCCCGTTGTGGATCATGGGGTTAAGAACCCAACATAGTGTTCGTGAGAATGCGGGTTTGATCCCTGGCCTTGCTCACTGGGTTAAGGATCCAGCATTGCTGCAAGCCGCGGCATAGGTCAAAGATGGGGCTTGGATCCGGCATTGCTGTGGCTGTGGCACAGGCCTCAGCTGCAGCTCCAATTCAACCCCTAGTCTGGTAACTTCCATATGCCACAGATGTGGCCCTAAAAAGAAAAAATAAAGAAAAATTTAAAAAGACAATCCAATTTTTTAAATGGGCAAAGAAGACATACAAATGGCCAACATAAAAAGATGCTCAACATTTTTAGTCACTGGGGAAATGAAATCAAAATCACAATGAGATACCACCTTACAGCCAAGAAGATGGCCCATAATCAAAAAGACTGACAATAACAAGTATTGGTGGAGTTCCCATCGTTGTGCAGCAGAAACAAATCCGACCAGGAACCATGAGGATGCGGGTTCGATCCCTGGCCTCGCTCATCGGATCAAGTATCCAGCATTGCCGTAATCTGTGGTGTAGGTTGCACAACTGGCTCAGATCTGGCACTGCTGTGGCTATGGAATAGGCCGGCAGCTGTAGCTCCAATTGGACCCCTAGCCTGAGAACCTCCATATGCCATAGGTGCGGCCCTAAAAAGAACAACAACAAAAAAAACAGAGTGTTGGTAAGGATGTGCAGAAAGTGCAAGCCTTACACATTTTTGGTAAGAATGTAAAATGGTGCAGCCACTGTGGAAAACAGCGTGCTAGTTCCTCAAAATATTAAACAGAGAGTTACCATGTAACCTAGCCGTTCAACTCCTAGGCATATACCCAGAGAATTAAAAAATATGTCCACACGGAAAAACGTGCATGAATATCCAGAGCAAACACTATTTGTAACAGGCAAAAAGTGGGAATAACCCAAAAGTTCATCAAGTGACGGACAGATACACAAAATATTGTCTATTCACATCATAGAATATTATTTGGCAACAAAAAGGAAGAACTGACACAAGCCATGTCATGGATGAACTGTAAAAACATTATGCTAGATAAAATAAGCCAATCACAAAAGACCACATGTTGCATGATTCCGTTTATATAAACTCTCCAGAAATGATAAGTCTATGTAGAAGAAAGCAGATTACTAGGAGGAATGGGGAATGAGTGCTAATGGGTATTGGGTTTCTTATTTGGGGGAAAAATATTCTAAATTATAATGTGGTGAAGGCTATAGTTTGTGAATATTCTTTAAAAATTAGAATGTATAGGGGAGTTCCCATCATGGCTCAGCGGTTAACAAACCTGACTGGCATCCATAAGGGCGCAGGTTCAATCCCTGGCCTTGCTCAGTGGGTTAAGGATCTGGCGTTGCCAAGAGCTGTGGTGTAGGTCGCAGATGTGGCTCGGATCCTGAGTTGCCATGGCCCTGGCATAGGCTGTTGGCTACAGCTCTGACTGGACCCCTAGCTTGGGAACCTCCATATGGCGAGGGTGTGGCCCTAAAAAAAGAGAAAGACCAAAAAAAATTAGAGTATATACTTAAAATAGATGAATTGCATGGTATCTTAATTATATCTCAGTAAAGCTGTTAAAAAAGCAGTGTATGTATATTTCAGGTTGCCTCTTTCATACCTTTCTTTGGCTTCCTTGAGGGCGATTTCAAGTCTCTCCACCTTCTGGTTTCCTTCCCTTAGACACAGCAGGAGCTGTCTCACAGTTAATTCCTCAAATTCCAAATAATTCCTGGTACCTTCTGCAGATTTGCTCCTAGAGCAAAACAGCATAAAGGTTAAGATGCCGTTTCAGGAATTCCCATTGTGGCTCAGTGATAACTAACCCGACTAGTATCCACGGGATTCGGGTTTGATCCCTGGCCTCGCTCAGTGGGTTAAGTATCTGGCGTTGCCATGAGCTATGGTTAAGTATCTGGCGTTGCCATGAGCTGTGGTGTAGGTTGCAGACAGGCTTGAATCCTGTGTTGCTGTGGCTATGGCTGGCAGCTGCAGCTCCTATTTGACCCCCAGCCTGGGAACCTCCATATGCTCCATGTGCAGCCCTGAAAAAAGCAAAGAAAAAAACAATGCTTTTTCATAAGAAAACAAAAATCCCAGAGTCTAAGAATATAACTGGAATCAGCTTAAAGGAACTGATTTCCAAGCCTTCCTGCTATGGCACAGAGGGTTATAAATCTGATATTGTCTCTGCAGTGGCTGAGGTCACTCCCTGGCCTGGTGCAGTGGGTTAAGGATTTGGCATTGCCGCAGCTGTGGCAAAGGTCAAAACTCTGTCTCAGATTCAATCCCTGGCCCAGGAATTCCTTATGCCTGGAAAATATGGGTGGCCAACGAAGAAGGTAATAATAACAATAAGTATCTCATTCTATTCACTGTTCCACCCCCTACCCCAATACATTAAAAAATAAAAATAAAAAAGATCTGGAGTTCCTGTCGTGGCGCAGTGGTTAACGAATCCGACTAAGAACCATGAGGTTGCGGGTTTGGTCCCTGCCCTTGCTCAGTGGGTTAAAGGATCTGGCGTTGCCGTGAGCTGTGGTGTAGGTTGCAGACGCAGCTCGGATCCCACGTTGCTGTGGCTCTGGCGTAGGCTGGTGGCTACAGCTCCGATTGGACCCCTAGCCTGGGAACCTCCATATGCCACAGGAACGGCCCAAGAAATGGCAAAAAGACAAAAAAAAAAAAAAAAAAGAATGACTGAATGTAAAAATAAAATACATGCATTAAAAAAAAAAAAAAAGATCTGCTTTCCAGAACATTCTCTAGTTAATTCTCATTTACAGACCAAGCTCAGCTGGCCTAATGACCACCAGGGCCTCCCTCCTCTGTGCTTTCCAGGAAAGGAGTGGGGACTGATGGGTAGGTTCACCTTATGCTGCACGTGTTCACTTTCTCCAAATAGTCACCGTGTTCACAGCCCCAGACCACAGGACCCAGGGAAACAGCTGTGCAGAGGTAGCCCTTGGTTTTGGTGACTGGTTTTCCTAGAGGACTAATCTCCAGGGACCATAGTCACACAAAGAGCACAAGCATGGGTGCTCCTGTGGTGACGTGCAGGCCACCAGCCTTTCTCCAACTTGACAGAAGTCATGACATTCTCAAGTCAGGAGAAGAAAATCATTTTTGTTTTGGTTTTAAACAATAGAGCAGCAAAATATCTTCACTGTTGGTACGTCAAATATTTTTCTCATTTTCAAAATTGGACTAAATCGAGAAACAGTTCAGTGACAAACGAAGAGAACCGTGACCACCACTGCACTAAGGAAACATTCTGGATAATTTCGCTGATGCTAATGGCAGCTATGCCCTCTGTAATCCACTTGTCTAAGAGCCAGGATTCAATCCCAGTTTCCAATTCCAAGGCTGAAACTCCAAACCTAGAAATTGCAGCTGTAGCTCTGATTCAACCCCTAGCCTGGGAACTTCCATATGCCTCAGATGCAGCCCTGAAAAGCAAAAAATAAAAAATTAATTAAAAAAAAAAATAGCTGGGTGGGAGTTCCCACTGTGGCACAGTGGGTTAAAAATCCAGTGCAGGAGTTCCCGTCATGGTGCAGTGGTTAACGAATCCGACTAGGAACCATGAGGTTGCAGGTTCGATCCCTGGCCTTGCTCAGTGAGTTAACAATCTGGCATTGCCGTGAGTGAGCTGTGGTGTAGGTCGCAGATGCGGCTTGGATACCGCATTGCTGTGGCTCTGGCGTAGGCTTGTGGCTACAGCTCCGATTAGACCCCTAGCCTGGGAACCTTCATGTGCCGAGGGAGCGGGCCCAAGAAATGGCAAAAAGAAAAAAAAAAAAATTCCAATGCAGCAGCTTGAGTTGCTGTGGAGGTACAGTTTGATTCCTTGGGCTTTCCTGGGCTGGTGCAGTGGGTTAAAGGATCCAGCGTTGCTGCAGCTGCAGCATAGGTCGAAGCTGTGGCTCAGATTTAATCCCTGGTCAAATGCCACAGGTGCGGACATTAAAAAAAAAAAAAAAAAAAGCTGTGTGGCTTAAAAGAGGAAGTGGTCTTTCTAGAGCTATAAATGAAAAGGAAGTGGCTTGGACATTTCAAACAGGGCTTTCTTCCTTCCCACCACTTCCAAGAAAGTCTTCTGATATTAAAAAAGCAATATAGGAGTTCCCTTCATGGGGCAGTGGTTAATGAATCTGACTAGGAACCATGAGGTTGCTGGTTTGATCCCTGGCCTTGCTCAGTGGGTTAAAGATCTGGCTTCACCGTGAGCTGTGGTGTAGGTTGCAGACACAGCTCAGATCCCGCATTGCTGTGGCTTTGGCGTAGGCCAGTGGCTACAGCTCTGATTAGACCCCTAGCCTGGGAACCTCCATATTCTGTGGGAGCGGCCCTAGAAAAGGCAAAAGCTAAAAAAAAAAAAAGCAATACAGGAAGAGGAGGGGATGCTGAGGAATTTCTAACTAAAAAAGGAAGTAACTTTCATTCCTGCTAACTGCGCTGTTTGATGAAAGAATATTATCTAGTCCTTATTTCCTTCCTTATACAAGGGCTTATGAGCATAACTGAAAAAAATAATGCATTTTTGTTTTATGAGTATATTTATCAAGTTACAGAAGAAAGGATATTAAAAACCTCTAAAGGGAGTTCCTGTTGTGGCGAACTGGAAACCAGTATGACTAGTATCCATAAGGATGAGGGTTCGATTCCTGGCCTCACTCAGTGGGTTAAGTATCCAGCATTGCTGTGAGCTGTGGTGTAGGTCACAGATGCGGCTGGATCCCAGATTGTTGTGGCCGTGGCTGTACCTGTGGCCAGAGCTGTAGCCCTGACTGGACTCCTAGCCTGGGAATGTCCATATGCCACAATTGTGGCCCTAAAAAGCAAAAAAAGCAAAAAAAAAAAAAAAAATCCTCTGAGAGAAGAGATCCTTAGGGAAATTTTCAGATAGATATCTCTTGTACATAGATTCATACTCATAATCTGCTTACAGAAGATAAGCTAACAGCCCATTATGGGTCAGAGCTACCTTCGAGAGTCTCAGGTGCTCAGTTACCCCTGTCATTTCTTCCTCGAGGTCCCCTGACCATTTAGGATGTCTGCTTCCTAATATCTACTCAGCACAAGTCTATTTGAGATTCCCCAGGTAAGATATCTGGGCACTTTCAAAAAACAGCCACCATCACTCAGAGTAACACTTGTCACTGTTGTGGAAGATCATCCAGCATTAGTCACCTTGGCTTGTACTTGGGAATGAACAGGAAAGAGAAAATGGAAACATCCCTCTTATCAGCTGGGCAGCCTGGTCTGGGTCAGACAGCAATGGTAAACAAATTAGGAAATATGGTTTTTTTAATAGAGAACAAGTTTGTTTTCACTTCCCATCGGATGGGGATGAGACACCCCTAAATAGAGTGGTGAGGGCTTAGTAAGCCTACAAAGCCACCGAACATTGTTTTTATTCTCTGCCAGTTTTGGCTGCAATGTTAAATAGCATTCAAATCAAACGTTCTTAATTTTCTAAATTTACTTTTTTGGTGGCACATGCGGAAGTTCCCAGCCAGGGATCAAACCCATGCCACAGCAATGACAATGCCAGATCCTTAACCCACTGAGCCTCCAGAGAACTCTCAAACTTGACCTTCTTGAAAGGTCCTGATATAAATTAGTAAGCGGCCTTTTAAGCCCACCATGTTTGACCTCCCAGGGGCGAGCTGAAAGTGACAAGAGTGCCCAACGGGTCTGCCTGACAGCCCTAGTCTGTCTTTACATACGTGTCAATGGAATCAGTTCTTATGGGCCCAGGACTTGTCTTGATTTCCTTCATTGCTGCATCTGCTTCTCCCTCCTGAGAAAGTAGAAATGAAAGAAATATAACGTAGTACATCTGCAAGACAAATTCTTTACCAAAAGAGAAAAAGACAAAAGATCAAGAATTTGGATGACATACAACCCCAGGAACCTATCAAACACTGCAATGTGAGATGTTTTAAATTTGGTCACTGAAATGGAGTGGAAATTTACCCTCCCCTCAGCCTGCAAGCTCTGTCAGGATTATAAATATCCAGGCGAAGACAAGGTCAGGCTCCTCTCATTCAGCACACTCAACCTGACCCCACACACAGAAAAGCTTATCTCCTTCTCTCTCTCCTTGGCAGCTCCCTTCTTCCCCGAGTTAAGGTCATATAGAACTTGTGACAATTCCCTGTATCTTTCCCATAGAGTCTTTTAAAATGCAAAATGTGGAGTTCGCATTGTGACTCAGCAGTAACGAACCCAACTAGTATCCATGAGCATTCAGGTTCCATCCCTGGCCTCACTCAGTGGGTTAAGGATCTGGCGTTGCCGTGAGCTGCAGTGTAGGTCAGTGACACAGCTTGGATCTGGCATTGCTATGACTGTGGTGTAGGCCGGCAGCTGCAGCTCCGATTGGAGCCCTAGCCTGGGAACTTCCATATGCTGTGGGTATGGCCCTAAAAAGCAAAATATTAAATAAATAAATAGATATATAAATAAAAAAATAAATAAAATGTAAAATGCTAGAACTTGCTGAAGAAATGTTGGAAAAAAAAGGCTGTTTTCTATGGTCAAGGCTCATAAAGCACAAGGCTGGCTACTATGAGAAATTCATATGCATCTTGGGCCACTTAAGGAACAGGAAGACTAAGACCACTTAAATGATTTGAAAGACACTTCAATTCCAAAGAGCTAGCAGAAAGATCTTCCCCAAAGACACAAAGATGGTTCTAGACAGTTTTGTGTGTGCACACTGTTCCTAAATCTTGGGCAGTGTTTTCCTGTTCACAGAAGTAAGGCAAGAAAAACATGTTTAGGAGTTCCCGTTGTGGCTCAGTGCTTAATGAATCTGACTAGCATCCACGAGGACGCAGGTTCCATCCCTGGCCTTGCTCAGTGGGTTAAGGATCCGGTGTTACCATGAGCTGTGGTATAGGTCATAGACACAGCTGTGGCTGTTGTGTAGGCCAGCAGCTACAGCTCTGATTCAACCCCTAACCTGGGAACCTCCATATGCTGTGGGTGCAGCCCTAAAAAGCAAAAAAAGAAAGAAGGAAAAACATGTTTACACTGAAATAACCATCACTCATCATTGTGGGAGAATATTAAGTTAACCATGTACCCTGAAGAAAGAAACCTCATTTGGAAACTTCTGATATGTCCTTGGGCTTCCTGAATTTTATCAGTTATCTGCAGAAGGTCAAACAAAGCTCTTTGATCAATATTGTGTTTTCATCATCTTTGGTCATTTGCAGAAAAAGTACTCTGACACAGAGTACTTTCTGATTAGTATTTTACTTCTCGATTTCAGCCACTGTTAATCTAAAATTTATGAGGGGCATGGGTGGAGGGCTATTAAGAGCCATTTTCCAACTCTATTCTTCTTTAGTGCAACAAAGGAATGAGGAAGTAAAGGCAAACGCTAATATTTCAGATGCATTCAGTAGTTAGGCTTTTTGAAAGATGCTCCTCACCCCACCCCGGTGTTTAAAGGAAATGGTACTATTTGCAGCAGTTGTCCAGGTGAGGTTTTGTAACTTGCCTAAAACAAAACCAAACCCAGTGCACTTACAGCCATCCTGATTTCAACAAAGGAGTCTTCAGAGGGGCCACCTGAGTTCAGCTTGAGCTGCAATTCAGACACGATGCCCAGCAGATCCGCCTTTTCAGCTTGAAGGCGTGCCACCTGGGTCTTCAGCTGTTCTACTTCCTGTTCTGCTTCCGCCTTGGGGACCCTGGGGTCCCCAGTGAGGTCCTGGAAAGGATGAGGAGCAATAACAGAAAATTAAAATAGTCTCATGACAAGAAAGGCTTCCTTAGCATGCTGAAATAACCTGATAGCATGAAAACAACCAGCCAGACTCTGGCAATGGTAGACTTGTACATCATGCCCTCTTATCCTCCCTACAAATGCATATCTAGCCCCACCCTTCCCATATTTTTCATGTCTACTTAGAAGCCAAAGCACCGAGGGCATGATGGTATAGTAATGGCAAAACATAATGAAAGGTCCAGAATTCTCCCAGGTATGTCGTCTGGTTACTACAGTACTCTATGCTGGTGTTTTGTTTTTGTTTGGGGATTTTTTTTTTTTTTTTTGCCATATCTGCAGCATATTATGTTGGTGTTTTAAGGTGCTAAAAATAAGTCTAGTGAGCAATAAGAAAACTGAAAATTCAGAGGCTGGCACCAAGGGCGGAAAAATTAAATTTTCGCCAATATTAACATCAATAAGAAACATTAATATTTCCCGAATGTTGAGTACATGTTGTGTTCATCCTGTTGCAGTTATTACATATGACACAGTCATAAGAGAAAGAGGCTGTTAAAGTGCGGTGTTTGTACTTGGGAGAAGGGAGCCCAGATTCTCGTCCACACTGTGCTAATCACTGCATGTGTCACCTTGAGCACAGTTACTTGATGCCTTCGCTTCAGTTTTTTTGGGTCAGAAAGAAAGACATGGTACCACATGGTCTCTGTGGTCTGTTCCAGCTGTGACCTTCTCAGCCTCTCTGATATTTTCCATCATTGCTCTTATGCAAACAGTGCCACCAGAAATATACACACTTGAGATTATTAGAGGATTGTAACGCATTAGAAAATACACATGTGCGTGCATGCACACAAAACTCTCTGTGACAGATTTCCTAAGGAATGATAAACAGGCCCAAAAGCTTATAGTATAACCAAAAAATTATCAGAAAGGCATGTGCACAGACCATAAGCAGCTAATCCATGAAGTTCTGAAAAGAGAGGGCTCTGAATTCCTTCGTGGCTCAACAGAAATGAATCTGACTAGTATCCATGAGGATGCAGGTTCAATCCTTGCCCTCAGTGGGTTAAGGATCCAGCGCTGCCATGAGCTGTGGTGAAGATCGCAGACAATGCTCAGATCCAGAGTTGCTGTGGCTGTGGAGTAGACCAGAGGCTACAGCTCCAATTCTGCCCCTAGCCTGGGAACCTCCATATGCTGCAAGTGAGGCCCTAAAAAGCAGAAAGAAAGAAAGAAAGAAAGAAAGAAAGAAAGAAAGAAAGGAAGGAAGGAAGGAAGGAAGGAAGGAAGGAAGGAAGGAAGGAAGGAAGGAAGGAAGGAAGGAAGGAAGGAAAGGGAAAAGAAGGGAAGGGAAGGGAAGGAAAAAAGAAAAGAGAGGGCTAGGTGATAACTTGCAGCATGGAAGTGCCCCTTGCACCGGTGGAATCATTCTCCATCTTCATCTGGACCATTCCCTAGCTAGGAAACTCCCACAGATTTTAGAAAAAAACAAAACAAAACAAAACAAAAAAAACCCGCTGTGAAATAGAAGACTTAGGTCTGCAAGGAAAGGTTCAAAGCCTGTGCAGTCTTTCCTGATAATGACTCAGACCAGAGGTCCCATCGTGGCTCAACAGAAACAAATCTGACTAGTATCCATGAGAATACAGGTTCAAGCCCTGGACTCGCTCCATGGGTTAAAGATCCAGCGTTGCCATGAGCTATGGTGTAGGTCACAGAACGGCTTGGATCTGGCACTGCTGTGGCTGTGGCAGGCTGGCAGCTACAGCTCCAATTTGATGCATAGCATGGGAACCTCCATATATGTGGGTGCAGCCCTAAAAAAAAAAAATAAGATAATCATTCAGACCAAAGAAATGTATATTTAAAGGCATGAAAACATAAAAGGAAAGATACTGCCTAGTTTGGAACCAGGAAGCGAGCAGGTAAGGGCAGACTATGCCCTGTTGGGAATCTTCACATCCACCCTCTTGACCTTCCTGGGGACATCATGTAGAACAGATTTTTTTTTTTGTCTTTTTGCCATTTCTTGGGCTGCTCCTGCGGCATATGGAGGTTCCCAGGCTAGGGATCTAATCTGAGCTGTAGCTGCCAGCCTACACCAGAGCCACAGCAACGCAGGCCACATCTGTGACCTACACCACAGCTCACAGCAACACGGGATCATTAACCCACCAAGCAAGGGCAGGGATTGAACCCACAACCTCATGGTTCCTAGTTGGATTCGTTAACCACTGCGCCACGATGGGAACTCCATAGAACAGATTTTTAAAAGCCACTTGGCATAAAGGAAGGAAATAGAGTTTTAAACAGGGATATAAGGCCAGGGCTCTAGAATCTCATATATCAGATTGATTTACTTTTTCACAATTGTGAGGATCTCTTAATTATTCCTGGGAAATTATGGAGCGACTTATTTGCCTATAAAGCACTTTGTGATGTGACACCTGAAATTTCTCTTCATTTCGCTGTTAAGGCTCCATCCATTGTCTTCCTAGACTGAACTCCCAGGATTTATATTCTGGGATCTCAAGCCCACCTCCGTTATTTGTTACGTCTTTCATCACTTTTGAGCATTTAGCATTGATTGACCTTCACGAAACAACCATTTCTCTGTCTTTTTGAGTGCTGTACTGACCTGGAAATGTGCCATTTTATAATCCCCAAACAAAAGTCTAGATAGTGACCTTTGCCTAGCAATCTGTAGTTAAAAGTTTAAAAAGTACTCTTTAGAGATCATTACGATAATAACTCAGTGAAATCGGACAGAACCTGTAATGCCTCACACTCACCCTGGGGATTAGAGGCAGGTCTCCAAAGGAAATTGCCTGCTCCCCGCCCTTGCATGGCACAGAACATAAGGGCCCCGCATGAGTGATGAAAATGTGAGGCCTGGAGAGCTATGGTAAATCAGGAAAATGTAGGCCTAAATTAAAAAAAAAAAAAACCTCAAGCAGTCTATGAAACAAAAATTAAAGGGGCAGGGAGGCAAGTGGCTGGCCTGGGTGGTACAGTCTGGAGGAGAAAGCTGATGACCAAGGGGTTTTAAGAGTCCTACATGTCTCTTTATCCCAAGGACTCATTTTTAGCCATGCTTGCAGCTTGCTTCAACTGATCCTCTGTCTTGAAAGAAGCTGTCCAGAGCTCCAGCTTCTGATCCCAACCTCTTTCGATACTAGGAGCTTTTCAGAAAACATACAGGCAGACTATTTCACACAAGCTGCTTCTGGAAGCTTCCTTTTTGGCTTCAATATGATAGGCCCCAGCAGGCTGAAGCCAATTGTCAACCCACATCCCAAAAGCCAAGGGAGGAAAACAAAGTGAGATATTTTCTTCCAGAGAGTAGAAAATTACTCATATATCCTAGGTGACCATTTCTTCAGAGTGGTCTACCTAAAAAATATTTAGATAATAAGAGGTTTTCCCCAAAGAAGTGACTTAATGCTCTGTAAGACAAATTGAAGCATCAAAACTGATAAATCTTATCAACAATCAAATATTTCCAGTACAAATACAAATATATTAAAGCTGCATGTTTAATATGCAGGAGTTATTGTCCTATGAGCAGAAGTTGATGACTAAGATCATTGAAATAAACTACGATTTTTTTTTTTTTTTTTTGGCTGAGCCTGTGGCATGTGGAAGTTCCTAGGCCAGGGATCAAACCTGTGCCATAGTGGAGACCAAAGACCAAGCCGCTGCAGTGACAACACCAGATCCTTGACCTGCTGTGCCACAAGAGAACTCCTAAACAATGATATTTTTCTAAACAACTTTTCGTTCTTTATAGATTATTCCATATCATCCTCTTTTCATTATTTTCTTTCCATTTTATTTCTTTGTATTCTTTACCCATTTAAGAAATTAGACATCAACAAAGTTCAAGGCAAAGGATCAAGAAAAATCACTGATGGGGGTAGGTACAAATTAGGAATATGGGGTTAACGAACTACTGTACATAAAATAGGTAAGCAACAAGGATTTACTGTTTAGCACAGGGAACTATACTCAATATCTTATAATAACCTATAATGGAAAGTAATCTGAAAAAAACAAATACATGTATAAAAATATGAAACTACACCTGAAACTAACACAATATTACAAATCATCTGAAAAAAGAAAAATCACTGATACCTAAGAATCAATCCAGTGCTCTCTAAAGTTGTTAAGTTCTAGGTTTGGAAGACAATGAACCATACCTGTTCATCTAAAATAACCCAGGAGTTCCTGTTGTGGCTCAGCAGTTAACGAACCTGACTAGTATCCATGATGATGCAGGTCTGATCTCTGGCCTCGCTCAGTGGGTTAAGGATCACAGATGTAGCTCACAGATGTGGCTCAGATCTGGTGTTGCTGTGGCTGTGATATAAGTCGGTGGCTATAGCTCCGATTGGACCTCTAGCCTGGGAACCTCCATATGCCATGGGAGCATCCATAAAAATAAATAAATAAATTAAATAAAAATAAAAATGAAATAATACCCAGTGAGCCTCTTAGCATATGAGCAAAGGCTTCAAATGTGTTCTGATTTGCCTTTTCGCTAACATTTTTGATACCCTTCTCAGATGTGGGCACATTTCTCAGGTTCTTTGGGTCAGTGGAAATGTGGCACTCCATAGCCTTATGTCACAATGTGACTTTTGTCAGGCCATTTTTCAAAAGGAAATGTAAAACATTAAGTGAGGAATCTATTTTAGACTGAAAGGACAAGATCAATAAGTGAAATTCTGAGTAATAGCTTTTTTAAATGTAATTCTATATCAAACACACAAAATAACTAACACTTGGACCATTCAAAGCAGAGGTCCTTCCATACCATCTATAATGAATACAAAATAATGAATTATAACCATGACACCCTTTTGACTATAATGAATACAGTCAAGCTTTACACATTTCTTTCCTTCACCAGAGATTATACATGACCCTTAAGACTGCAGCCAATCATCAAGATCTCTTCTTTCAAGATAATGCAAAGTGCACGTGTAGCCTGAACTGTGAAAGGTTTTGATCTAGAAGTTTAGACAATGAGATCCCACTACAAATATCAACAGCATAAAATCACAACTGAGCAGTCTGCTCACCTCAAATGACCTTTCAGTTTTCCCTTTTAGTTTTCCAAGTTCTTGCTTCAGTTTTTCATTTTCAAGACTCAGAGCTGTTAGGCGCTCTTTGGCTTCTTTGCTCTGGGTCTCAAAAAAAAGGCGTTCTTCCTTCTGCTTCTCTGTCCAGGCTGAAAGCTCCTCAAATCGCCCTTTCATAGCTTGATTATTTAGCTTCATGGCTTCTGCATAGGGTTCAGAGGGACAGTGTCATACACCAGGGAGCTAGGCTTGGTATCATGAATAGAACCTCCCCAAAGAAACCACCTCACCACATAGCTCTGAATCTCAAGATGCCAGGCTTGGCTTGGGCCCCAGCATCAGCTGGAAAGACTGTGTAGCAAGGTAAGTGCTTTCTGGAGTTCCCTGGTGGTCTAGTGGTTAAGATTTGGTACTTTCACTGCTGTATCCTGGGTTCAATCCCCAGTCTGGGAACTAAAATCCCATGTCAAGCCACAACATGCAGCGACCAAAATTTAAAAAATTTTTTTAATTTGAATTTTAGCTTTTTTAAATTCATATATGTTCCCAGTATTTCATGGGACACACACTAAAAATTTTTTTAAGATTTTTATTTTTTCTATTATAGTTGATTTACAATGTTCTGTCAATATATATATATATATAGACACACACACACATTCTTTTTCTCATATTATCCTCCATCATGTCCTATCACAAGTGACTAGATGTAGTTTCCTGTGCTATATAGCAGCAAAACAAAAAAATTTCTAAGTGTGTTCTGTTTCCAGAAAGGACTGGCAGGTCTAATGTCATTTCTAGCCCTCAAAAGTCTCAAGAAAATAAAAATGATTTTACTGGATTTATTGTATCAAAATGCCTATTAATAACTAGATAGACTGAGGTCTCTCCCTCCTGGATTCAAACACTGGTCCTGACAAAAGCCATGGCTGGAGATATTAGAATGATTTCTCGTAAGGTACTATTTAGAACTAACTGTAATAATAGCAGCCTTTTTTACTTTTTCTGCTTTTTTTTTTTCCTGCACCTAAGGCATGTGGAAGTTCTCAGACCATGGATCAAAACCATGCCACAGCAGCGACCCAGCCACTTCAGTGACAGTGCTGGATACTTACTTAACCCATTGCACCACATGGGAACTCCTCCTTTGTCCTTTCAAATGGGCTAAATGTCATTATGCCATTCCCCAGAGATACATAAAGTACTTTTTATTCTTCTCTGTATCTAATAGTAAACAACGGGAACTTACTAAAAGCTAATTCTATGCTCGCTCTTCTCCCAGGAAACCAGGTGCAGAGAAAGGGATTCATCTACAAGGGATGGCGTTCCCAAAGGCCCAGGTGAAGGGAGACACAAGGCCAGGTGTTACTCACCTTTCAGCTGATGGTTCTCGATTAGAAGCTCTCTCATCTGCTGCAGCAGTTCATGTGGGGTGAACGTGTCAAGGTTTGGGTGAGCCAGAGTGGGGGGTCCATTTCCTGTGGTTTCGGTGGGGCTGTCCCCCTTCTCAGTCAGGCAGCTAAGTGGTTGGTGGGACATGGCAGCAGTTCCTACAAAAAAGTCATGAACTGAAAATATAACCATCCATCTCTGCACAGGGTGCCCACGAGTCCCACAAACCCCTGTGCAAGTGCTAGTAAGTATTCTAGAAGGTGCCAACTTTCTCTCCCATTATATTTTGAACAATCTTGATTCTTCCTTTGAAACAAAAAAGGAATATCCTAGCTTCAGTCTGTAGGTGTATGTCTCTGTAGAAGGGTGAGGAGGTAGGAGATGGAGGAGGAGGAGGCGGGCATGACATCCTGATGATTAAGAATCCTAAAGTGAGACGTGGGCAAAAGTATCATTACACTGATTTTCCCAGGAAAATCTTTAAGCTCAAATCTCCACATTTTGGGTGAACTGCCTGGTTGGTGAATTACATCTCAATAATTAACTGTTAAAAAATGTTCATATTTTATTTTTTGTATTTTTGGCTACGAGGAAAGGGAGACCTGACATATTTTGGATGCTTACTATGTGCTCAGTCACGGCACCAGAATGTCCATTTCTAATCCTCACGAAAACTCAACCAGACAGCTATTTTCCGGGTGATGGAGCTGAACTGAGAGGTTTTATAGCTCATCCAAGGTTACTTAATAAAGCCTGCAACCGAGCATTAAGGATGGTTCTAAACTCAGCCCTGTCATACAATCAAGGTGCCACAGGATACTTAAGCTCCTATGTTCAATACTTGTGCAAAGCTCTCTACAATGTCTAAGAAAGTCATGCTTAGTTGTTGCACATTTGGAGAATATTTAAAGCATACCACTTTATGTTGTAGAGGGGTCTGGAATATGAGGAAAGAGAAGTGCTCTCTGGTGTCTCACTGTATCCTAACATCTGTGAGTGTTCTCCAGATGAACATGGAAGGCTGGTCCATTTAACTCACTCACAGTTCAGATTCCACTTCATCCCATCCATCCTGTACTGCCAGAAATCTTTAAAAAATAACCAAAGCTGCCAGAAGGATTTTCCTTCCTACTTCTTAGCAATAACAGTCACTAAATTGCTTGTAAAGTAGTTATGACTGGAGTTCCCACTGTGGCTCAGGAGGTTAAGAACCTGACTAGTATCCATGAGGATGTGGGTTTGATCCCTGCCCTCTATCAGTAGGTTAAGGATCCATCGTTGCCACAAGCTGCAGTGTACATTGCAATGTAGCTTGGATTCTGTGTTTCTGTGGCTGCAGCTGTGGTTGTGGCCAACAGCTGCAGCTGTGGTTGTGGCCAACAGCTGCAGCTCTGATTTGACCCCTGGCCTGGGAACTTCTATAAGCCACAGGTGCAGCCCTAAAAAAGAAAAAAAAAAAGTTACTACTAACTAAGATTTTCACTACATTCAAAGAACCTCATCCCTATAAGAAGTTCCCACATACACCAATGGAATCTGCCACTGTCAACAGGAAGGCAGAGTACAGATGACTGTTTCTCTGAAAGACTACAAAGGAAGCCTCAGTTACGGTTTTTGTTGTAAAATGCTTGTGCCTGGATTTTTTTTTTTTTTTTTCTTTTTAGGGCCACACCTATAGCATATGGAAGTTCCCAGGCTAGGGGTCAAATCAGAGCTACAGCTGCTGGCCTACACTACAGCCACAACAATTTGGGATCTGAGTCGAATCTGCAACCCACATCATAGCTCAGGCAATGCCGGATGCTTAACCCAATGAGCAAGGCCAGGGATCGAACCCGCATCCTCATGGATACTAGTCAGGTTTGTTACCGCTGAGCCACAACAAGAATTCCTTAAATTTTTATTTAAGTGTAGCTGATTTAGAATGTTCCTTCAATTTCCGCTGCACAGCAAAGTGACCCAGCCATATAGATATACACACATTCTTTTTTTCATACTGTCTTCCATCATGTTCCCAAAAGACTGTACACGGTTCCCTGTGCTATATGCCAGAACCCCAAAACCTACCCATTCTGAATGCAACAGTGCCCAACCACCAACCCCAAACTCCCCGTGCATCCCCTTCTCTCCCCCCTCTCCCCTGGCAAACCTAAGTCTGCTCTCCCTGTCATGATCTGTTTCCATTTGATAGATAGGATCATTTATGCCATATTTTAGATTCCACATATAAGTGACATCTTATGGTATTTGTCTTTCTCTTTCTGACTTACTTCACTTAGTATGAGAATCTCTAGTTCCATGTTGCTGCAAATGAGGTACCACCTCACACCAGTCAGAATGGCTATCAATAACAAGTCAACAAATAACAAATGCTGGAGAGGGTGTGGAGAAAAGGGAGCCCTCCTTCACTGTTAGTGGGAATGTAAATTGATACAACCGCTATGGAAAAGAGTATGGAGGTTTCGCAGAAAACTCAACATAAAACGACCATGTGATCCAGCAGTCCCACTCCTGGGCATATATCTGGACAAAACTTTCATTCAAAAAGATACATGCACCCCTGGAGTTCCCACTGTGGCTCAGCGGTAACGAATCTGACTGGCATCCATGAGGATGCAGGTTTGATCCCTGGCCCCGCTCAATGGGTTAAGGATCCAGCATTGCCATGAGGTGTGGTGTAGGCTGGCAGCTGTAGCTCTGATTCGACTCCTGGCCTGAGAACTCCATATGTTGTGGGTGCAGCCCCAAAAAGAAAAAAAAAAATACATGTATCCCTCTGTTCACTGCAGCACTATTCACAATAGCCAAGACATGGAAACAATCTAAATGCTCATCGATGACTGGATTAAGAAGATGTAGTATTGGAGTTCCCGTTGTGGCTCAATGGTTAATGAATCCGACTAGGAACCATGAGGTTGGGGGTTCAGTCCTTGGCCTCGCTCAGTCAGTTAAGGATCTGGTGTTGCCGTGAGCTGTGGTGTAGGTTGCAGACCCAGCTCGGATCCCGCATTGCTGTGGCTCTGGCGTAGGCCGGCAGCTACAGCTCCGATTAGACCCCCCTAGCCTGGGAACCTCCATGTACCTCGGGAGTGGCCCAAGAAAAGGCAAAAAGACAAAAAAAAAGACGATGTAATACATATGTACACTGGAATACTGCTCAGTCATAAAAAAGAACAAAATAATGGCCAGAATATCAATGCACCAAACCGGTGGAGAGCAGTGCTTCTTGCCCACTCCTGCAGGGACACTCCTAGGGCTCTCGAGGTCTCCTGCAACTGAGGGCCTGGCAGCCTACTTTTGGTCTGAAGAAACCTGTAAGAAATCAGAGACAGTGCTACTACTGAGAGGACAGCCGGCGCCGGCACTGCGGCCTGTGTGCTTTCTCCTCTATAGCAGCTGGCACATGAAAAGCATTCTCATGGAATTTTTAGCCAGGATGGCAATTTTATGAAGTGAAAACATGGATAAAGCACTGTGAGCCTTTTGAAGGCATCTGTGTTTTACATATCCTAATTCACTTAGAATTCTGAAGTGTGCTATCTCTTAGCATTGGATGACTAGAATAGACTGCTTTTGTTTTCCCCATTAAAATAATTTAGATAAAGCCAGTTTCTGGCTTTCCATAAAACTCATTTTTACACAGTAGGATGTGGCAGCTAACATTTCATAAAAATGGCTTTTCACTAAATAACAGCGTTCCTATCAATTTTAGGGCCCCACCTATACATATGGAGGTTCCCAGGCCAGGAGTCGAAATGGATCTGTAGCCACCAGCCTATGCCGCAGCCTCAGCAACGCCAGATCAGAGCCGCATCTGTGACCTACACCACAGCTCATGGCAATGCCAGATCCTTAAACCACTGAGTGAGGCCAGGGATTGAACCCTCATGGATACTAGATGGGTTTGTTACCTTTGAGCCACTATGGGAACTCTTCATTTACTTGTCAACATTAAATTTCCTTAGGTATTCAAGGATTAGACTATAGCTTGCAAAAGTACATAGAAACATTTAAGAGATTTTTCTTTTTAAAGTGCATCCAAGCAGGTATCAAGAGATGTGTTTGGTTTCATTTTTATGATAGGCACACAAGGGTTCTCCTTAACTTTTTTTCCAAGAGAGAGAGGAAGTGGGGGGGGGGAGAGAGGGGCAGAAGAGGAGGGGAGAGGAAGGGTGAGTGGACAGAGGGAAGAGGGAGGGGAGAGAAGAGAATGTCCCTTCAGGTATCTTTCCTCCTTTTTACAGGTGCTCAGATTTTATAAGGACATGAGAAAAAGAAAAAAAAAAAAAAAAGCAGGGTTATGCTAAAGGAAACAATAAAAAAATAAACTGGGTGCCACTAACCAGATGTGTGACCTTGAGAACTCACCTGACCTCTTGTGATGATTTACTGCCTAGTCTAGCAAACGATGATCATTATGGTTGCTTTCAGCTCAGAAGTCTGGTGAAAAATATTCCTAACCTTCTACCAAGATCAGAGCCCAAACCCCGCTGTTCAGGACACAGCCCAGCACCCACATGGCCACGCCTACCTCCCTCACTAACAGATAACGCCTGTCCCAATTACAGTGAACTCTTTGTTATGCGGCACCGTTAGGAAAAATTATTTGGTAATTCACATGTCATAGTAAATAGAAAGTCAGCACAACTTAACTTGCCAGACATAAGCACGTAAATCCTTATTACCAAAATTTTACTAAAAGCAATTGAATTCATTTTTGTTGGTTCAAGGTACATTTTTTGATTTTTGAATATTTAAGGGCCATCAGTACACACTATCAGAGTACAGGGCGTATGTGAGATGTCTACTGGTAGAATGCCAGTTAGAGAAAGCTGAGTTCTCTAAATTTTTAGCATCACCTTGAGCTACTTCCAGTTGAGAAAATGCAGAGATGCATCATAAATCCTTGCACACCTTCATTCAAAAGTCATGGAAACTGGAACTAAGCCATTTACTCCAAGGTTCTATCTAATAAGAGAATTTCTCAAAGTTCCCTGCAGCAGTTTGCGTCATTGTTGTGGTGCAGGTTCAGTCCCTGGCCCACGAACTTCCATATGCCCTGGATGCAGTCAAAAAACAAAAAAAATAATTTATCATAAAAATCCAACCAATCTGGATCTGAAATATCATTCTAAGCAAAGGTGTTTTTTAACTACAGAAGGGTGAATTAATTGAGCACAGGATTTATCAAGATTTCACCAATGAGAAAGAATGGGCACCACCTGGAAAGTAGAAGGTCAAAAGCAAGATCTCCTAGGATTTATTCCTGGATGTGCTATTTGAATTCCTGATTACCATCCTTAATTCCAGAGGACAAATAATTATAGCAGTGACGTGACTTCGTAGGCATGAGCTTAGATCTCATTCCTGAGTTGGCCTTAAAAAAGATCCACCCCAACTTCTTATTCGATGCAAGAATATCTTGTCTGCTGTCCATGGCAGATGGTCATATAGACCAGGCTTGAATGATTTCAGTGACAAAACATGGGCAATGACCTTAGCAGGCAACTGCTCATTCTATTCCAGGATGGCTCTCACCACCAGAGAGCCATTTTGTATCAAACAGAAATCTGCCTTGTACTGACTCCCACCCACTGGACACTGGACCAGCAAGAATAAAACAGAATAAACTCAGGCCCTTACCCTGGTGTGGCAGATTCTCCGAATTTGCTGATTAAGTATTCACAGGCTCAACTCCCACATGGATAAATTAGTTTTAAACAGTGAAAATCTATTTCTTGATCAGAGACGATAGCTGGCTATTGGCAAATTCTGGTTTGGGTTTTCAAGGGGATTGAGTAACATTCCAAGACAGCATCAACTAAACTCATCACCATCCTGGAAAAAAAACCAAAGTACATATCCTACTAAGGGGGTAAAAGAAGCCTTACCTTTTATTCCAGAAATGCTAGTTTGACTTTGTAACTGCTAACAGACAGGACATGGAAATAGATTTATTTCCATTGTCGCCCAAGGCAGGAACCTTGTAGTTATGCTGGACCCGTCCTACTCCTCTTCCCCCAAGTCTAATGGGTCGCCGAGTCCTGTCACTTCCACCTCCCCTCAATCCCTGCCAGCTTAGGTCAGGCCCTTCTTGTTCTGTCTGGACTATAGCAATGCTGCCTTCCCTCCAGAGTACAGGATTTTGTGCCCATTTTGCCCACTGCAGTGTCCCTCTCACCTAGACCATGACCTGACTTACATGAGGGTTCAACAAATAATTGCTGAATGAATTTTCATAGCTACCTTCATGATCTGACTCCTCTTTCCTTTGCAGCCCCTCTCCCTCCATGGTTTCCTTCCTAACACAGGGGCATCTCCCCCACTTAAAACCCTGCACATACAGAGAGCTCCAGCTTCCACGCAAGACAAACGTGGCCTTTCAGAGTCTGGCCCCCACTTATCCTCCAGTATCATTGTCTGTCACCAAGCCCTTCATACCTGAGGCCCATTAAAGAGCTCACAGTTCCCCGCCTTCTTTTGCTTTTCTCCCCTTCCCTGAGGCGCCTGGGCCTGCTTTTATCCTGGCAAACACCCAATGGACAGTTCACTGGCCAGCTCAAATCGATGTTCTGTGTTAAATGACCTATTCGTGTCTCTGAGCACCCAGTTGCACTCTGTGCATTCCACCTCCTTGGTCCTGTTCTGCAATGTACCTGTCTGTCTTCCTGGCAAACCTAAGTCAAGGCCTCTATTTTATCCTTCCTAGAGACTGGCACACTGAGAGCAGGCCCTTGGTAAATGTCTGTTAAAATGAAATGAAAACATAGTGTAGTAAGGTATTTTAAAGTCTTACTCTTGTAAAACACTTTCTGCTCTGTAGGTAACAAATCTGACATGCTAGTATTAGGAGTTTTTCTATAGTTCAATGGCACAGCTTTCCAGATCTTTTTTTTTTTTTAATGATTTTTATTTTTTTCCATTATAGCTGGTTTGCAGTGTTCCAGATTCTTGAACTCAATTTTTAACTTATTTTGAAAATCTGTACTTTTTTTTTTTTTTTTGTCTTCTTAGGGCCACACCCAAGACATACGGAAGTTCCCAGGCTAGGGGTCAAATCAGAGCTGTAGTCGCAGCCACAGCAATGTGGGATCTGAGCTGCATCTGAGACCTACACCACAGCTCACGGCAATGCTGGATCCTAGACCCACTGAGGAAGGCCAGGGATGGAACCTGCACCTTCATGGATACTAGACAGATTCGTTTCTACCGAGCCATGACAGGAACTCCCTGTACTATTTTAAAAATACTGCTACGAAGGTATCTGGATGTCATTTCATAACACGTGTTCCATTACTCAACCCACGTATACATGCCAAAATGAAAACGCAAACTTTTAACATAATTTTTTCTTTCTGAATGAAATATCTTTTATTTTCAAAACAGAGTTTAATTTCTTCCTTTGCATTTGGATTTATTGCACTACAGGGTCCAAAGAACTTATCAAACTGTCCAAGTCTATAAAATTCAGAAAAAGTGGGGTTTGGAGAATACCCATGTTCCCCTACCACCTAAGGTGAGGATTCCATGGGAAGGTAAAACAGTTCCTTTCAAGAATAAAGTCTGGTTTTGGTTTTTTTGGGAGGGTTTAGTTGGATTCGATAGCATAATATGTAACTTGAGGTCATTTACAAAAAAATAAAAAATATATAGATACTACTTTTATAATGCACACAATACATAAAGAACAACTAAAACTGGTCCAACAGAAAAACTGACCAGTCACCTAGAAGACTCTAAGCACCCTCCCCTCTCTACAGGCTACATTTAAACTCCACTTGTCCAGTCCAGTCCATTACTGGGCAGTCCCTGGACCTCTCCAGCCCACTCCAAGCTGTGCGTGGCCGGGTTGGGTGGAGGAGTGGCCAAGGCACCCAGCTTTTCTCTCCCTCCCGCAAAGAGCTAGGGGAGGAGGCTTTTGATGTTGTAAGTTTCGGTTTTCCATTTCATCTTAAACAATTCTGTAGCATAGGTTTCCATACAACAGTTTTCCTGGTGAAGCAAACAGGCTAGATGGAACCTGAGTTTCATTTTCTCCTAGTGATGTTTACTGCCTCCTGCTTGCACAACAGAAACAATTCCTTTGGGGTTTTCAGCCTCATCAAATATTCATACTCTCTATGTATGTATCTAGACATATATAGATATACACAAACACAGACATCCTCTCCTAGACACAACGGTTTATGAAGATTCCTTTCAGGTGTTCAGTACTCCCACCACTTTAGAAAGCGGCCCCCACCTTAGTGTCCTGGGCCATCTCAAAAAGCTAGAGAGCAGTTAAAGTCTTCCAAAGGTGTGTCCTTAACCCCTTCCCTTATAATAACGAACTGGCCGTATAATCATTCCCAACCTAGGGGAGGATGTCACCCTTAAACCACCTTCCTGACTCACAGAGGAAGTCACCTGCGACCAGCTAAGCGGGTAAAAGAGGGGGAAGGGAGCTTTGGGATGGACGGCCCCGCTGCCCTTTCGCACCAGGCCAGGATTCGCCGGGGCCCGGAAACCTTCCTAGCGTAGCCGCCTCACCGCAGGGGACGCCCCACCCTTCGCCACCCGCACTTCTACCGGCTCCTGGTGTCAGAGACAGGGGCTGCGGAAACAGCTCCAGCGCGAAGAGGGAGCCACTCGTCTCGCCGAGCCCCTGCTCACCCCTCTGCTCCCGCTCACCCGGCGCTCGGGATCCAACCTCCCTCGGGATCACTGCTTCCTCGGCATCTTGCCGGCTGGGAAAGGGCTCCGGACCCGGATGCAAACGCTGACCAGGGCACCGGCCGGGGGCGGTGGCGGGGGCTCGGAAGCCTGGGGCTGACGTGCGCCCTCGCGACCCCGCCCAGCGGTGCTCAGCTGACAGTCCCGCTGGCCTCCCCACCTCCGCGGGGGAATTTCCTGGGCCCCGCCTCCCTCAGGCCCCGCCCCAACTCCCCGCCCCCTCGCCAGGCCGCGCCCCTCCTCAGGTCTCTCTCCCAAACGCCCCGCCCCTCATAGGCCCCAGCCGATCGCACCACCCCTTCTCTCCCCTGAGCCAGCCTACAACTCTAGGCCCTGACCTGGTTAATGCCCGATTGGCCAAGGTGAATAAGCGTTGGTGGTATGATTAGCGTAGCTCCCTCCCAAGGTGTCAGTGTGACGACCGTGACATTCTTCCTTGATTAAAATAAATTACTAATTAAATGAAGTGTAAGGAGTCGGTCTTCGCTGCGGGGGGGTCCCTATATAAGTCCAGAGCCATTGGGGGCTGTGCCCCACGGAAAGAGAGGGACGATGGTCTCAGGCATCCTTGGGTCAAGGCCTAGATCTCTGTTAAAGGCCTTACATCTAGATATAGTTAACCTTGCACGCATGGCTTTCCACCGGGTTTTGTCCTTAAAATAGACTTTTAATTAAAAACACAAAGCCTCCAAGCGGTTTCTCAGATGCTGTCTCTCGGGCCTAAGTCCTAACTTCACCCAAATAAAACTTAACTCTAAAAAAATAAATAAATATAAATAAGCAAATAAAAACAGGAAGCCTGCAGGATGCTTCTCGGATTCTTGTTCCCGGGGAACAAGCCATCAGCTGACAACTGGATGCTCCAGGTGCTCAAGGCAGGTGAGATTGCTGGATTGACCTGGATTTTATCTGGAATGGACTAGACAGAGTGAAAAGAAAGAAAACAAGGGAGTTCCCCCATGTGGCTCAGCAATAACTCCGACTAGTATGCATGAGGATGCGGGTTGGATCTCTGGCCTTGCTCAGTGGGTTAAGGATCTGGCGTTGCCATGAGTTATGAAGTAGGTCCCAGATGCCGCTGGGATCCCGCGTTGCTGTGGCGTAATCAGGCAGTTACAGCTCTGCCCCTAGGCTGGGAACTTCCATATGCCGCGGGTGCGGCCTTGAAAAAAAAAAGAAAAAAGGGAGGGAGGGAAAGAAAGGAAGAAAACCAGACCAGGAAGGGAGAACCGCCTTAGTCTGCATTCTAAGCACCGCGAGAACGTAAAGGGATAAGCAAGGAAGCAGACGCAGGACACACAAGGCATCTGATCGCGAGGTCAAGGTCTCTGCCAAGCCAGTGTGGCAAGCTCTTCTGGTAACAAGCTCCTCGTGCAAGATAAGAAAACAGAAATTAGGGTGGGATCCTAGGAGGTGGGAGAGACGGTCTGGGAGCAGTTTTCTGCAGAAGACCAAGAAGGACAACACAGGAGGGAAGAGCTTGGTTTACAAATGAAGGGGCTGACACAGCCCCCATCAGCTGGATACCAAGCATGTAATTGAGCAAACAAGCTTCTCGCTAGTTAGATGGAAAAACGGATGGGGGAAGGGAAAGAAAAGAAATCCTCCTCCAAACGGGAAAAGGCGGACGCGCCCTCTCCTGGTCTCCTGAAGGATTGACTCCTCTCTTGAGACCTCCTGCTCCAGGCCAGCTCTTCGTGCCTGGCCCTCCACACCCCCCTGAAGTTAACCCCCTACGCAGAGCTGGGAGGGCTAAAAGTCAGTACCTGCCCCAGACCCAATTCCTGAACGTTCCTCCTGCGATTGTTAGGGGTGCCTGGGGTAAGTTGACGCTACAGGCTCGCCTCGGCTATTTTAAACCGCATTAAGGAGAGATAAAATGAGTACTACAGAAGCTCTAAGCAGGGAAGGAATGGGGTGAGGAGGGGAGGGCATACGCAGCCGCTGGCTGTGCGGTGAAAAGGTCTAGGGTGGGGTAGTTTCCGAAAGTGTGTCGAGGTGGTTTTCTCCTGACCCACTTGCTCCTGAAAGCTTGAGCCTTCTCACCACTTCTTAACTATGTGACCTTGGACGTTACCTATCTTGCGGTGCCTCATTCTCTTTATCTGTAAAGTGGAGTCTATTACGGTCCAAAATTCCAAGAGCCTGCGAATCTAAAGCCTTTCTTAGTTCATTTGGTGGCAAAACCTGACCCAAACCGATGTAAAGTAAGTTGTATACAGTGTTAATTTCCATCACTTGTGATTATTTGTTTCCCTGAAGGCACCTTAATTAGTTTGTACGAAATCTGTTTCATACAAACTAACATATACTTTCCCTTTTGGGGAAGTGTATAAATTACATGCACCTTAATATCTTCCTAAAATCCAAAAAATTCTGCGTTCTGAAACAGCTTGCTCCGAAGACTTTAAATAAAGGATTTGGATATACAGAGCTTACTTCTTAATGTCATTGTGAGGATTAAGGGATAACACATGGAAGCACTCAGAACAATGCCCGATACATCAGGTTAGTTGCTATTCTTACAGCAAGTGTTAAAGCCAGCTCCGCTTCTTAGCTTAAAGAGTTGGGGTGGGGAGGAGGGTGGTGCCCCGTCCTCTCTGATGCTTCCATGACTAGATAGAATCTCAGCGCAGCTAAGAACACTGAAATTATAACATGCTTCCCCGCTGTTCACTGATGTGGTTTTGCGGTAGGTGAATGCAAAGCAGTGTGGGAGGCTATTTAGTGAGATGCTCATTGGTTTCATGCTTTCGGTGCCCCCTCTTGACATACCCCCTTTATTTGGAGAAATGGCTGATCCCCTTGTGTTTCCTATCGCAAGTATATTTTGCAGGATTCTTGAAAGGCCAACCTTTCTTGTCTTTTGAGAAGGCTCATTCTCAGTAAATACATCATCTACCGCAGGTGTCCTGGCGGGAGAGGGCTGAGAGCCCAGGTGGGGTGAGAGATTTTCATAGCAGTTAGGAGGAAGGGTGCTTCCCCTCCCCCATCCACAAGTGGAAGAGGGATGGAAGCTGGTGTTCTCTCCAGCATCAAAGACTCAAGCCTCAGCCCCTGATGCTCTAGGAGTAACTCAGATATATGATGCATCTATTAGACCTTGGGAGCTTGGTCTCACAGCTTCGGGAGATTCTGGAATCCAGGCTTGTCATTAGCAATAACTAGAGCTGGAGTTCCCATCGTGGCACAGTGGTTAATGAATCCGACTAGGAACCATGAGATTGTGGGTTTGATCCCTGCCCTTGCTCAGTGGGTTAAGGATCCGGCGTTGCCGTGAGCTGTGGTGTAGGTCGCAGACACGGCTGGGATCACGTGTTGCTGTGGCTCTGGCGTAGGCCGGCAGCTCCGGCTCCGTTTCAACCCCTAGCCTGGGAACCTCCATATGCCGCAGGAGCGGCCCAAGAAACAGCAAAAAGACAAAAAAAAAAAAAAGAAAGAAAGAAATAACAGAGCAACATGCCTTCTCCTTAGAAGAACCTTTATGGTGGATGATGAGGGTTTCAGCATCAATGGGCTGATCAAGTTAAGGAGCTGAAGAAAAATGGCTCTAACTCCAGTGGACACTAAAAGCCCTCCTGGAATTTTCTCTGACCCCAGAGAAGGAGAGCCTCTATTCAAGGCCTCATTAATGCCCAAGAGTAGATTTCCTTTACTCCTTCCGGGCAAGGGCTGAGTGGAGAAAAAGTAAAGATACATAACATTTTTATGTACATCTGAGCTAACAGACAAATATTCATGCTTCCTTCGGGGCGAGGGCTGGGTGGAAAGTAAAGATGCATAACATTTTTATGCACATTTGAGCTAGTAAAAAATATTCACACTTGGGACGCCAGATGCAAAAACTGTCTATACTATTGTTGCCGAAACTCGGCCTCAGTGCACTGGTGTTGAATAGAATAGAAATGCATGGGCAGAGTTTGGGGCAAAGAAGAAAAAAAATAGCTTTATTGTTTTGCCAGGCAAAGGAGGCCACAACAGGCTAATGCCCTAAAGACTGTGCACTCCCTGGGAGAGATTAGGAAGTGGTTTTATAGTTTAGGAGTAGAAAATAGGGCACTCCCTGGGAGAGATTAGGAAGTGGTTTTATAGTTTAGGAGTAGAAAATAGGACCGCAGATAAGGATCAGGGTAGATGCAAGCTTTCATTCTCCTTCATAGTTGGTGTTTCGTGGCCTCAGGACCGGTTCTGGTCGTCCTCCTCTCCAGTTTCCATTTTTTTGGGGGGGGGTTAGTTCTGTAGAAGAACTCAAAGATTTTGTTACGTGTATTCCTTGAAGAGGAACCGAGACCCTGCCCCAAGGCTGCGCTGATGTTTCCTGATTGCTCCTCCCTGGACTCTGCATCCCCTCCCTTCCCTGATTAGCAACTGTTTGAATCTGCCTTTGGAGCCCAGGGGAGGTCATGGAGGCTGAAGCATATTCCCTAAAAACAAGAAATGGGGGACATAGAAAGGCTTGTGTGCAGGAGCCCGACAGGGTCCTTCTTGGTTTCACTATGATCTACCTATACTATGATTCCATGTATGTGAAATGTCCAGAAAGGAAAACATAGACAGGAAGCAGACTTGTGGTTGCCTGGGGCAGGGAGTGACTTTGAGAATGAGCTTGAAGGAGTTGATGAAAATAGTCTACAACTGGATGGTAATGAAGGTTGCACAACTCTATCAGCGTAATTACAATTATTGAATTTACCCTTACAATGGATGAATTTTACGGCAAGTAAATTATATCTCAATACAGCTGCAAAAACAGAGCCAAAAATAATACACCAGAAATAAATAATCATGCTGTTTGGTAAAAGAGTACGTCCCTTTTTCTCAGAGTTCCCGTCATGGCTCGGCGGAAACAATTCTGACTAGCAACCATGAGGACACAGGTTTGCTCCCTGGCCTCGCTCAGTGGATTAAGGATCCAGTGTTGCTGTGGCATAACTGCCAGCCGTAGCTCTGATTTCACCCTTATCCTGGGAACCTTCATATGCTGTGATGCAGCCCTAAAAAGACAAAAGCAAAAGAAAAACAAACAAACAAAAAAAACAAGAGTATGCCCCTTTTTCTGTTGGGCCAGGGTGGAGTGGCCGTGTCAGTCATCATATACTCTGTAGCTGAGCTGGGATCGTGCTTCATTTGAGCTTTAGTGAGATTCAGTTCCCCATTGGCTCCAAATATTCTGAGGATGGGTTTTCCTCAAAAAGTTCAACAGAATTACCATACAAACTAGCAATTCCACTCCTGGGTATACATCCCAAAGAATTGGATATAGGGACTCAGACAAGTGCATGTAAATGCCTTGAATAGATCAGTTCCCCCTTACTGGGATCTGGCATTGCAGCATCTGCCTAGATGAGGAGTCTGGCTTCCATCACAGAGAGGGTCTGGGATCAGGGGCTCATCTGCCACCAATTAGCAGCAGCCTCAGACAAGTATCTGAAGTCTCAGGAAATATGGCTCTGCTTTGTGAAAAGCCAGAGGACAGTGTGCATGCATGCGTGCATGCCTGCATGTGTGTGTTCTGCACGTCTTTCCTCTCCTTTGTCCTTCAGTTCTAAATGTTGAAACGGTAAACTCCTTGGGAAGAAGTTGGATGTTTATCTTTTAGGACATCCTCAGTCTTCTGTGGATATTGAATAAGATGATAATAGGAGTTCCTATGGTGGCACAGTGGATTAAGAATCCGACTGCAATGGTTCATGTTGCTGGTTCAATAACCATCTGGCATAGTGGGTTTAAGGAACCAACGTTGCTGCAGTTTGAATTCAAGTCCTGACCTAGGAATTTCCATTTGATGTTGGTGCAGCCATTAAGAAAAAGAAAAGAAAAAAAAAACCAAAGTTTTTTTTAAAAAAAGGTAATACTACTTATTGGAGTTCCCTCGCAGCTCAGTGGGTCAAGGAACTGGCATTACTGCTGTGGGTCAGGTTGCTGCTGTGGCTCAGATTTGATCCCTGGCCTGGGAACTTCCACATGCCTAGATCATGCCAAAAATTGTAAGAATAAGAATACTTTTTTTGGTTTGCTTTTGCCTTTAAGGGCTGCACCTGCGGCATATGGCGGTTTTCAGGCTAGGGTTCAAGTTGGAGCTATAGCTGCTGGCCTACTCCACAGCCACAACAACACAGGATCCGAGCCATGTCTACAACCTACACCACAGCTCACGGCAATGCCAGATCCTTAACCCACTGAGCAAGGTCAGGGATCAAACCTTGTGTCCTCATGTATGCTAGTCAGATTTGTTAACTCCTGAGCCACGATGGGAACTCCAAGAATACTTATTATTTCTTCCCATTGTGTAAACCCAGAAGCTGTCATTGTCCCTGCCACTTTTCCATTAAGTCAAAGCAGAGCGTGGAGGTACACTAAATTCTTGCTTCTTTGTTTTGCTATAAAACTTTTAAGAGTTCCTGGAGCAAAATTTTCTGCTAAAATATTAATTAGCCAGAGCCAGTGACTGGTGAAAATAATCAGTATAAGACATAACAGTTCTGGAGTTCCTGTAGTAGCTCAGTGGATAACAAACCCGACTAGCATCCATGAGGATTTGGGTTCGATCCCTGGCCTCTCTCAGTGGGTTAAGGATCCAGCGTTGATGAGATCAGTAGTGTAGGTCTCAGGCACAGCTCAGATCCTGCATTGCTGTTGGCTACGGTGTAGTGCAGGCCAGCAGCTACAGCTCCGATTTAACCCCTAGCCTAGAAACCTCCATATGCCACAGGTACGGCCCTAAAAAGAAAAAAAAAAAAAAGACACCACAATTCTTTGTCATGGTCTGAAAAGCACTGCCATTCTCTTCTTTGTGTGCCTGAGCAGTGAGAAATGGCCTTGGTGTCTCATTTTCTACATAGTTTCTTGCTTTTGATTAAATAATTCATCTGTCAGTGTTGAAAGGCATGATTTATCTTTTTCCCATCTCCCTTATCTTTTTTCTCAGAAGAAGTGCATATCCCTATGCACAGGCCTGGGTGCCAGCCTATATATTTTATATATATATTACATATATAGTTTTATTTTGACTTAGTTTGAAATATATGTATATAATACATGTTGTATATCTAGAGAGAGAGAGGTTGATTTATCATGAGGAATTGGCTGGTATGATTACGGAGGCTGAAAAGTTCCAAGATCTGCAGTTGGCCCGCCAGAGATGCAGGCTGGGGTGTGATGATGAGCTCGTGATGTGGTGCCAGTCCAAAAGCTGGCAGACTTGAGACTCATGAAGTCAATATTTCAGTTTAAACCTGAAGGCAGAGAAAAAAAACAAAAACCTGATATCCCAGCTCAAGACGGTCAAACAAACAGAATTCTCTCTTATTTGGGGGAAGAGTCATCCTCTAGTTCTAGTCATGCCTTCAACTGTTTGGATGAGGCCCACCTACACTAGGGAGGGCAGTTTACTTTATTCAGCCTTAGCAATTTCAATTTTAAACTGATCCAAAACCTCCTTTATAGAAATACCTAGAATAACAGTTTTCCAAAGGTCTGGATCCCCCATGGCCCATTCAAGTTGACACACAAAACGAGCCATTGCTTTTCTAAAGAGGCTGACTTAAAGCTTGGCTTGTTAAATTATCATAAATGATTTTGCAATTTGAAAGGTCACAGTTCCCCTGTTTTCATGAGAAAATATATTAATATATGGGCTTCAAATAGACTATTATAAACCTGGATACAAAGCCTTAGCTGGATTACCCATGACCTTTTGTCCCATAAAACCTCAGTATTTCCATTACCAGACTCAATAACCCTTTTCTGGTTTTGTGGACAGAGTTCCCCTTCCCCTTGTCACACACCAATAGACAGTTATTAGATTTACAGACATAATGCCCTGAAGAGCACTAATACAGCTTTCTTTCTCTGGGGAAGGTCTCCTCTGATCTTCACAATTGGAGGGCAGGCGCACACTTCTTTCTTTTCTAAGGTTCATGGTTCAATTCTCCAGCTGATACAGCTTTAAATTTTGCAACCCTTTACTCTCCTGTTAATCCTGACCTCGTCTATGTCTCCTTCTGGTTCCACTGGGAAGTAAGGGAGAAAGAGAGTTAGGAATGGAATACCCAGGAGTTATTCCAGGGTGGAATTCACGTAAAGCAATTCTCACCAAGTTAATTTGATCCAACCCCAGGGATCTGGAAAAAGTCCCAGCCAAAATACATTTCTGCACCATTGGATATTCACGGAATATTACGGTAATGGTGGCCAAGTTTTGAAGAACTGGCTATGGAAGCTCCAAGAGGAAGATTATTTGTGAACTTGGAAGTGCTCGGGAAGGATCTCCCCAATGCACTGATTTCGGAGCTCTCCCATAAATTTATAACTTTCCCATTCACTGGGTCTAATGTAATTCTGGGAAACTGCTCCATTCTGTTTATTGTAGAAACAGAAGAGTCTCCAAGTATCTTTTTTTTTAAAACGATTTTCTGTCTATTTCGGCTCCC